>NC_064631.1:321330207-321687707 GCF_023864275.1 Schistocerca cancellata
CGCCCCACTAATATGAAAAACGTATGTTTTTCGGGGTGTCCGGATACTTTTGATCACATAGTGTATTTCGGTTAAACTCACTGCACATTTGTAAGTTTTAGTAGTTCATATGACATTTCCCAGTGAATGTCATGCACAATATTTTCGGGTTCAGGACTTGTTTACACATAGATACTCCTTGAAAAAATATGCCAACAGCCTCTTGACTGTTTTGATGCGGCCTGAAAGGAATTTCTCTCCTAGACAACCTTTTCATCTCAATATAGCACTTTCAACCTACGTCCTCAGTTATTCCAATCTCTATCTTCCTCTACAGCTCCCTGTAGCACCACGAAAGACATTCCCTATGTCTTAACTGATGACCTATCATCCTGTCCCTTCTCCTTGGTAGTGTATTCCACATATACCTTTCATCTCCGATTCTGCGCAGAACCTCCTCATTTCTTACCTTATCAGTCCACCAAATTTTCAACATTCGTCTCAAAAATTTCGATTGTCTTCTGTTCTGGTTTTCCCACAGCCCATGTTTCACTACCATACAACGTTCCAAACGTACGTTCTCAGAAATTTCTTCCTCAAATTAAGGTCTATATTTGATACTAATAGACCTCTCTTTGTCAGGAATGCCCTTTTTACCAGTGCTAGTCTCCTTTTGATGTCCTCCTTGCTTCTCCCTCATTGGTTATTTTGCCACCTAGCTAGAAAAATTGCTTATCTTCATCTGCTTCGTGACAATCAATTGTCATGTTAAGTTTTTCGCTTTTCTCATTTCTGATACTTCTCATTACTTTCGTCTTTCTTCGAGTTACTCTCAATCCATATAGTGTACTTACTAGACTGTTTATTCCTGTCAGGGGATCATGTAATGCTTCTTCATTCCTCTCATGATGGCAATGTCGTAAGCGGATCGTATGATTGTTCTCTTTCCACCTTGAATTTTAATTCCACTTCTGAAACTTTTCTTTATTTCCATCATTGCTTCTTCTACGTACAGATTGAACAGTAGGGGCGAAAGACTACATCCTTATCTTACATCCTTTCTAAAACTATCACTTCGTTCTTGGTCGTCCACTCTTATTGTCCCTTTTTGTTTTTGTACATATTGTATATTATCCGTCCCTCCTTATGGCTTACCCCTATTTTTGTCAGAATTTCGAACATTTTGCACCATTTTAGATTGTTGAAGGCTTTTACCAGATCGACAGATACTATGAATTTGATTTTCCTTTATTCTTGCTTCCATTATCAACCGCAAAGTCAAAATTGCCTCTGTGGTGCCTTTACCTTTCCTAAATTCAAACTGATCGTCAAATAACACATCCCTAATTCGCTTTTCCATTCTTCTGTAAATTGTTCTCGTAACTTTGATACGTGATCTGATAAGCTAATTGTGCGATAATTCTCTGACTTGTGGGCTCTTGCAGTTTACGGAACGGTGTGGGCGATATTTTTCCGAAAGTTAGATAATATGTCGTCAAACCCATACATTCAACACAGCAACGTGAGTAGTCGTTTAGTTGCCACTTCCCACAATGATTTTAGGAATTGTGATGGAATGTCATCAATCCCTTCTGCCTTATTTGATCTTAAGACTTACAACCCTCTCTTAAATTCTGATTCTAATATTGGATTCCCCATCTCTTCTTAATCGACTCCTGTTTCTTCTTCGATCACATAGGACAAATGCTTCCCCTCTTTTGGGCCTTCAACGTACTCTTCACACCTACCTGTACTCTCACCTCTCCATTTAACAGTGGAATTCCCGTTGCAATCTTAATGTTATCCTCCTTGCTTTTAATTTCACCGAAGGCTGTTTTTACCTCCCTATTTGCTGAGACAGTCCTTCTGACAGTCATTTCTTTTTCGATTTCTTCACATTTTTCATGCAGCTATCTCGTTTTACCTTCCCTGCAATTCCATTTTATTTCATTCCTGAGTGACTTGTATATCTTTAGTTCCGAATTTCCCTGAACGTTTTTGTCCTCCCTCCTTTCAACGATCAACCAATGTGTTTTTCTGTTACCCGTAGGTTCTTCGCAGTTACTATCTGTGTACCTATTTTTATCTCTGAAAAATTATTTCCCCTTCTTAACTGAACTGCCTACTGAGATAAACATTATCGCAGTATCTATAGCGTCGTAGAACCTCAAGCGCATCGCGTTATTTCTTAATACTTCCGTATCCCACTTCTTTGGGTACCGATTCTTCCTGACTAATCCCTTAATCTTCAGCTAACTCTTCATCACTACTAAATTGTAATCTGAGCCCATATCTGTTCCTGGGTACGGCTTACAATCCAGTACCTGATTTCATCTACATCTACATCCACATCTACATGGATACTCTGCAAATCACATTTAAATGCCTGCGAATGGTTCATCGAAGCACCTTCATAATTTTCTATTCTTAGAATCTCGTATAGATCATAGAAAGAACGAGCACCTATATCTTTCCGTGCGAGCTCTGATTTCCCCTATTTTATCTTGGTGATCGTTTCTCCCTATGTATGTTGGCGTCAAAAAAATTTTTTCGCATTGGGAGGAGAAATTTGATGATCGGAATTTTGTGAGAAGATTCCTCCGCAACGAATAACGCCCTTGTTTTAATAATGGCTATCCCAAATCCTGTATCGTTTCAGTAACACTTTCTCACCTATTTCGCAATAATATAAAACGTGCAGCCCTTCTTTGAACTTTTTCGATGTGCTCCGGCAGTCCTATCTGGTAAGGATCCCACTAAGTGCAGCAGTATTCTAAAAGAGGACGGCCAAGTGTATTGTAGGCAGTTTCTTTAGTTGATCTGTTATATTTTCTATGTGTCCTACCAATAAAACGCAGTCTTTAGTTAGCCTTCCCCACAACATTTCTGTGTGTTCCTTCCAGTTTAGGTTGCCAGTATTTGTAATTCTTAGGTATTTAGTTGAATTTACGGCCTTTAGATTTGACAGAAGTTTAACGGATTCCTTTTAGCACTCATGTGGATCACCTTACACATTTCGTTATTTAGGTTCAGTTGCCAATTTTCACAACGTACAGATATCTTTTCTAAATCGTTTTTAAATTGGTTTTGATCTTCTGATGACTTTACTTAGTCGTCAGAAGATCAAAACAAATTGCAGAACGACTTAGAAAAAGTTTTACCAGTTGAAAAACGATAGCGTCATCTGCATAGGCCTACAACCTAATACGGCTGCTCAGATTGCCTCCCATATCGTTTATATAGTCAAGGAACAGCAAATGGCCTATAATACTAGCTTGGGAAACTTCTGTCTTAATCGATGACTTTCCGTCAATTACTACGAACTGTAATCTCCCTTACTGGAAATCACGTATCCGGTTACATAACTGAGATGATAGTCCATATGCATGCAATCTCACTACAAGCCGCTTGTGTGGTACAGTGTCAAAAGCCTTCCGGAAAGCCAGAAATACGGAATCCATTCGAAATCCCTTGTCAATAGCACTCAACACTTCTTGCGAGTAAAGAGCTAGTATTGTTTCAACGAGCGATGTTTTCTAAATACGTGTACACTGTGTGGCAATAGACAGTTTTCCTCGTGGTAATTTATAATTTTCGAACACAATATATGTTCCAAAATCCTGCTGCATATCGACGTTAATGATGCGGGCCGATAATTTAGTGGATTACTCCTACTATCTTTCTTGAATATCGGTGTCACATGATGCAGCCTTCCATCTTTGGTTACGGATGTTTCGTCGAGCGAACGGTGGTATATAATTGTTAAGTATGGAGATGTGGCATCAGAATGCTCTGAAGGGAACCTAATTGGTATATAGCCTAGACTAGAAGATTTGTTTGTACTGCTTTAAGTAGCTTCATTACTCCGAGGTTGTCACTTCAATGTTTTTCGTGTTGGTAACTGTTCTAGATTCTAAATCTGGAATATTTACTTCGTCTTCTTTGGTGAAGGAATTACGCAATTCAGTGTTTAGTAACTTTGCTTTGGCAACACTGTCTTCTATGGTACCTCCATTGCTATCGCGCAGAGAAGGCATTGATTGTGTCTCGCCGCAAGCATACTCCACATACAATCAGATTCTCTTCGGATTTTCAGCCAAGTTTCGAGACAATTTTCGTGGTGGTAATATTATAAGCGTCTGGCACTGAAGTCCGTGCTAAATGTCGAGATTCTGTAAAAGATCGCCAATCTTGGAGAGTTTGCGTCTGTTCAAATTTGGCATGCTTTTTTCGTTGTTTCTTCAACAGTGTTCTGACCCGTTGGGGATCAGCTCCATCGTTTGTTGGTGTATTTGGTATAAATCTCTCAATTGCTGCCGATACTATATCTCTGAATTTAAGGCACGTCTAGTCTACACTTACATTCTTAATTTGGAAGAAGTGAAGATTGTCTCTCAGGAAGGCGTCAAGTGAATCTTATCTGCTTTTTTGAATATTTATATTTTCCGTTCATTTTTGGAGGATTTGGGGGTTACAATATTCAATCTCGCTACAACGCCCCTGTGTTCACTAATCCCTGTATCCGATTTGTTGCTCGTTATTAACTCAGGGTTATTTGTTGCTAAGAGGTCACACAAGCAGAGATTCAAAACCCTAACTACCAAAGCACTCAGGTGAAACTAAATACACTCCTGGAAATGGAAAAAAGAACACATTGACACCTGTGTGTCAGACCCACCATACTTGCTCCGGACACTGCGAGAGGGCTGTACAAGCAATGATCACACGCACGGCACAGCGGACACACCAGGAACCGCGGTGTTGGCCGTCGAATGGCGCTAGCTGCGCAGCATTTGTGCACCGCCGCCGTCAGTGTCAGCCAGATTGCCGTGGCATACGGAGCTCCATCGCAGTCTTTAACACTGGTAGCATGCCGCGACAACGTGGACGTGAACCGTATGTGCAGTTGACGGACTTTGAGCGAGGGCGTATAGTGGACATGCGGGAGGCCGGGTGGACGTACCGCCGAATTGCTCAACACGTGGGGCGTGAGGTCTCCACAGTACATCGATGTTGTCGCCAGTGGTCGGCGGAAGGTGCACGTGCCCGTCGACCTGGGACCGGACCGCAGCAACGCACGGATGCACGCCAAGACCGTAGGATCCTACGCAGTGCCGTAGGGGACCGCACCGCCACTTCCCAGCAAATTAGGGACACTGTTGCTCCTGGGGTATCGGCGAGGACCATTCGCAACCGTCTCCATGAAGCTGGGCTACGGTCCCGCACACCGTTAGGCCGTCTTCCGCTCACGCCCCAACATCGTGCAACCCGCCTCCAGTGGTGTCGCGACAGGCGTGAATGGAGGGACGAATGGAGACGTGTCGTCTTCAGCGATGAGAGTCGCTTCTGCCTTGGTGCCAATGATGGTCGTATGCGTGTTTGGCGCCGTGCAGGTGAGCGCCACAATCAGGACTGCATACGACCGAGGCACACAGGGCCAACACCCGGCATCATGGTGTGGGGAGTGATCTCCTACACTGGCCGTACACCACTGGTGATCGTCGAGGGGACACTGAATGGTGCACGGTACATCCAAACCGTCATCGAACCCATCGTTCTACCATTCCTAGACCGGCAAGGGAACTTGCTGTTCCAACAGGACAATGCACGTCCGCATGTATCCCGTGCCACCCAACGTGCTCTAGAAGGTGTAAGTCAACTACCCTGGCCAGCAAGATCTCCGGACCTGTCCCCCATTGAGCATGTTTGGGACTGGATGAAGCGTCGTCTCACGCGGTCTGCACGTCCAGTACGAACGCTGGTCCAACTGAGGCGCCAGGTGGAAATGGCATGGCAAGCCGTTCCACAGGACTACATCCAGCATCTCTACGATCGTCTCCATGGGAGAATAGCAGCCTGCATTGCTGCGAAAAGTGGATATACACTGTGCTAGTGCCGACATTGTGCATGCTCTGTTGCTTGTGTCTATGTGCCTGTGGTTCTGACAGTGTGATCTTGTGATGTATCTGACCCCAGGAATGTGTCAATAAAGTTTCCCCTTCCTGGGACAATGAATTCACGGTGTTCTTATTTCAATTTCCAGGAGTGTATTTCGCCCCTGCTTAGGAATCTGCAATATGCCACAAAATCGGTTTACTTTCTGACGCAAACAAAAATGCGAGAATTGTGCAAGATAACTACTTTCATTTGAAAGCAGGACTTCAATAAAAATGGCAAGGTAATGTTAATCAGAACAGAAGGAGAACTTGGGATCTAAACGGCAATAGATTTATTCTTTCTTAATATCACAAGACAAAAAAATGACTAAAGAAACGTCACACAAACATTTTCATTTCACAAACGCTTTTACTGATATGGGGTCTATGGTGGACAAAGTGATGAGTTGGGGATCGACACAAGACACTAACCAGAACACTAATCGCTCTGTCTGACTCTACTATTCCAAAATAAGCGTTCGGCGACTGAAGTCATGGACAGCTGCAATCTGTTATTGATGGTGCGTGCCCGAAAAATGCGAGTACGCAGTCTCGCAAGCGGTTAATTCGGAATGCAGGTACTTCCCTTTGAGCATCTGAAACCCCTATGGATTCCAGTGTGCAGGTGTAACTGTTTGCTGGTCTGCCAAACCAATTTTACTCTGTGCCACGACTATGCGTGATGGAATATGTCAAATGTTTAGACAGCCGACTCAAGACAAATAAGTACACACACACATCACTCGTCGTGTGCGTGATGCTAGAAGCAGTACCTCTGAAGTTTCAGAAGGTGACTGGCACAGGCCCCAAGTGGCACACAAGCAAAAGACACACCGTTTAGGTAGACACCTGTAGTTCTTTACAAGCAAAGCGCCAGTACAAGAGAGATCTTCTCTTTCTGTCCTCTTTCCTCCTCAGCTCGGTAACAAAAGCCCATTTACATCTTAGACTTCCTCCACCTTAGCACAAGCCAATCACGAGCTGGAGCGCGGCATTTGAAGCTCGGAGAGCGCCCCTTGCTTTGTATACTTCGTTTTGACCGATCAGAGACTTTAAGGTTAATTGGAAGAAAAGGAAAAAAGATTCAGCTTCCCAGCCTCTTTCCCACGCATCATTTTGTTAACAAATTGACCAGGATGGAACCACATCCCTCCATAAAAAGCTTGTTATCCGCTCTGTTGCATCCATTTCGAAGTTTCCAAAGGCCGGCCGCGGTGGCTGTGCGGTTCTAGGCGCTCCAGTCCGGAGCCGCGCTGCTGCTACGGTCGCAGGTTCAAATCCTGCTTCGGGAATGGGTGTGTGTGATGTCCTTATGTTAGTTAGGTTTAAGTAGTTCTAAGTTCTAGGGGACTGATGACCACAGCAGTTGAGTCCCATAGTGCTCAGAGCCATTTGAACCATTTCGAAGTTTCCAAAGAATGGCCATAAACTCGCTAAAAGCCTCCTGCTTTCACAACAATATTTTGTAACAGAGTCTGAACGTCTGGGTGCCATTCACCTGTCCCACGGAAATGGGCGAAACGCTCACAGTTGTCTCGTCGGCTTCCTGCCTAACAAGGGCCCAACCTCTGCTTTATTGCCGTTCTACCATGCGCTTGGTATTGCAGTGGCGACTTCTCAGCGCTAGTCAGTCTACCTGGACACGGATGCCGACTTACTGGCGCCAACCAACGTGTCTGCACAATCAGACTGCGGAACTCAGCCGTCCGGAAATATTTCCATCCAGCTTCCACAGAAAAAAAGCGTTTCCCTCGGCCCACAGTCGCTGTGCGCCTTTACTGCAGTCGTTTAAATCAGCACCCTATTCCTTTGAACACAGGTAAAGCTTACTTCCCTAGAGCATGCAAGCAAGAGCATTAACTACTGCCCACCATTTCAACATGATATATGAAGTCAAATCGTAATAAAGATCGTCTTCACTAAGGACATGAAGTGACATAACGCTGAATCAGAAGTGGGAGTTCCCTGCAATCTCTCAATTGTTGCTATTAAATATTAAATTAACATGCAGAAACTCAAGAAACTAAACTATCAAAGCACACATACGAAATGGTACAATAAGCTCCTGGTTAGAAACTCATTAAAGTCAAAAAGATGTTACTATATTAAATTAACATGCAGAAACTCAAGAAACTAAACTATCAAAGCACACATTCGAAATTGTACAATAAGCTCCTTAAAGTCAAAAAGATGTTACTTCTCTATTGTTGTGTCTAAATCGCGGGGCTGCTACGGTCGCAGGTTCGAATCCTGCCTCGGGCATGGGTGTGTGTGTTGTCCTTAGGTTATTTAGGTTTAAGTAGTTCTAAGTTCTAGGGGACTTATGACCTAAGATGTTGAGTCGCATAGTGCTCAGAGCCATTTGAACCATTTTTTTTTTTTGTGTCTATCTCTGGCAGTCGCTGTTTCCTATTTCGAAATCTGTGTCTCACCATGATGTAATCTAACTGAAATCATCCCGTATCAACCGACCTTTTCGAAGTATACCTCCTCTTGCTGTAATTCTTGAACAGAGTATTCACTATTACTAGCTGAAATTTATTACAACAATCAGTCTTTCTCCTCTCTCATTCCTCGTCCCAAGCCCGTACTCTACTCTAACCTTATCTTCTGTTCCTTCCCCTACAACTGCATTCCAGTCTTCCATGAGTATTAGATTTCCATCTCCCGTTACGCATTGTATTACCCTTTCAGTATCGTCGTATACTTTCCCTATCTCTTCAACTTCAGCTTGCGACACTCGGTATGTATACCTGAGCCATCGTTGTCGAGGTTGGTTTGCTGTCGATTCTGATAAGAACAATCCTATGACTGAACTGTTCAAAGACATACTCCCTGCCCTACCTTCCTATTCATAAGGAATCCTGCTCCCATTTATACTATTCTCTTCTGCTGTTGACATTACCCTATAGTCGTCTGATAATAAATCCTTGTCTTCTTCCCTTTCCACTTCACTAATGTCCACTATATGTAGATTGACCCTTAGTATTTCCCATTTCATATTTACTATTTTCCCTATGTCATTCAAAGTTCTGACATTCTATGCCCCGAGTCGTTGAACTTTATCATTTCGTTAGTTATTCAATCTTTTCTCTATTGCCTTCCACAGCCATTTGTGCTGTGAAATAATATTAAAAATTAAGTGGGAGGCGGAGGATCAAATGAAGAAGTGCTAAAAGCAGTAGGTGGAGACAAATGGGTGTGGAAGGCAATAGAAGAGGGACAGATCATGACACGTTTGCTACGGCATCCAGGGAGAGCAAAGATTCCTCTGGAAAGAAATACTATGCCTGCTCAAAACAGTGGAGCACCAAAATATATGGACGGATGTCACTGTAACGTGATACACATACACACCATTGGCGGTTATGTAACTGGAAAAAATAAATTGGTACACATGGAAAGACAACGTCGACTCTGATCTGATGACGGCATATTCCACCTGGGCTATAGCAGGTGTACTGATAACGGTTTCAACGTCGTCCCCAGTAGGTAGCGTAGTGGCGTAGCTACCGGGGCGCAATCTATGTTTATCCTTTAATACGGAATGCTCGAAGTCAGATGGCTCAGTGCGGTGCAAACGTGTGAAGAAAGCAGACAACCATCCCAAGGAGACACACTCGTGCTTTCTACAGCCAACTGAGTGAGTTTGAAAGAGTTCAGATTGTACTCTTTTGTGCGTCGGGACGGTCTTTTCAGAGAATTACCACACAAGATGGACGTTCTAACAACCCTACCACAACAAAGGTCAAAATTTAATAATTGTAGTGTTGCTCACGCTGCTAAATACTGCATTTTCGGGCAACAACAAAATTATTATGTTGCAGGTGTCATTAGAGCACAGTTAATAAAGTCATTTCATGTAATAATTGATAAACTAGGCACTCATCTTTTCGTGTTTCCCACGCTGGTCTCGTTATGAAATCATGGCTCAATCGTCGAAAATCTAGGTGGTGATGATTCCAAGCTCGGATGCAAAGAGGCGTAGGTTTTAGTCTGCTATATTCAAAAGTTTTGTAGCTGCGCTTCACAAACCTTCCTTGAAGATTCAACATTTCAAAGTTAGCACGATAGTGATGTAAAAAAAATAATCAGCACTCCGAATTTAAGTTACACTTCTTTTTTATTGCTTTCGTTGCGATAGCACGTAACACACAAAACATCACTTTACAATACAAAACATACTTGAAAACATCTTCCTCACAGTCGCTGTTAAAGTTCACATTTTATAAGCTGACTACAATATGCGTCTTTCCAACATGACGTCCAAGAGTGGACTTTCTCAAGGTCCGACTCTCTAACAACTAACTAATAATCGCTTACGCGCCCAAAAATCAGAGTTACAAGTACGTCAAAGATCATAGTGACAAAAGAAAGAATACACATAAGAATAATATCATTGCAATATAAACATATCGATGTATTAAAGTACCTCTACATTAATGAAATCAAATCTGAATGTTGTCTCAGAAATATGTTAATTACTTTACAGAAACACAGTAGAATATAGCTGCTATCGAGAGGTTCAGGTGAGGTGCCGTAATGGTTACGTAATTCAAGTACCATTACAACGTGCAGTGTTAGTTGTTTAATGATGCTGGTATGAGTGGTCAAGTGAACATTCTCACACTCATAGACGAGATTCTGGATGTTCACTTAGTGCAGACACCTTCCAGAATCGTCGTATTGTGAAGGCAGCAACGGCAGGTCGTGCAGCTAGCAAAGTGTGGATGATGACGCTTGTGAGGCCAGATGTGCCAACACGAAACTGTTGCCATTATTAGCAACAGCCACGAACACTTCTAGCCTGTCTCCACTCGGGTCACGCCACTGACATACACGACTCGATTGGTACCGTCAGAGTACCACTTTGAAGAAGGAATGGCGCGCCGTGGTCTTCAGCGACGAAAGCAGATGCTGCCGGCACCCAAATGATGGTCGTTCGCTTGTACGGCGTAGACATGGAGAGCGCTGTCTCGAAAAGTGCATTCGTCCAGGACATCCTACACCAAGCCTTAATGCCTGCGTTACGAAAAGCTACAACTCTGATTCACCGTTGGTGTTTCTAGAGGAGCGCTAACGAGCGCACGGTACTTGCAGAATGTTGATAGACTCTCTTTTTTTGCCGTTCTTGCAACAGGATGGTGATATGTTGTTGTTACAGGATAATGCTCGCCCACACACTGCCCGTAAAACTCAACGTGCTTTGCAGGACTTGCAGCAACTACCCTGACCAGCAAGATCTCCGGACTTGTACGCAATGGAACTCTCGTGTGATATGATGGGACGATAAGTGGCTCGGGTGACTCGTCAACGAACAACTCTCATATATCTACGTGAATAGCTTGAGCAGGCGTGGCATAACGTATCCCAGAAGAGTATTCGCCATCTGTACGACCGACTAGATGCCAGAGTCAGCGCCTGCATTGCCGCCCGTGGAGACTACTCCACGTACTAATATGGTTGTTTCAGCTTCGGTCAATACCTTGCACCTTTGAATAGTTGTGCTACTGTCCTGTAAATGTAACCAAATTCCTGTAATCCACACGCACTGTTGAAACAATGAATTTGAGTGAATTGGATACATATAAAAGAGTGTAATTTTTTTCTGGCATTGTACTTGTAGTTCTCTGTGGCAAGCAGAATGGCTATCAGAATGCATTAGCACTCTTCTGTTTAATGCTGTGAAATTTGGAAATTTGTCGTAAGGTCTTACGGGACCAAACTGCTGAGGCCATCGCTCCCTAAGTCTACACACTGCTTAAACTGACTCACGCTAAGGACAACACACACACACTCATTGCCGAGGGAGGACTCGAACCTCCGACGGGGGAAGTCGTGCGGACCGTGACAAGCCGCCTAGACCGCGCAGCTAATTATTCCTGTGAGCAGGAGCGGTACGGTAGAGTGTATAAGGGCCGCGAACAAGGTAATATACTGACTGATCACTGAGAACTAGCGTTGCTACCTCTGGATCACGGGGTCCAGGGTTAGATTTCCGGCTGGGTTGGGGAATTTCTCTGCCCGGGGACTGGGAGTTTGTGTCGTCCTCATTATCATCATCATCATCATCATCATCATCATCATTCGTAACAGTGGCCATATAGGACTGCGAAAAAAATTGGATTGTGAAAAAAAATTGGACTGTGAAAAAATTGTGACTTTGTACGGGCGCTGATGACCGTGGAATAGAACGCCCCACAAACCAAACATCATCATCTCTGATCTCTTTAGCCGGCTTCGGTGGCCGAGCGGTTCTAGGCGCTACAGTCTAAAACCGCGCGACCGCTACGCTTGCAGATTCGAATCCTGCCTCGGGCATGAATGTGTGTGATGTCCTTAGGTTAGGTAGATTTAATAGTTCTAAGTCCTAGGGGACTGATGACCTCAGAGTTAAGTCCCGTAGTGCTCAGAGCCATATGAACCATTTTCTGATCACTGTGAAGGACACAGAGATGCTGCCTACTCGTATGAGACAGCGTCATCAGGCACTAAGAGAAGCACGAACAGTTGATGACTGGCGTCAAACGGTGTTTACTGAGAAATCTCAGTTTTGCCCTATTCCGGATGATCATTATTGTTGAGTATGACGACGACATGGGTAGAGGTTCCCTTCATACGCTGCTTTGAAGATACAACACCTTGTTACTCCTGGCTTCACGGTTTTGGAAAACATTATGTGCTGATAGTGTGTGACGAAACTATAACGGCACAATAAAACGTCACAGACAGTCGGCGTCTCCATGTGTTACTTCTCATGCGGTGGTATCGTGGTTCCATTTGTCATTGGGAAAGTTCTCGTCAGACATGGCATTGGTCTCTGTGAACTGCCTGTGTAAAATAAATGTCGTATGACTAAGGTCTCCAGTCGGGTAATTGACAGAAAGTCATCAAGTAAAACAGAAGCTATTTCTGGCGTTCCCCACGGTAGTGTTATAGGCCCTTTGTTGTTCCGTATATATATAAACGATTTGCAGACAATCTGAGAAGACATCTTAGGTTGTTTGCAGATGACCCTGTAGTTTATCAACTAATAAAGTCATCAGAAGAACAAAACAAATTGCAAAACGATTTTGAAAAGAATCTGAATAGTGCGAAAATTGGCAGTTGACCCCAAAATAACGAAAAGTATGAGGTCATCCACGTCAGTGTTAAAACGAACTCGTTAAACTTAGGTTACGCGATAAATCAGTCTAATCTAAAAGCCGTAAATTCAACTAAATACCTAAGTATTACAATTACGAACAACTAAAATTGAAAGGAACGCATAGAAAACGTTGTGGGAAAGTCTAACCAAAGACTGCGTTTTATTGGCAGAACACTTAGAAAATGTAACAGATCTACTAAGCAGATTGCCTACACTACGCTTGTCCGTCCTCTTTTAGAATACTGCTGCGCGGTGTGGGATCCGTACCAGATAGGACTGACGGAGTACATCGAAAAAGATCAAAGAAGGGCAGCACGTTTTGTATTCTCGCGAAATATGGGAGAGAGTGTCACAAAAATGATACAGGATTTGGGGTGGACATCATTAAAAGAAAGGCGTTTTTCGTTGCGACGGAAAGTTCTCACGAAATTCCAGTCAACAACGTTCTCCTCCGAATGCGAAAATATTTTGTTGACACCGACCTACAGCGGGAGGAACGATCACCACGATAAAATAAGGGAAATCAGCGCTCGATATAGGTGTTCGTTCTTTCCGCGCGCATTCTATCACGCTGACCACTTAGCTACTGAGGGCGAACAACTGCCTGTTGATGTTGTGTTACTACAGTGGCCAGTAAGGTACCGAAAACGACCACAACAGAACATGTGATGGACCATCTTGGACTTAAACTCCGTCTCCGTGCCAGTATCCAGGAGATAATGGACCTGTTAACAGCTGTGGCCTGGTTTGTCTCAGAAGTGCATGAAACGGCCTTATTATACCATTGCGAACCGAATCAGTACACGCATCAAGGCAAGAGGTGTTGCAAATTAATACTGATAAGTGGGCTCATACTGCAAGTTCTTTGTACATTTAACGTGCTTTTGTTATCACTGAAACAGTATACCCTTCCGATTCGTGTAGTTTCATTTCGTTTCCGCTTCCCCTGGTGGGAACTTCATTGATTTTTGTCAGGCAGTGTATCACAGACAGACCAAGATTAAAATACGTAAAACATATCGTAGAAGGCCTTGTCGAAAAGAGATATGCAGAGGAAAAAAAATTCGTATCAGGTAAAAACAGATGAAAGGAGAGTGTCAAATCTCCCAAGAGACTGAAGAGTTAATGAGAACCACAGTTAACTTTCTTCGTTATTGAATTCTTTTGGCAGGGAGATGGTCCAGTTTTACATGAAAAAGTACACAAGTGTGGAATAAGTATCAGTGATCGGAGTAGCGCCCAGAACCTCAGGCTGCAGCGGTGCCAGGAAGGATGTAGCGGCCAGGTGCCCCCTACCGCCCCCCCTCCCCCCTCCCAGAACTCCACGGAGCCCCGGAATGATTTGTTGTTAATTAGTTCCGCAGCCGTGACGGCCCGTCTCCAGGGCGTACAATTGTGCGCAGCGCTCAGCTACGCCGCTCGCCAGCAGTTGTGGTCGTGGTCTGCCCTGCACGCACGGAGCCGCAGGTCTTAATTAGGCACACTAAAACGACGTTTGCACACTTAATATATACATACATTGCGTGTATCTCCGAAGAGTCTTCAGGTGTGTTTTCTCTGGAGTGTCGGCAGACACTTGAAGCTTTGTTTTTGCATTTCACAGCTGGAGTCAGACAAAAAATTACTGCTTTTCACACCTTTTGTAGGACGCTCAATGACAACAGAAAGCGACGGTTTGTTTCCCACAACAAACAAAATTATTTTTGAATCGGAATTTTAGGTTTCCATTCGATAGCGCGCTCTGAAGTTAATATAATCCGATATTTGTTTCACCAATGTAAATTAACAGGGACAGGAAAACCACGAAGAATAAACAGCAATCGAGAAGCGACTCAGCAGCACTGCATGTTTCGCGCTAGACCACAATTCACAGAGCTATGAACAACAGAACGACTGTGAAATGTGTGGGAATCACAGCCCCAAGGGCAGGCGCGGTTCTGTTTACGCCCTTTATGCAGCCCCTAAGTCCTTTTCGTGTCGATTCTGAAAGGCTGTGTGTCTGAAATGCTTTTCTGCGTCACCCATAATTAAACCGCGTGATATCAAACGCGGAACGTCGTGGTTCTGAAGTCCATTGCAGAGACGTCAAAGGAAGCGAAGAAATGTGTGTACGGGGTGTTGTAACGAACTTTCCAACGTGTGACACGTCCACGGTGGCTTTTGGCACCATTGTGGTGATATATGGTGCATAAACTTCCGGGCGCTGGCGTCTTTTTGTATGCGTACACCTTGGTTTTGAAACGTCACAGAAGTCGTGGGTGACGTCGCAGAGCGTTAGAGAGGAAGGTTCCAGACAGGTTGGAGCCAAATTTCAAACTCGGGCGTCTCAATTGGATAAAATTATGGGGTTTCACAAAGGTGATCCTTTAACTATGTTGCGCAGCGTATTTTCTGGATATATTCCAATCTCTCTCTTCCCCTACTGTCTTAACTCTCTACCCTTTAATATCATGGCGATTATTCCCTGATGCCTTAACAAATGGTGTATACTACTGGCCATTAAAATTGCTACACCAAGAAGAAATGCAGATGATAAACGGGCATTCATTGGACAAATATATTATACTAGAACTGACATGTGATTCCATTTTCACGCAATTTGGGTGCATAGATCCTGAGAAATCAGTACCCAGAACAACCAACTCTGGCTGTAATAACGGCCTTGATGCGCTTGGGCATTGAGTCAAACAGAGCTTGGATGGCGTGTACGGGTACAGCTACCCATGCGGCTACAACACGATAACACAGTTCATGAAAAGTAGTGACTGGCGTATCGTGACGATCCAGTTGCTTGGCCAAAATTGACCAGACGTTATCAATTGGTGAGAGAGAATGTGTTGGCCAGGGCAGCAGTCGAACATTTTCTGTATCCAGAAAGGCCCGTACAGGACCTGCAACGTGCGGTCGTGCATTATCTTGTTGAAAGTAGCGTTTCGCAGGGGTCGTAACACATCTGAAATGTAACGTCCACTGTTCAAAGTGCCGTCAATGGGAACAAGAGGTGACCGAGACGTATAACCAATGGCACCCCATACAATCACACTGGGTGATATTCCAGTATGGCGATGACGAATATGTGCATCCAATGTGCGTTCACCTCGATGCCACCAAACACGGGTGCGATCATCATGATACTGTAAATAGAACCTGGATTCATCCTAAAAATGACGTTTTGCCATTCCTGCACCCACGTTCGTCGTTGATTACAACATCACAGGCGTTCGTGTCTGTGATACAGCATCAAGGGTAGTCGCAGCCATGGTTTCCGAACTGATAGTCCATGCTGCTGCAAACGTCGTCGAACTGTTATTGCAGATGGTTATTGACTTGCAAACTTCCCCATCTGTTGACTCAGGGATCGAGACGTGGCTGCACGATCCGTTACAGCCTTGCGGATAAGATGCCTGTCATCTCGACTGCTAGTGATACGAGGCCGTTGGGATCCGGCAGGGCATTCAACATTACCCTCCTGAACCCACCGAGTCCATATTCTGCTAACAGTCATTGGATCTCGACCAACGCGAGCAGCAATTACGCGAAACGATAAACCGCAATCGCGATAGGCTACAATCCGACCTTTATCATAGTCGGAAACGTGATGATACGCATTCCTCCTCCTTATACGAGGCATCACAACAACGTTTCACCAGGCAACGCCGGTCAACTGTTGTTTGTGTATGAGAAATCGGTTGGAAACTTTCCTCATGTCAGCAAGTTGTAGGTGTCGCCACCGGCGCCAACCTTGTATGAATGCTCTGAAAAGCTAATCATTTGCATGTCACAGCATCTTCTTCCTGTCGTTAAATGTCGCGTTTGTAGCACGTCATCTTCATGGTGTAGCAATTATAATGGCCAGTAGTGTATTATCCTATCCCTTATATTCATCAGGATTTTCCATATCTTCCTTAATTCGCCGATTCTGCAGAGAACCTCCTAATTGCTTTTTAGTCCCCCTGACTTCCAACATCAACATTACAGGACGTGACGAAAATTATAGAACGCAGAAATGTACGTCATTTCTTCATGTTAAGAAGACGAAGTTCAGTGACAGACGAAAGTGACATATTCTATTGCATTACCTTGTTAATATATTGCGTAATGTGTATCTTGATACAAAATAACTGGTCACCTGAAGATGGTCGTAGCGGATGAAACAATTGTCAGGTAAGAAGCATACCTACAGAGGTTGGACAAAAATATGGAATCACTGCGAGTAACGCATGTTTGAACATAATACAGATGCTAGCCAAGCCTGCAGGTTAAGCTGTTGTATTTGACCACAAATGGTGTAAGGTGTCAGGCAAATCCAACACCTTCCATGAAAACCCTGACATGATAAGCAAATCCGGCAGTATGTCACATAGCTCCGAATAAATCCTGACATTAAATTAACCAAAGTAATACGATTAATGAGTGAGCAAATGGAATACCACAGACTAACACAAGAACGACTAAATGCATGTCATACCTTCCCACCGTGAAACAGACGCAGTTCCGAGGGAAGAAACGAGAACAGAAGCCGAGAGCAGAACCGTGTTAAGCTAGAAGGCCCTACGATAAGGGACGGACACCCACGTCGCCTGCCAACCACCAGGACCATCCCCCAGCCCATGTTTAAAGGTAGAGCCCTCCAGAAGAACAGTATATATCTTACGATAACACTAAAAGGGCCACACCAGCTGCAAGATTTAGCGTGAGGCTGTTTCGCGTCTCTGTTATGTTGAAAACGTTAAAAACATTGCCCCACCACGAAAAGTAACCGGCAGGACCACCCCCCAGCCCATGTTAAAAGATAGATCATGGAAACCCACTCAGGGAATATTCTCTCACATTTTTGTTGAACGCAGTTGGTTTTTATCATCCTGTATTAAAATATTTCCTTTTATAAAAAGTGCAATTTATAAACAATGCTTTGTGAGTAGAATAAAATTTCCAGTGGTAAACATAACTGCTTTTTCGACTTTATTTTACCAGCTAACTAAAAATAGGAAAGCCTTGAACCCCTTCAACTAAATTTAGTTAGTAGTAAGATTCTTTTACAGGGAGTGGAGTGGAGCTGACGTTGAAATCATTAAGTATTTGGTTATATCATCGCTAGTGTCACGGAACTCTTCTGAACTCTACATGTCATGTGTGGTCTGGCGTCTCCTTACCAGCAACAGGTCCCAGGTTCAAACTAGTCAATTCCCTAAAAAACACACTCAGAGCGACGTTGCACGAAAGTGGTAGGGAGAGACGACTTAGAACAAACATACACCACGCAGAATGCAAATTCGTTAGGAAGAGAAATTTTAATATACTAGTTTTGACATACAGCAATGATACGTGGAACTGAATAATTTAAAAGCCGAGGATCGGTTACTGAATACTGGAAAGATTTGTGTTTTGAATTACTAGCAGAGGCAGAGGAAGCGTATTGGTCAGGGAAGCGGCTGACGTAAAGTCTCTCGTTATGACTGATGAGAATCAAATTGATATGGTTGGAACATGTAGCGAGACGAATTGACTGTTTATGAACCAAGGGCGCTCTTTGGTGGTCTGCAAGAGGCAAAAGACAAAATGGAAGTTAAATTGCTTACATCAGAAAAGATACAGGAGGAACGTGGACACATACTGACGAAACGCAGAAGAAAGGATGCAGAGAAGTGATTTCCGCACTAGCAGACATTAATTCGCTTGCGGTGAGGATGATAATAATTGTTAGAATACTTCGACTGTCTCCGGTCTGCAAGATAGCGACGAGTAACCAACAATCGTTTCTCGCAAATTCTGACAAAAAGTTCCAATAGTGTAGCAGCATAGTCATAATACACACTTCAAAAAAACCACACATTGCATGTTGTACCATCATACAGCGAGACCTTCAGAGGTGGTGGTCCAGACTGCAGTACACACTGGTACCTCTAATACGCAGTACCACGTCCTCTTGCATTGATTCATGCCTATACTCGTCGTGGCATACTATCCACAAGTTCATCAAGGCTATGTTGGTCCAGATTGTTCCATTCCTCAACGACGATTCGGCGTAGAGCCCTCAGGGTGGTTGGTGGGTCACGTCATCCTTAAACAGCCCTTCTCAACCTATCCTAGGCATGTTCGATAGACTTCATGTCTGGAGAACATGCTGGACACAGTAGTCGAAGTAAGTCATTCACAAGATGTGCAAAATGGGGGCGCGAATTGTAGTCCATGAAGACGAATGCCTCGCCAACATGCTGCCGATGTCGTTCAGTACCGGTTGGAAGATGGCATTAATGTACAGCCGTTAAGGACTCCTTCCATAACCGCCAGCGGCGTATGTCGGCCCCACATAATGCCACCCTAAAGGTGCGGGGAACCTCCACCTTGCTGCACTCGCTGAACTAAGGCGTTCAGCCTGACCAGGTTGCCTCCAAACACAGTCTCCAACGCTTGTCAGGTGAAGGCATATGCGACACTCTTAGGTGAATAGAACGTGATGCCAATCCTGAGCGATCCATTCGGCGTGTTGTTGGCCCCATCTGTACCGCACTGCATGGCAAAGCTGGACCTCGGAAGGGACGTCAGGAGAGAAGTTGTGCATCATTCAGCCTATTCCTCACAGTTTTGAGTCGTAACACGACGTCCTGTGGCTGCACGAAAAGCATTATTCAACATGGTGGCGTTGCTGTCAGGGTTCCTTCGAGTCTTTATCCACAGGGACCGGTCACCTACTGCAGTAGTAGCCCTTGGGAGGCCTGAGCGAGGCATGTCATCGACAGTTCCTGTCTCTTTGTATCTCCTCCATGTCCACAATAGCATAATTAAGTTACGAATTTTAATATTGTTAGATTTAAGTTTTCTCTCCAATGCAAGCGCACAGGTGGAGGATACATCGTTGACAAGTTGGTTCTGACCCAACAAGTAAGTGAATGGATTGTCAAGTCGTGTGTGCAAAAAGTTTATGAAACCCGTGAGATCGTATGAGCTCATGTTGACGCGAAGTAGGGCGCGTGAATTGCTTTTAAATCAGAACATAAGGGATTCGGAAAGATTAGCCATGGCAGATCGAGACCTTGACTGAATTGAGGTAGAGACCCAGCATGAAGATGGACAGAGAATAGAGGACAGTACAACAGACGATGCAGTATCGCGAGAAATAGGACAGATAATGCACCATAACGAGGATAATGTACGTCAAGGCATAGGAAACGTAAGTCAGCACACGACAGAGGAGCAGGAAAGTAGACAGACAGTCGATGAGGACTCTAACTTGCGTCTTGAATACATAGAACCCATAGTACAAGTAATCAGAGTTCCCTCACTACAGAGTACAAGGAATGCGAGCAGAAACGTGTCACCGCACAGTTCAATGCAATCGGTTGCGAACCAACACTTGGGCGAAAACACAGAGCGTAGGACGTCGGAAGAAAACGCAGTAGGACCCACCAGTCTGGCAGAATTATTACAACAAATTACGGAAACCATGACAAGGCAAAATAAAGAGATAGCAAACCAAATTCAAATTCAGAATGCAGAAACCACGAGACAAATGCGTGAGATTAAAGAACAAAACAAAAAAATTCAGTTACACCTAAGTCATATTGAGGACGAGGTAAAAGAATCTCGAGAAGTGACAGGAAACTTAGTAACAGGTCACAACCAATTGAGAACAGACATTGACAAGGTACAAGCGGACGTACAAACATTGGGTAATGACACTCAGGGCGAGATCAAAACATTACGTAACAACACCCAGGGAGAAGTCAAGAAACTAGAGAAACATATAAACGTAATTACTAGACAAGCAGCAGGTACAGCGCATGAAATTGTTGAAAACAGTGTGTTACGCAAACGTATCACAAAAGCAGCGCTGAAAAGATATGATAACCGCATAGTTAAAATAGAAGCGCAAACGAAGCAACAATTTCAGAAATTGCGAACGGAGTTGTTGCAAACTATTGAAGAGCGTCGTGAACAGGATCGAACAAGCACTGAATCTGCAACCACATCCGTATCTGTAACAGCACCGGAAAAACAAGCAATTAACGAAGATATTACGCATTTGCGATTCCAATCACAGGCGGAAAGTAACATACGTGAAATCATACAGCCTGCACAGCAACAAACACGTTTCGAAATTCTTAATGAACAAACGGCACCACAAACGTATGCGGAACCACAAATGTATGTTGCAAGACAGTTTGGATTGTGCAATGAAGCAGCAAGGTTAGCCAGACAAGATACCGAACCAATACGTGACAATGGAAAGTCAGGTCGCGAAGAGTACAGTATAATGCATTCAGCCACACGTTCACAATCGATGGAAGAAAATTATGGCGTACCACTCCAACGATACTACGCAAGGGTAGGCGAAAGTTACAGTGGACAATATCCAATGGATCTACCACAGCCGGAAACAACGACGGGAGAAATGATCAGAAACAAAAATGGCGAAGAATCGCGAATTTCATTTCGAACTGTGACGAAGTACGACAACGATCATTTCCTCACAGTCAGAAAATTTCAACACTTTCGAGAAGGAAACTCATTACATCCACGAACTTTTATTGATCAATTCCGAGTAGGATTACCAGAACACTGGGCGCTAGCACACAAATTAGACTTTATATGTGCACACATGTCAGGAACAGTCGCAGAAACCATGCAGAATGTTGCATCGACATGCCGATCGTACGAAGATTTCAGAGAGAAGTTTCTCTCACGATATTGATCCAGCGAAGCACACAACAGAGTGAAGTACGAATTATTACAGAACCCATATTTTGAAAATTCAGGAGCGAAGAGTCCCGTGAAATTTTTCGAATTAATGGCAAAGAAAAATCAATGCTTAGATGTACCATACAGTGACGGAGAGTTCATTAAATTA
Source organism: Schistocerca cancellata (assembly GCF_023864275.1). Classification (NCBI taxonomy): domain Eukaryota; kingdom Metazoa; phylum Arthropoda; class Insecta; order Orthoptera; family Acrididae; genus Schistocerca; species Schistocerca cancellata. The sequence goes on from NC_064631.1 coordinate 321,352,118, forward strand.
TGCGCGATGAAGCTACCATTGAAATACCAGCAATCATTAGTAGGTCACGGAGGCAATGACGTCGAAGCATTTAAAGGTATTCTAAGGGAACTAGAGTTCATATTTTCGGATGATGGCGCAAGAAAAAGACGAAGCGCACGTGAAAACGAAAGCAAAAAGCAGTGGAATCCACAAGACACAGTACGAAGAAACAATAATTACGAACCACGTTATAACTTCGCTCCAAGAAACGACAATAGATTTCAACAAAGAACTGGTTATGGATTTAGAAGAGAATATGGCAATAACTATAATTCTCCCAGGAACGGCAACAACTATTACAGAGGGAATAACGACAACCGGAACGGAACGGGCCAATAGACCGACAAATTATCAACAAAGAAACCAATATCAACAAGCGGAGCAAGAAAAGAGAATACAGATAGAAGAGGTGGAGGTAAGACCACCAAACCCCGAAAAACGTTCGAATTGACAGCTAAGTGCCCATGCCAAAAAGAATGACGCACCGACCCAGGATAATTGCAGCACCTTGAACAGAGAAGTAAATACCTTATCACGAGAAGAGGAGAAGGAAGAAACAAAACCGCAGGGACCAGATGAAAACGAAGACAGGGAAATAACAATATCGTGTTGGGACGAAATTAATTGGGAGAATACTGACGAGGACGATTAATTACCAGAGGCATGCACGACGAATGTACGAGGAAAGGACGAAGTAATGAGTATTGCAGAGCTATTTGAGATGGAAACCAGGGAAAGCGAATTCAATGAGGATAATACAGAATCGTCAGAAGTTGAAAATAGGTCACTAGTGGGCACACAACCCAACGTATATAATGAAGGCAGTTATGAAGCGATAATTAGAGCATTTAGATGCGATTATGTGGAAGTAGCGACGAAGAAGGAGAAGATAGACGAGGATGAGGAAGAGGTAGAAGATGTTGAAGACAGCGTAAATGAAGGAAGAAATAGAGAAGAGGAAATAAAAGAGAGAGAAGTAGCAGTCGAAGCTTATCCTACAGAAAGTTCGAACTCACAATGGAAATTCCTGAAAAGACTCATGTATGATTCAGTGGATGATCCGTTGATGCAAGAAGAAGAAGAACAGAACCAACCCTTTCCAATTCAATCAACTGTGAAGGCCATGGTAAAGCATATGCCAGTCAATATTGTAATAGATAGGGTAAGTGAACAGACTGCGATCTCAGAAAATTTATTCATGCAGTGTAATGCCAATGAGGAATTGCCAGTTATGAAAACACATAAGATTAAAGTAAGAGGTCCTATTAGAAACAATGCTGCGGAAGTTACGAGACAAACAAGGTTAACTCTTTCGTGACAAGGTCAAAAGATCGAAGCGAACTTCGTGATTATACCTAAACTAACTGTAGATTTGATTATAGGTGCAGATTTTTTAAATGAGAGACGAGCGATAATAGATATTGGGAAAGGTAGCGTAACATTCACGAATGTCACACTTCTCTTTGAGCAAAAGCTAAAATTAGAAGAAATACCAGTTATAAACAAACAATTAAGAATGACGCGAGATAAAGAGGATGAAGAATTAGAATGGTATGCACAAAAGGGGGAATCGCCTCAACTCATGTTAGAAGTCCATAAAGAAATCGACCAAAAATTGCATGAAGTTCAAGGTATTTCGGAACACAGTAAAAAAGAATTAGAGGGTATTTTACGAGATAAAGCAGAGGTATTTTTACCTAAGACTGGCAGTATTAAACACTTTCAGTACAAGTTTGATGTAAAACAGCACAAACCATTTACAGTGCGACCCTATACAATCCCATTAAGCTACAGGAATAAATTATTCCAGGAGATATCTAAAATGTTATATGATGATATTATTGAACCAGCTACCTCCACATATAACAGCCCACTCCATATTGTACAAAAACGAGATGGGAGCATCAGGTTAGTGCTTGATTCCAGACAGATCAACACAATCATAATCACTGAGACAGATCGCCCAGAAAAATTAGAGGAATTGATACAAAACTTCCACGGTGCTAAGATATTTTCATCAATTGATTTACAGAGCTGTTTCTGGCAAATAGAATTGGCCCCAGAAAATTTACGGCATTTATCGTATTCGGTAGATGTTACCAGTTTAAACGATTGCCATTTGGTTTAAACATATCATCAGCAGGGTTTATTAGGGGATTTAATACTATACTCAGTCCTGAAATTTTACAAAAAATTACATGTTATGTTGATGATGTAAATATAGCAGAACCCTCTTGGAAACATTACAACGACACATTAAGTCAGTTTTTACGGATCATGAAAGAGCATCGGATCACAGTAAATATAACAAAATACAAATTTGGAAGGCGAGAGGTCAAATTAATAGGACGCATAATTTCAGAGAAAGGGGTAATGCCCGACCCAGAAAAAGTAACGGCAATCAAAGAATTCTGTACTCCATACAATAAGAAAACTCTAAGAGGATCTCTAGGTCTCACCGGATTCTATAAAAATTTATTTGGATCGACTCTCTCGCAACACCACGCCTATGTGCATTGACTGGAAAAAGCACACCATGGGTGTGGGATCAACAAGCCAATGAAGAATTTTTAAAAGTGAAAAACGCACTAACAACAGCACCGGTTTTAGCACATCCTGATCTAACACAAAATTTTTGTATGGCCACTGATAGCGCGAAAACAGGTTTAGGAGTTGTTTTATTCTAAGAATACGAACAGACAGGGCTAAGATCATATAGAACAATTGCATTTGCCAGTCATGTACTCACAAAAAGCGAGAAAAACTATTCAGTCATGGAGCTGGAAGCATTGGCCATTGTATGGGGCTTCCAACGTTTTCGATACTTCCTATTCGAAAGAAAAACAAAAGTATACACTGACCACAAAGCATTAGAATTTCTGTAATCCGCCAAATTAACTCATGGGATGTTAGCCAGACGGATGTTAATACTACAAAAATTTGACTTCACTATTACACACATACCAGGACCAGCGAATGTATTAGCAGATGCTTTATCGCGATGTCCACAGGGTGCATCCAATAACATAGGTTTGGAAGCAGCAGAAGACCAGTTTACAATGTACTATATGAAAGAAGTACCTTTCGAAAACTACATTACGACAGCATTGAAAAACATAGGCATAGAACAGATCAAGGATGTCGAAATACTAGGAATCAAACACAAGTGGAGAAGTAAGGATTTTCCAGACATTCGACAGCACTATCTAGTAAAAATCAATGTTTTATTTTTTAGACGAAATGTTGCAACGAATGAATGGTTAATTTATATCCCAGACGAACTAATTAATAAGTACACATGGTATACACATTTAAGTAATGGCCACTTTGGACCAAAGAAATGCTTTTTAAAAATAAAACGAACAAGCCATTTTCCTAATACGGAAAGACGAATTACATTAGTATTAGTCAAGTGCAAAAAATGTATGAGGGCTAAACGCATCACTTTCCAAACCAAATCACCTATGTTTCCAATAATCCCTAAAAAATTAAAACAAATAGCTGCAAAAGATTTGATATGGCCCCTCCCACGCACAAAAAATGGATATATTTTCATATTTGTCGTTTTGGAACTTACTTCTAAATATGTTACCTTGACACCATTAAAACGGGCAACAGGACTTACTATAAGTAGAGCATTTAAAAAGATTTTCTCAGACAAGTAGGTCGAGTGGAACGAATAATTTCGGATAATGGCCCACAAAACAAATCAGTGCAATGGCAGAACACGTTAAAACAACACAAAATAAAACCCATCTACATATCTAAGTACAACCCTAGCGTAAATCCAGCAGAACGATCTATGAAGGACATAGGCACTTTATGCCGATTAAATGCAGGCAAAAGACACAACACTTGGGATATATACCTTAAAGATTTTCAAGAAGTAATGAATGAAATGCCACATACCACTACACTACTACCTCCAGTTACTGTACTTAAAAATATTGAACCCCCATACATAACCAGAGAAAATGTTAGATTTCCTACTGTACCACGTAGACAGCACAAACAAGTCATAGCAACAGCACTCTCCAACATCAGAAAGGCAGCCATTAAAAGGAAAGAAAGAGGAGATAGAACAGCAATTAAAAGAACATTCTCAGTAGGCCAGAAAGTATTTGTAAAAACACACGATTTCTCCAGCAAACAGAAACACAAAATACATAAGTTTTATGCTGCATTCAAAGGACCTGTCACAATTAGCCGAAATGCTCATGATAATGCTGTGGAACTAATGAACCCAAGAACAGGCAAAACCTTAGGACTTCAACATGTGAGCCATATCGAAAAGTTTGAAGTTTAATTTTATTACTGGTAAATAATTAGCACAATATTTCAAGTTTATGTTGCAGATAAGATCGTCAGGAGAAAGGAGAATGAAGAGAGAGGAAGGTGGGAAAAAGAAAGTAGTTTCAATAAGAAGAAAAACAAAAATAACACCAATAGTACCATAGATTAAGGTGAAGGGATAAAGCGTAGATAGTCTAACAGCATGAAATACTAAAATGCTATACACCACGACTCTACACAAAAATAAAAAACGAATTTGAGGATTCTTGTATAAGTTAAGACTCAAGATATCTTGGAATTGTAACATGGAAAGGGCGCATAAATTTGTAAAACTTTTTAAAAAGGCGTAAAACAATGAAGGTGCTAGACATGTGTTAGATGAATATAAGTAAAACTTTTGTAACAACCATTGTAAAAACTCCAGCAAGGATGAGATGCAACGACCCACAAGTTGCAACGTGAGAAGGATCAAGAAAGAAAAGGACGTAATTAGCAAGAAACGATTCCTACAAGGCAGAAGCGTCCAGAGAAGGGAAAGGACAGTGACCGATGCAGGGAGAAACAAGCAAACACTGGACTTTCACTGCTCGTAAACCCTGGGACGCCCCCACTCAGTGGAGAGAGCAAAACACGGCCCGACGAGAAGACTGCTTGGGCAAGCCACCACTGGCAAGAAAAGAAAAAGGTCTAAAAGTAACACTACTGCTATTAAACAGCACGCTGATGCACGAAACTGAAGAAAACTTCCACAAAGTAAAAATGACATATCCAAAATATTTATCAAACTGTTACTAAGAGGAGAGCTTCAAAGCGACTAGTTTTCAATAAATATTTCCATATCCTGTCCAAAGAAGAACCAAGAATCAAGTAAGAAGCAGAGAAAAAGCAGGAAGAACAGAAGTTGAAGATTCGCAAGATCGAGACCAAGAAAGAAGATGGGTGAAGAATAGACAACATACCTTCCCAAATCCCTATCCTATTGTAAACTAGTCGTCTGCAAAGTGTTACAACGAAAAACGACCGCTTTCAGCGACACATAACGATGACTTTCACCCATACAAAACCAGTATACCATGAGATTCTGCACTCACACCTCCATTCCATTATGGGACCTCCACAACAGCAACACACACTTGCAAAGCCAACAAGGAATGATGAAAGAAACTGTACATCAAATACTTCCCCACATCCATCTCGATCAAGTCCATCACCTTCGTGCAAAAACATTCACCAACCTCATGCTTAATCATTCATAGGATTGTGTGAATGTGCGAAATCAAATTATGTGATGTAGGAATTGTGCAAAACGAACGTGTGAAAAACTGTATAAGTTAAGCACACCAGACAGCTAATAAACTACAAAATTACAGTCATTGACTATGGACTTAAGTAAAAAAATAGACTATCGATAAAAATAAGTCATTAGTTCTGAAATGAACAGTATATAAAGAACAAAAGTAAGGCATAATAAACACTAAAAATAAACTCATAAAAATAAAAGAATAACTATATTTTACTTATTTTCTCCTTATAACAACAAAGAATACAGAATTATCTTGTTGGATGTTTTCCCTTTTTTTTATAATATTTGTACCACTTCTTAGGATAATATCTCAATACTTGTGTATGTATATTTCTTTGTCAAAGCAATTATTGGAAATAATTCTTATTTGTTAGTGTAACAATGTTGAAATGAGTGTCTTGAAACAAAAACAAATTACTTGTACATGATACTTAGAAAATGTGTTACGAAAAGATTTTACTTAATTACTACATTTATAAAAAAAACAATATTTCTAAGAAAATCGGTGTGAAAGACTCCTCACTTTCGATAACAACCTTCTTAAAAAACAAACTTCACACTTAAATAAAGAAAGAAAATAATTAAAAATTAATAATAATAATGATAGCATAAAAATATTCTTCTCTTGTCAATATAAACATATTTTTGAGAATAATGTGGAAGAATATAAAGATATAAATTAGTAATACAAACCAGCATAGAACCAGGATAACGTGGCTGAACCGTAGGCAACAAAATTTAGATAAGGGAATAATTTCTGATGGACTTAGACAACGATTCAATCATTGCCTAACTTCAGTGCAAAAATTAAGTTGGAAGGGTGCTGATATGTAAGGTGTCAGGCAAATCCAGCACCTTCCATGAAAACCCTGACATGATAAGCTAATCTGGCGGTATGTCACATAGCTGCGAATAAATCCTGACATTAAATTAACCAAAGTAATACGATCAATGAATGAGCAAATGGAATACCACAGACTAACACAAGAACGCCTAAATGCATGCCATACCTTCCCACCGTGAAACAGACGCAGTTCCGAAAGAAGAAACGAGAACAGAAACCGAGAGCAGAACCGTGTTACGTTAGAAGGCCCTACGATAAGGGACGGACACCCACGTCGCCTGCCAACCACCAGGACCACCCCCCCAGCCCAAAATAAAAGATAGAGCCCTCCAGAAGAACAGTATATATCTTACGATAATGCTAAAAGGGCCACACCAGCTGCAAGATTTAGCGTGAGGCTGTTTCGCGTCTCTGTTATGTTGCAAATGTTAAAAACATTACCCCACCACGGAAAGTAACCCCCAGGACCCCCCCCCCCCCCCAGCCCATGTTAAAAGATAGAGCCCTCTAGAAGAACAGTATTGATCTTACGATAACACTAAAAGGGCCACACCTGCTGCAAGTTTTAGCATCAGACTTTTTCGCGTCTCTGTTACGTTGCAAACGTTAAGAACATTGCCCCACCAGGAAAACTATAACGTTTCTCATTGGATAGACAGAATGTTTGTAGGCGGAGCTTAAGGTTAACATTGAGACCCTGATTGGTCAGATGAAAACACAGCCAGATAGTTTTTTTTAAACCAACTTCAGTAAATTGTATTAAGGAGAAGTTAGGAGAGAGTTGCTTCCGAGATGGCGAGGTGCATGGAGCTGTGCTGCCCGCCGCCCCCTGACGAACACCGACAAGGTAATAAACGCACACGATGCCGCATTTTTCAGCGCATAAGGCTTCACTCAGAACTGCAGAAGTCTCATCTGTTACATCCCCTTTTTACGTAATACTAGTGTCGATCGTCAGTTTAAGCTCATGGTATTCACATTTGCTACGTAAGTTAAAATCTGAAACGCGATGATGATTGTGTTATATAATTATTGAGAAGCCACATCAGCCAGTGTAATTTACGACAAGTTAGATAAGTAATTAAAGATAATTGAGGGTCACTGTAGACCATTTTGATAGTTTTCTCTTTTGTGAAACTTAATTTAAACCTAGATTATAGATGTGATATGGCATAGGTCATCCTTCGGTCCATTGTAGTTCATGGAAACCCACTCAGGGAATATTCGTTCACATTTTTGTTGAACGCAGTTGGTTTTTATCATTCTGTATTAAAATATTTCCTTTTATAAATAGTGGAATTTATAAACAATGTTTTGTGAGTAGAATAAAATTTCCAATGGTAAACTTAACTGCTTTTTCGACGTTATTTTACCAGCTAACTAAAAATAGGAAAGCCTTGAACCCCTTCCACTAAATTTAGTTATTATTAAAATTCTTTTACAGGGGGTGCAGTGGAGCTGACGCTGAAATCATTAAGTATTTGGTTATATCAACTCTAGTCTCACGGAACTCTTCTGAACTCTACATGTCACGTGTGGTCTGGCGTCTCCTTACCAGCAACAGGTCCCGGGTTCAAACTAGTCAATTCCCTAAAAAACACGCTTAGAGCGTCGTTGCGCGCAAGTGGTAGGGAGACACGACTTAGTACAAACTGACACCACGCCGAATGTTAGAATGGCACCTTCACAACGTTTCAATACTTGCAATCAGTCGTGGTCAGAACAGTGTCCTACGTCCTCCTGAGTCTATTACGTCGGAGCTACGTGTATCCGAACGCAGGCATTTTGTAGTTGCTCGTGAGGTGGGTTCTTCAGTACCCAAGGTAGCGGATGCGTTTCCTGTTGCTTTTTAATTTTTTATACCTTATAAAGGGAAATCGGAAAAACATCATCTGTTAACACCGAGCTTGGACGAAAGTGGGTGTAGTGTCATCCTGATGGAAGGTTGTGGACGACGGGTGTAACGAAAAATAAGAGGACGCAGCTGAAGAGGACGCAGCTGAAGAGGACGCAGCTGAAATCCTCACGGCTAAACTAAATGTTGTACTCGAAAGCCCTGTCAGCACCAAAATAACACGAAACGAGCATTATAAGTAGGGAACCCGGGGAGAGCTGGAAATGCCAAACCATAAATCATGGATGTAACTATTCATGAGATTACTATGTTGTGCTGAAGCCATAAAGTCTGGACTATTGAGCAATGGAAGAACGTCTTTTGCTCGGATGAGTTTTATTTCACACAAATTTCTGAACTATTTTGCGTCCCAATGGTGGAAAGTGAAAAAAAGGGGGGGGGGGGAGAGGGGTTGAGAGGTTCAGAGGTAATTTGGACAGCCATATCGTGGTCCTCCCCTCCATGAACCATGGACCTTGCCATTGGTGGAGAGGCTTGCATGCCTCAGCGATACAGATATCCATACCGTAGGTACAACCACAATGCAGGGGTATCTGTTGAGAAGCCAGACAAACGTGTGGTTCCTGAAGAGGGGCAGCAGCCTTTTCAGTAGTTGCAAGGGCAACAGTCTGGATGATTGACTGATCTGGCCTTGTAGCAATAACCAAAACGGCCTAGCTGTGCTGGTACTGCGAACGGCTGAAAGCAAGGGGAAACTACGGCCGTAATTTTTCCCGAGGGCATGCAGCTTTACTGTATGATTAAATGATGATGGCGTCCTCTTGGGTAAAATATTCCGGAGGTAAAATAGTCCCCCATTCGGATCTCCAGGCGGGGACTACTCAAGAGGATATCGTTATCAGGACAAAGAAAACTGGCGTTCTACGGATCGGATCATGGAATGTCAGATCCCTTAATCGGGCAGGTAGGTTAGAAAATTTAAAAAGGGAAATGGATAGGTTAAAGTTATATATAGTGGGAATTAGTGAAGTTCGGTGGCAGGAGGAACAAGACTTCTGGTCAGGTGATTACAGGGTTATAAACATAAAATCAAATAGGGGTAATGCAGGAGTAGGTTTAATAATGAATAGGAAAGTAGGAATGCGGGTAAGCTACTACAAACAGCATAGTGAACGCATTATTATGGCCAAGATAGATACAAAGCCCACACCTACTACAGTAGTACAAGTTTATATGCCAACTAGCTCTGCAGATGACGAAGAAATTGAAGAAATGTATGATGAAATAAAAGAAATTATTCTGATAGTGAAGGGAAATGAAAATTTAATAGTCATGGGTGACTGGAATTCGAGTGTAGGAAAAGGGAGAGAAGGAAACGTAGTAGGTGAATATGAATTGGGGCTAAGAAATGAAAGAGGAAGCCGCCTGGTAGAATTTTGCACAGAGCGTAACTTAATCATATCTAACGCTTGGTTTAAGAATCATGAAGAAGGTCGTATACATGGAAGAAACCTGGAGATACTTAAAGGTATCAGATAGATTATATAATGGTAAGACAGAGATTTAGGAACCAGGTTTTAAATTGTAAGACATTTCCAGGGGCAGATGTGGACTCTGACCACATTCTATTGGTTATGACCTGTAGATTAAAACTGAAGAAACTGCAAAAAGGTGGAAATTTAAGGAGATGGGACCTGGATAAACTGACAGAACCAGAGGTTGCACAGAGTTTCAGGGAGAGCATAATGGAACAATTGACAGGAATGGGGGGAAGAAATACATTAGATGAAGAATGGGTAGCTTTGAGGGTTGAGATAGTGAAGGCAGCAGAGGATCAAGTAGGTAAAAAGACGAGGGCTTGTAGAAATCCTTGGGTAACAGAAGTCATATTGAATTTAATTGATGAAAGGAGAAAATATAAAAATGCAGTAAATGAAGCAGGCAAAAATGAATACAAACATCTCAAAAATGAGATCGACAGGAAGTGCAAAATGGCTAAGCAGGGATGGCTAGAGGACAAATGTAAGGATGTAGAGGCTTATATCACTAGGGGTAAGATAGATACTGCCTACAGGAAAATTAAAGAGACCTTTGGAGATAAGAGAACCACTTGTATGAACATCAAGAGCTCAGATGGAAACCCAGTTCTAAGCAAAGAAGGGAATGCAGAAAGGTGGAAGGAGTATATAGAGGGTCTATACAAGGGCGATGTACTTGAGGACAATATTATGGAAATATGCTGAGTGTGGGCCAGGAGACCATTACGCGCAAGGATACACTTTCATATGCACGGAAGGTATACGAAACTTTAACTATCTTTTCCGTATTCCTCATTCTCTTTTTCGTCTAGCTCTGTGGCTCTGTTCATCTTTAGCTTACAGTGTGTAGCCATTTCGACCATTATCTCTACCCCTGGCTATGGCAGACCACCTTATTACCCCATTTTCTCTCTCTCTCTCTCTCTCTATCCCTCTCTCTCTCACACACACACACACAAACACATACACACACACTATATATATATAGTGTGTGTATGTGTGTGTGAGAGAGAGACAGAGAGAGAGAGAGAGAGTTGGTCTTATATTCAGTTATGAGTCTAGACTGCAATTCTGGAGGTGTAAAGTTTCACTAAGGCCTAAAAGATTATTATTTTCATTATAACTTTGAAGGTTATTAGTTTAATTGACTTAAGTCCTTAGTATATTGAAAATGGAAATGGAAGAGGATGTAGATGAAGATGAAATGGGAGATACGATACTGCGTGAAGAGTTTGACAGAGCACTGAAAGACCTGAGTCGAAACAAGGCCGCAGGAGTAGACAACATTCCATTAGAACTACGGACGGCCATGGAAGAGCCAGTCCTGACAAAACTCTACCATCTAGTGAGCAAGATGTATGAAACAGGCGAAATACCCTCAGACTTCAAGAAGTACATAATAATTCCAATCCCAAAGAAAGGTGGTGTTGACAGATGTGAAAATTACCGAACAATCAGTTTAATAAGCCACAGCTGCAAAATACTAACACGAATTCTGTACAGACGAATGGAAAAACTAGTAGAAGCTGACCTCGGGAAAGATCAGTTTGGATTCAGTAGAAATACTGGAACACGTGAGGCAATACTGACCTTACGACTTATCTTAGAAGAAAGTTTAAGGAAAGGCAAACCTACGTTTCTAGCATTTGCAGACTTAGAGAAAGCTTTTGACAATGGTGACCGGAATACTGTCTTTCAAATTCTAAATGTGGCAAGGGTAAAATACAGGGAGCGAAAGGCTATTTTCAATTTGTACAGAAACCAGATGGCAGTTATAAGAGTCGAGGGGCATGAAAGGAAGCAGTGGTTGGGAATGGAGTAAGACAGGGTTGCAGCCTCTCCCCGATGTTATTCAATCTGTATATTGAGCAAGCAGTAAAGGAAACAAAAGAAAAATTCGGAGTAGGTATTAAAATCCATGGAGAAGAAATAAAAACTTTGAGGTTCGCCGATGACATTGTAATTCTGTCAGAGACAGCAAAGGACTTGGAAGAGCAGTTGAATGGAATGGACAGTGTCTTGAAAGGAGGATATAAGATGAACATCAACAAAAGCAAAACGAGGATAATGGAATGTAGTCGAACTAAGTCGGGTGATGCTGAGGGAATTAGATTAGGAAATGAGACACTTAAAGAAGTAAAGGAGTTTTGCTATTTGGGGAGCAAAATAACTGATGATGGTCGAAGTAGAGAGGATATAAAATGTAGACCGGCAATGGCAAGGAAAGCGTTTCTGAAGAAGAGAAATTTGTTAATATCGAGTATAGATTTAAGTGTCAGGAAATTATATCTGAGATTATTTGTATGGAGTGTAGCCATGTATGGAAGTGAAACATGGACGATAAATAGTTTGGACAAGAAGACAACAGAAGCTTTCGAAATGTGGTGCTACAGAAGAATGCTGAAGAATAGATGGGTAGATCACATAACTAACGATGAAGTATTGAATAGGATTGAGGGAAGAGAAGTTTGTGGCACAACTTGACCAGACAAAGGGATCGGTTGGTAGGACATGTTCTGCGGCATCAAGGGATCACCAATTTAGTGTTGGAGGGCAGCGTGGAGGGCAAAAATCGTAGAGGGAGACCAAGAGATGAATACACTAAGCAGATTCAGAAGGATGTATGTTGCAGTAAGTACTGGGAGATGAAGAAGCTTGCACTGGATAGAGTAGCATGGAGAGCTGCATCAAACCAGTCTCAGGACTGAAGACCACAACAACAACAACATATTGTGGTATTCTGTGCACGCCACAGTTACTTTTAAGTCGCATTACTACCAAGGACTATCTGATTATTTTGAATCAAGAGGTCAATCCTATAGTATAACGTTTGATCCCCAATGATGATGCTATGTTCAAAGATGACACTGACGCAGTTCACACAGTCCGCGTCGTCTAGGACTGGTCTTCTGAGCTACAGAATGGATTTTCGCACCTGCCTTGGCCATCAGTCATCAGATATGAATTTTATTGTCATTGCAGTCTACTTAGAAGTCAAACGAGCGTGATCGCTATCCACCTGTATTATCTCGTCTGCCTCGATAGCTGAGAGGTCAGCGTGACGGATTGCCGTCCTACGGACCCGGGTTCGATTCCGGGGTGGGTAGGGCTTTACTCCGCTCAGGTCACCCAATGTGGCATCGAATGTAAAAGACCTGCACCAAGGCTGCCGGATTTGCCCCGTAAGGGACCTCCCGGCCAATGACGCCAAACGCTCATTTTTTCTATTATTTTTACCAGACCTTTCCTTGGTTTTCAGGAGAAATGGTGTAATATCAACTCGAAAATCGTAGAAAAGCTTAATTCATAAGCTTTATTTATCCGTTGCGAGACGACAGTTTTCCTACACCGTATTATGCATGGCAATGTGTTGTGGTGTTTCCATATTCTTGTCCACCCATTCTAGAGTAACAACTATAGCGGAGCTCGTAAGATTCGTACTAATCAGCTGTGGAAGAATAAAATAATCGAGTTTAAACTTGTATTTTGCATCTCAGTGCCACACTGTAAATCAGTATACCCACCTCATAGGCTGGAGGAACGTATCTGACGAGCTGGAAGTCGATCAGCCGCACCTCTGAGGGCCTTCCCTCACCGTCGTAGCGAAACATCAGGTTCTTCACCCAGACGTCGCCCTCCGTCAAAACGTTCCGGTACTTCGTGGATGGCTGAATAGCATCTAGCAGCTGCCAGCACGTGCCCTCAATTCGAGCCTTGTCTGCGCCCGGTCGTATCAACTCAGCTAAGCTGCAGATTCCTTTCACGCTTGTGCGGAACCACCCGGTGGCCAAGTTCTCCTCTTCGCCAGTGAGAAGATTCTCCTTACATATCTGGAAGACCAAGTGAATCCACATAAGTAAAGAAGGCAAAAAGGTTGTGATGGCCACACGTAACACGTGCTGAGTGTGGGCCAGGAGACCATTACGCGCAAGGATACACTTTCATATGCACGGAAGGTATACGAAACTTTAACTATCTTTTCCGTATTCCTCATTCTCTTTTTCGTCTAGCTCTGTGGCTCTGTTCATCTTTAGCTTACAGTGTGTAGCCATTTCGACCATTATCTCTACCCCTGGCTATGGCAGACCACCTTATTACCCCATTTTCTCTCTCTCTCTCTCTCTCCCTCTCTCTCTCTCTCTCACACACACACACAAACACATACACACTATATATATATATATATATATATATATATATATATATATATATATATATATATATATAGTGTGTGTATGTGTGTGAGAGAGAGACAGAGAGAGAGAGAGAGAGTTGGTCCTATATTCAGTTATGAGTCTAGACTGCAATTTGGAGGTGTAAAGTTTCACTAAGGCCTAAAAGATTATTATTTTCATTATAACTTTGAAGGTTATTAGTTTAATTGACTTAAGTCCTTAGTATATTGAAATTAAAGCTGATGTTGAAATCAGTCCTGTTGTTGAGATTATTACAGTTGCAGGAAGAATAATTCTTGATTTTTGTGATTTTATTTTTACTGATTACGAATTTTCGGTATACGATATAATTAGAGCTTAAAATCTGATTCGTATACGATAATAAAGTGTAATTGTGGATAGTACAACTATAATTGTTATAATAGTTGCTATGTTTTTTTCTATAAGTGATAGTGATTGTATGACAATACATTTTGGTAGGAACCGAAAAAATGGTGGTAAAACTCCTAGGGACAAGAGTGATAAGAATATTACGAATTTAATTTGGTTTATAAAGAACAAATTTATTTGTTTCAATAGTATCACTATAATTAGTCTTAGTAAAGAATAAATAATAAAATATATTTCTCACACGTTTTCTCTAACGGTTGGTGGTCTGATTATTCAGCCTAAATATCTAATCGAGGAGTATGCTAGATTTTGTCGTAGCGATGTTTAATTTAAGCCTCCTATTGCCCCAATGATAACTCTTAAAATAATAATGGTTCAAATAAATGTTCTTAGTTGAATACATATATATATATATATATATATATATATATATATATATATATATATATATATATATATATGTGTGTGTGTGTGTGTGTGTGTGTGTGTGTGTGTGGGAGAGAGAGAGAGAGAGAGAGAGAGAGAGAGAGATGCTTAGAGAAAAGGACATACACCACTGTTTGAGAATGAAACTGGAACTTAGTGATGGCTGTAGCAAGAACGTGTGGAATGTGACAACAAGCGGAAGGAATATATGGTGCTATGCAATAAAAACTAGAAGGTGGATTTGAAACATACGAGTGGCTATGACACAGGGCCAGAGAAGAAAACTGCTGCAAAGAAAGATGTTCAACATACACTGTGGGTCAGACCAATTTTTTCGACTTTTACGGACGAGTGGAGTAGAATCGTAATTTGACTTCAGTTTTCAGATAGTCTTATAACGCTAGAAACTCCCTTTTTAATCTTATAGAGCTTAAACAATAACAGAAAAATAAACACTCGTTGCTTCTACGAAAATTTAACCGTATCTCGGTATATTAATACTTTAAATATTAGGTTGGTGCGTAAGTTCGTAGCGTCTCTCCATAAGATTACTAAACACAACACATACACATTACAGAGACTTCCGTCATCTGCAATATATTCTCCTTCAATATTCACAACAGTCTCCCAAAGCTAAGGTGACCTGTCGTTTTCGTGACTGTAGAAATTACATGGAGGCTAAGAACTCGTCGAGCCAAGTTCTGACGCATTTTCATCCGTAAAGGTAATTCCCTGGAGGTTGTTCGAGAGAGAGCGGAAAAGGTGAAAATCTGAGGGCGGAAAGCAGGTGAATAAGATGCATCACTTCACGCAGACTTTCTGTTCGTTGTTCTTGAATTGCGCCTGCAACATGTCTTATCAGTTGTTGACAATAAGTGTCAGCAGTGATGTTTACACCTCAGGGAAACTGTTCGTAGCACACTACACCGTCGCTGTTCCACTAGATGCGTTACATTGTCTTTTGCGGATGAGCGCAGATCTTCATATGGGGTTTTTCTGCTTTGTTTGGACTCGACCATTCCTTGTTTTTCTCATATTAGCCTAGACACAATTTCTCGTCACCAGTAACGATGCAGAATAGGAATGGTCGGTGTTGTTCACGAGGCAACTGATGACGAGCAAGCAGAGATGCACACGTCTACCTGCTGTTTTTTTGTGATTTTAGCTTAGAGCATGCGGTACTTATACACCCAATTTTTTAACCTCCCGCATTGCATGCAAATGTTGCGCGACTCTGGAATGATCACAGTACATCAGAGTTGTCAGTTCTCTAGTACAGTGAAGCGTATCATTGTGGGTCAATGCATTTAAAAGATTTTCATCAAACCCGGAAAGCCTTCCTGAACGCGGAGAGTCCCTAATGTCAAAACGGCCCTGAATAAATCGATAAAACCATTTTACAGCCGTTCTCTGTTCAGTGGCATTATGCTGACACACGGCGCACATGTTTCGGCCTGCCTCTGCTTCTGTCCCCCTTCTACTGTACTCAAGCGGAAGAATATATCAGAAATGTGCCGATCTCTGCAATTGGCACTCCATTTTCTAATGGCCATAGCTCTATTCATTATCTACAAATGACAATATGTAAACATCAATAGTAAAGTGAACAAGAAATTTAAAAAAAATTATTGCGCAGCTGGTCCCGGGGGAGGTTCGAGTCCTCCCTCGGGCATGGGGGTGTGTGTTTGTCCTTAGGTTAATTTAGGTTAAGTAGTGTGTACGCTTAGGGACTGCTGACCTTAGCAGTTACGTCCCATAAGATTTCACACACACACACAAAAATGGTAGTCGGTAAATAAACCCAAAGCAACAGAAATACCACCTTGGAAAACAAATACGCTACGAATTTATGCACCAAAATAATTTTAATTTTTAACGTACATTATGAATACTAATTAATAGTTCTGAATTCAGGCTAACTGGGGTCCAAAGATAGAAGTCAGACATCAGGCGAAGAATGACTTTACTGCTCTTATTGCGCGCGCCGGCTTGTGTGGCCGAGCGGTTCTAGGCGCTTCATCTGGAACCGCGCGACCGCTACGGTCGCAAGTTCGAATCCTGCCTCGGGCACGGACGTGTGGGATGTCCTTAGGTTAGCTAGGTTTAAGTAGTTCTAAGTTCTATGGGACTGATGACCTCAGATGTTAAGTCCCATAGTGCTCAGATCCATTTGAACCAATCATATGATGCGTTTCGGAGTTTATCTATCATCACATAACTACGAAAACCCAAATAGAAAAATATTTTTAAGACATAGTATTTGTTAGCTTTATAACTCCACTTGAGTGAAATCACTTGGCACAAACTGTACTACACCAACTGAGGAGCGGGGCTGCAAGTAGATACGGCGTTGTTCAAGTTCGCACAATACAGACACAGTTTTATTCAGCACAGTGCTTACCAAAAAGATAATTTTGCCACCAGGTTGCAATACAAAATGCATAGCGGCGCCAACGCGCATCAGCTAATGTACACTACTGGCCATTAACATTGCTACACAACGAAGATGACGTGCTACAGACGCGAAATTGAAACGACACCAGAAGATGCTGCGATATGCACATGATTAGCATTTTAGAGCATTCACACAAGGTTGGCGCCCGTGGCGACATCTACTACGTGCTGACATGAGGAAAGTTTCCAACCGATTTCTCATACACAACAGCGGTTGACCGACGTTGCCTGGTGACACGTTGTCGTGATGCCTCGTGTAAATGGAGAAATGCGTACCATCACGTTCCTGACTTTGATAAAGGTCTGATTGTAGCCTATCACGATGGCGGTTTATCGTATCGCGACATTGCTGCTCGCGTTGGTCGAGATCCAGTGACTGTTAGCAGAATATGGAGTCGGTAGGTTCAGCTGGTTAATACGGAAAGCCATGCTGGAACCCAATGGATCGTATCACTAGCAGTCGAGATGACATGCATGTTATCAGCATGGATGTAACGCATCGTACAGCCACGTCATGATCCCTGAGTCAGCAGATGGGGACGTTTTGAAGACAACAACCATCTGCTCGAACGTTCCGACGACGTTTGCAGCAGCATGGACTATCAGCTCGGTGACCATGGCTGCGGTTACCCTTGACGCTGCATCACAGACAGGAGAGCCTGCGATGGTGTACTCAACGACGAAACTGGGTGCACGAATGGCATTATGTCATTTTTTCGGATGAATCCAGGTTCTGTTTACAGCATCATGATGGTCACATCCGTGTTTGGCGACATCGCGATGTACGCACATTGGAAGCGTGTATACGTCATCGCCATATTGGCGTATCACCCGGCGTGATGGTATGGGATGCCATTGGTTACACGTCTCGGTCCCCTCTTGTTCGCACTGACGGAATTTTGAACAGTGGACGTTACATTTCAGATGTGTTACAACCCGTGGCTCTACCCTTCATTCGATCCCTGCGAAACACTACATTTCAGAGGGATAATGCACGACCGTATGTTGCAGGTCCTGTATGGACCTTTGTGGATACAGAAAATGTTCGACTGCTGCCCTGGCCAGCACATTCTCGAGATCTCTCACCAACTGAAAACGTCTGGTCATTGGTGGCCGAGCCAGTGACTCGTCACAATACGCCAGTCACTACTCTTGATGAGCTGTGGTATCGTGTTGAAGCCGCATAGGCACCTGTACCTGTACACCCCATCCAAGCTCTGTTTGACTGAATACCCACGATTATCAAGGCCGTTATTACGGCCAAAGGTGGAGATTGTGGGTACTGATTTCTGAGGATCTATGCACACAAATTGCGTGAAAATGTAATCAAATGTCAGGTCTAGTATATTATATTTGTCCAATGAATATCCGTTTATCATTTGCATTTCTACTTGGTGTAGCAATTTTAATAGTCAGTAGTGTACATTTATTATACCATGTGTCCGATGGCTAAGAAAAAACTTTATTATGAGATAAAAGAAAAATTTTTATACAAATTATAATGAAATTTCACTGAAAAAAGGCTACACAAAGCGTTTGCTTAACTTCGGGAATATTACGTGACGCTAAATTTCGTCAAAAGCTGCAATCACAACTGTTGTACAGTATGACAAGGGACATACAGTCAAAATCTAAAATAATAATACATTGTTATATATGTCCAGCAATCGTTCCAGAGTAGGTGTAGTACAATTTATGCCAAGTGCTTTCAGTCTGTGATTTATAAAATATTGTTTTTCTTGTTTTTTTTTTTGCCTGATAACTGACTTTTACCTTTAAGACTCAGTCAGCCTGAATGCGTAACTCTTGATTATCGTAACAGTGGCCGCCTGCCTCCAACATGCCTCGGGCATGGATGTGTGTGATGTCCTTAGGTTAGTTAGGTTTAAGTAGTTCTAAGTTCTAGGGGACTGTTGACCACAGATATTAAGTCCCATAGTGCTCAGACCCATTTGAACCTCCAGCATGCCTTATGCCACATTTATATTATTTACGAATACTGCTAAGGTGAAAGGGTATTTTTGTTTAGATATTACAAACTATGCAAAACTTTCACAGAAAACATGAGTGTCATGTTTATGTAGTCATCCTGTCTGTTGGTTGATGGCACAGCAGCGCGTTAACACTTGCCGCGATATATGAGCATTTAGGTCCCAAGCAACGCGTTTTTTTTACTTCGCAGCGACAGACGCTATTGATTGGATGAGAAGGATCGCCTAGTATACTTAATGCATATGCCTGGGGGCTTCATGCAACCCGTTGAAGAGGCTCTTGCGGTTGGCATTGAGGGTAGAGGAAGCAGCGATAAGCAGGCTATGGCGCACGTTAGAACAAACGATAACTGTCGTCTGGGCCTTGTCCTCATATTTAAACCATTCCAGCGAATGGCAGCGAAGTTTTGAAAACTACCTTTCAACGAAGCTCATGTTGTCCCGGAAACCGATCGTAGCTCTGGTTACCGTTAAATCCCGTTTCTACTTGTGAGTATTCAGCGGCATCATTAAATCTAAAATTCTTGATGTTCGTAAGATTAGAGATACTAAATGGGATATCAAAACGGCGTGACAAAAGTCCTATCAACTGGTATCGTATTTATTTCATTACTTAACGTCCAATGAAACTTCGACTCTACCCACATTCACTCTCTGAATCAAAGTCTTGCTATACCAGAACCAAAGATTTTTTAGCAATTGTGAATGTTGAAACGTGATTCGAATCAATCTTCTATGACCCCCTGTTGTTTATACCTTAATACTGGTATGATTCTAGATAAGATAAATTATTATGGTCTCAGTTCTGGAACGTTACGTTGTTGATTTCGACTACAGTGCCGAAGATTTTTTTCATGTCTTGTACTATTTCTGTTTAAAGTCGTTGCCTTATTAAAGCCTTCCTTTCAAATCTGAGTTGTTTTTTCCGTTGTAATATCTAGTACTAAACAAATTTCTGATGGGCTGTCTGTACGACACGTTGGCGCTTTCATTTGCGAAATAAAATTAACGATGGACGTTAAAGTTCATACGCCGTTCAGTTGACAGCTGGCTCCTATGCAATGACCAACTTAAATACTCCATCCCTGTAAAAGCAGAAATGCAGTCCACCAGCTTTCGGTTGTCCCTGTAATTTTTTACCCGTCGAAGTATTGCTGTCTGGCTAGGATTTCCCTGTTACTGACGTCTGTACACTGAGCGCTCTTTTCTTTGTGTTTCATCCCAGCTAATTTTGGGGAGTGCTCCAAACGCGCATGCGCATATGTTCGTTTGCTCCTTCCTCTATTACTCCATCGATCTATTTCCAAGGGCATACGTGGAAGTGAAATTAGTGAAGCTTAAAAGCCTTTTTTCCTCGTTTTCTTCTTTAGTATCGACTCTCTAGAGTTAACTACGACACCTTTCTAATATAATGAGTGAGGAAGCTATCAACCGATTGTTGCTCAAGTCGCCATCGGAAAGTTTAATATTTTCAGTCAAAAGGCTGTAAGATTATTTCTCTAGCGTACTGCGGGATGAAACAACCTAACGAATTTCGATCCTGTGAAAACAGTTGCGTATTTCTACTGAAGATTTCACAATATATGCGGGAGAATATATTACATTCACTGTGTATACTTCCTATGCTTCTGATTCTAATGCACGAAGAAACTGCTTAAGACTTGTTAAAAGTGATAGTAAATATTTCATGATATTCTGAATACAAAATACAGTTAACCTTCTCTTGTATCGGAACAGTATTCTGCTTTTATTTGGCACTAGTTAAGCGGCACTACTCTAAAATGATGATATCAGGATCAAGTTGCTGTCGGTCCTAGAGAGGGACAATATAACATTTTTGGGATAAGACTAAAAGATTTTCGAATTTTATTGTGATTCTTGTACATGGGTGTTTCGTCTGGTTCTCCATCCTAGTGGACAGCTTTTGTCAGCGCGTACCGCCTCAAAGTTTCTTCTCCTCTGTTCTAAGACTGCTGAGTTTCATCGTTCTTGAGATCCGAGTTGCAGAACTTCTTGATGAGTGTTGTACAATCATTCGTTCGACGTACTTTGCCAAATGATATTTTCTATACTTCATACTGCTCTTCAGATCAAAAATTCCTGACTGCCGAATATGCCAGTTGAGCGGGTGTGCTCTCTCAAGACATATTATGTAACAATCTCAGTACTTCAGTTTTTCACTTTCATTTTCTAGCTATGCTGAATCCAGAGTATTCTCATAAGCATATGACAACAGGCACTACTCGCACTTTCTAAAATAATAATTTGGAATAAGAAACTTATAGTATATACGGGTCACTGTTTTATTCGCGACAATGTTCCAGTTTGTAATATTAATTAAGGTTTGATAGGAAATTGATGGGAAACAATTATGGCCAACGGCTATGAGAAATTTCCCACAGACAGGCCCTTTGAACGATGGACGAGGAACCTCTTGCTCAAGGTTACCATATGTTACTGAAGTAAAATACCGAAAAAGATATAATTTGGGCTAATCATTTAAGGACTACATTTTATATTCAGCACTAAAATACCCCTCTGGCCACTAAAATTGTTACACCAAGAAGAAATGCAGATGATAAACGGGTATTCATTGGACAAATATATTACACTAGAACTGACATGTGATTACATTTTCACGCAATTTGGGTGCATAGACCCTGAGAAATCAGTACCCAGAACAACCACAACCGGCCGTAATAGCGGCCTAGATACGCCTGGGCGTTGAGTCAAACAGAGCTTGGATGGCGTGTACATGTACAGCTGCCCATGCAACTTCAACACGATACCACAGTTCATCAAGAGTAGTGACTAGCGTATTGTGACGAGCCAGTTGCTCGGCCACCATTGACCAGACGTTTTCAATTAGTGAGAGATCTGGAGAGTCTGCTGACCAGAGCAGCAGTAGAACATTTTCTGGGTCCAGAAAGGCCCGTACAGGACCTGCAACATGCGGTCGTGCATTATCCTGCTGAAATGTATGGTTTCGCAGGGATCGAATGAAGGGTAGAGCCACGGGTCGTAACACTTCTGAAACGTAATATCCACCGTTCAAAGCACCGTCAATGCGAACAAGAGGTGACTGAGACGTTTAACCAATGGCACCGCATAATACCATCACGCCGGGTGATACGCAATATGGCGATGACGAATACAAGCGTGCAATGTGCGTTCACCGCGATGTCGCCAGACACGGATGCGACCATCATGATGCTGTAGACATAACGTGGATTCATCCGAAAAAATGACGTTCTGCCATTCGTGCACCCAGGTTAGTCGTTGAGTACACGATCGCAGCCGCTCCTGTCTGTCAAGGGTAAACGAAACCATGGTCTCCGAGCTGATAGTCCAAGTTGCTGCACACGTCGTCGAATTGTTCGTGCAGTTTTTTGTTGTCTTGCAAACGTCACCATCTGTTGACTCAGGGATCGAGACGTGGCTGCACGATCCGCTACAGCCATGCGAATAAGATGCCTGTCATCTCGACTGCTAGTGATACGAGGCCGTTGGGATCCAGCATGGCGTTCCGTATTATTCGCCTGAACCCACCGATCCATATTCTGCTAACAGTCATTGGATCTCGACCAACGCGAGCAGCAATGTCACGATACGATAAACCGCCATCGCGATAGGCTACAATCTGACCGTTATCAAAGTCGGAAACGTGATGGTACGCATCGCTGCTCCTTACTGGAGGCATCACAACAACGTTTCATCAGGCAACGCCGGTCAACTGCTGTTTGTGTATGAGAAATCGGTTGAAAACTCATGCCAGCACGTTGTAGTTGTCGCCACCGGCGCCAACCTTGTATGAATGCTGTGAAAAGCTAATCATTTGCATATTACGGCATCTTTTTGCTATCGGTTAAAGTTCGCCTTTATTGCACGTCATCTTCGTGGTGAATAATTTTAATGGTCGGTAGTGTACGCGGGATGTTCAGTAGGTAACGAAACACGTTTTTTTCTTCTAAGACCAGATTGTTTTTATTCGTGATTCCAATACATCTTATTATTCCCCACTCCTTTTTCCAAACAGCTCTTTCTTTCAGACATAATCTCCGTCCAATGCGACGGTGTTACGGCACCTTACTGTGAGGGCCTGTATGCTCGCACCAGTCTATTCGTCGATAGTGGAGTAGAAGTCTTGCTGCATCAATAATCTCCCCATCATCGAAGTAGTGCTTCCGCGGAGTGCATCTTTCAATGGGTCAAACAGATGGAAGTCGGACGGATGGCACTCGAGAGATGCGAGATCTGTGCTATAGGGTACATGAGGAGGAACAGTCCAATGAAGATGTGTGAGCTTCTCTTAAATGCACAGTCTTTAATAGATCCTCCCTTTGTTATGGAGAAGGAGAAGTTCGTTTGCATTTTCGTGGCGACGAACATGCTGAAGTGGTTTGTTCAGATTCACACTTCAGGATTAATAGTAGCACGATGAGGGAAGACATGAAACAGAATAACCCCTTTAGAGGTTCAGAAGACGTCGCCATGACTCTCCCGGCTGTAGGTGCGGTTGTGAACCTTTTCTTCGGACGAGAGGTGGTGTGGCGCCACACCACGAATTGCCGTTTTGTTTCCGGTTCGAAGTGATGAACCCGTGTTCCATCGCCTTTGCCACGATCAGACTCATAAAGCGCAAGCAATTCCTCGCAGATGGTCTTTGGTTGCTCTTTATGGTCTTCTTTTAGGCTTCGAGGAACCCAGTGGGTACACACCTCCAACTGGTGGACGAGTGTATCAGCACTACCAACAGAGACGTCCAGTTGAGCGAGCGAGGGTATTTATTGTGATTTTTTCAATCACCTCGAATAAGAGTGTCCACACTTTCAACACTGCAGGAATCACAGCTGCGCGCGCCCACCCAGCACCTGGCAGATCTCACAGACTTGCGCGACCTTGTTGTTATCATGACGGACACCTTGCCCGACTCACCTTGCTTTTGTTCACTCCGGGTATCCGTAGACATTCTGCGAGCGGCTATGAATGTCTGCGATGCTGTGGTTTCCCGCCAAATGAAACTCAATGACAGCTCTCTGCTTGGATCGCACCCCCGTCGCAGACGCCATTTTGAAGTCAATGTATAGCGACGTCAACTATCGGAACTTCAAGAAACAAGCGGGAATATTTGTCGATAGCCCACAACATCTACATTTTTCAACCGATATAGGCCGAGAAAAGAATGTTTTCCGTTACTTATTGAAAGCCCGTCGTACTGTACGTTTAAACGAAACTGTGAAATTTGTAGTAGCGAAACAGCAAGAAGCATGTGCGCTAGATATGTATTTTATTTTAAAATATTATACGAGTGCTAGCCAAAGAAGGTAATACTTATAGAAGGAAACGTCAGAGAGGCTGCAGATATCCTCAGGATTGAACGAAATTTCAACAGAGATGATGGCTGTAGGCTTTCGACCACGTGGCTTCACCCTATCAAGGAGCAAAAAACAGTCGACGTAAGCAGCTTGTTAACAACAATATTTTGATAACGCTCCCCGTGTCTCTCACTAATGGCTATCAGTACCCTAATCAATGTACAATTGGTCACGAATAGTGCCTAAGGAATCTTACCCAATAACTCTGTGGATAAAAATGAGGGCGAGCACTTTTATAAGTGTTCATTCTACTGATTTTCTAACTTCACCCTCATGTCTCCCGTACATGTTCTCAACGGGATTGGAAGACATCACATCCCGATCTTCCTCACAATCCCATCAAACATCTGACAGATAATGTCGGCTGCGCTATTTCCCTTCCACACTCCTAGGGCTCTCCCACCCAAAAGAAAAACAAATATGACTGTATACGCATTAACTGGAACGCCTATTGGGGTTCCTTCCATACACCAATCAGAAGCTAGCTAATTAGTCTGAAAAATCCCAGTTACAATTCACACCATCCTGCCCCCAAAATACCTTGTCTAAATCCATATTCACCTACATCTCCCCTCACCCAGTTCCCCTGTCCCCACCTCAGCTGAAGAGAATCCCGTCGTCTGTAACGATACTGCTACACATCCGAGATTGGATGACTCTCAGACTCTCCTGTCAACTATAGCGACACAGCGGTAACCCCTTTTATGCACTGAAACATTGGTACAAGCAATAGGCATGCACAAAACTCAGCAACCCATTACACGTTAACCAATAAGCTCAATTTAGGACTGGAAAACTTTCAACCGCTTCACTGGTACAAATCCTTAACCACACCATCATCTCCTCCACAATAACTAAACATTACAGTCTCAGTAAGATCAACCTCTCTGCTGTATACCCTGAAGGTATCCAGTGACCCGAACTACCAACACACCGTAGCTCTTTACGTCCACAACCGCCAACCATGCCACTTCCTTCTCCAAACTTTAAATACTTTCACACAACGCAACAAAACAAGTTAAACACTGTACCAACAGCATAGCACAAAGTTACGCTTTCCAGCACACCAAACATAGGAACTGCTCGTGACTCATTACCAAGTGCCATGTTACAGAAAATTCTTCCTCCTACATGCAAACCTAGCAATTTTGTGTAGTGCTATTCTATATGGTGGTTTAAAACCCAAGCTCCAAATGATCTCCAACATTTCAACCTTTACGCTAATGAACCTTCCAGGGAAACCTCCTCCTCCTACGGACCCATTAAACCGTTCTTTCATCTTCAGCATCGTACTTCATTCTCTCCAAACCCAATGCAACCCCAAATATTGAGAAATGCAATTCCCAGTTCCTAAAACGCACTGTGATTTCCTTACGAAATACTACATGCACGATCAGCTCCAAAACCTCATCCACATCTTTTCCCTACATCTGAACAAGCATCGTGCTGTCATATGTGTCTCTCACAACCTTTGAAGAGCCTTTTACCGAGTATAGGCGTCTGGTCTGTTCAAACTGCAAAAATATGCACTTCCCAATAATAGCTTCCTTTCTCATACATCAACTATTTAGTCGACAACAACGATACTCGAACTCGAATCTTACATCCATCCACAGGCATGCCTCTCTCCTCATCACTGTTCCTCTGTCTCTCGTATACAGCTGAGACAGACTAGCGCATCTGTCTCTACTTATCAAGCAATAATAGAACGTACCTTCAGTTGCTTACGTGTCTGCCACTTCTAGTTCACTGCTCATAACAGTCCCATGCGTTTATTTATAGTAAAATGACCATGACAGTCAACGGCAAACTAACTAAAAGACCATCACAGTCTAAATCACAAAAAACCACTAACTTCTGAGTTACGTCCTCGCACCGTCATCAACACCGACAAAACTTCAGACAACCCCTCCTCACCTTTCCACGTAACATGGATTTCCACATCTTCAAAATTTTATTAGTCCTAGAACGGAATAAATTCCATTCCACCAAACGTACCCACCTTCCATTTATTACAGACGTCTGTATCAGTGGATATATTTTTCCTGCCATCTCTCCTCAGATTTCTCGAACATCTTTGCAAATATACGTACTATAAAGTAGACGGTCAAAACCCTCCTTCTCCCCAATCCTCTCCAGTTCTGGGCTACTGCCGTGCCTATACCGGCACGTCTCACCCTCTTCATTCACATTCTCCACATCGTATCCCATGCCAATTTCATTTCGCCTTTCCTCACACAAGAATCCGACCTGCATCCTTGCAGTCTACTTCCTAGAGTCCCATACCCTATATATTTTCTTTAGATCAATGATCAAGTAGCTCTACCAGGCTTCTGAGACACTTCCTCTACTTTCTGCTCCCGTCTCAACTTACACACTCTATGTCCCAGCCCGCAATCATCCCCTCCATCACAAACCTAATGACGCATCTTCTGAATGTCTCATTTCCCCTCATCCCTCCATTCCCTCTTCTTCCTCATTCAGCATTTACTGGAAGCTCACCTAGATGAATTTGTCAGGTGGAACATCGTCATCATAATCATCTTAACATCAGACACGCTATCACAATCACTTTTTATGTTAAATCAAAAAATCGTTATTTTGATCCTTTCATTACAAACTTTTTAACAGTAAAAAAACAGTAAGTATATATTTTAACATCGTTTGAATCAAGTGAAGCAAGATGGCTACTGCCAGTCCGTATTCCCCACCTCCTTCACCATCTGATAAGGAATTAAATTATTAAGAAACATAACGACAGTGGTTGTTACAGTACGCAGAGGCAGTGGTATATATTTGACGACTATCTCGTAAGTTCAAAATTTAGAATAATCGCAATATGGCGGTAAGTAACCAAAACACAGACAAGCAAATGATGAAGTGTATAACGTGTATGTGCTACAAGAAAAAAGTTTAGCAGCTCTTTATGAAAATGAACTTAATAAAAATAGACTTACTTAAGGGAAACATCTACAGATGAAGATGTAAGTAAAGGACGGAAAAATATAACACAGGTTGTATGTAAAATAGCAAATGAAATTTTAGGAATAAAAGAAATATGTTAGCAATAATAATCGTTTGAGAATACGGAATGCAAAAATAGAAGAAGCAACTAGAAAAAAAACTGATAGCTTACAAGGTACATTTGCGAAATGAAAAAAATATTACTCATGAAGTATATAATAAGGAAAGAACAAGTGCCAAGAAAATAAACAGAAAGGCAACCGAGGAAGCATGGGATAAGTTTATAAGTGAGTTAGGGCATAATGTACGTGGGAGGCGGCTGATTGTATGTAAATTAATTACTAAATGTCTATGAATTAATTAAACACAGGTACTGTAAGATTAAACGTAATACATGAAAAAATGGGTAAAACGTCATAAAAAGTTACGATATAATGAGGATTTGGATAGGTCCAAAGGAAATAAACATTACCAGAAATAGATACAGCATTAAGTCCCATAAGAAAGGAGGGCACCTGGATTAGGAAAAAATGGTTCAAATGGCTCTGAGCACTATGGGACTTAACATCTACGGTCATCAGTCCCCTAGAACTTACAACTACTTAAACCTAACTAACCTAAGGACAGCACACAACACCCAGCCATCACGAGGCAGAGAAAATCCCTGACCCCGCCGGGAATCGAACCCGGGAACCCGGGCGTGGGAAGCGAGAACGCTACCGCACGACCACGAGATGCGGGCACCTGGATTAGACAGAGGTTAATACATAACTTATTAAATATAGTGGCATAACGTGCAAAGTAAGAATTTCACATCTACTTCATAAATATTGGGTCCATGGACCCAGTCCATTCCATGTAACCGCAGCCCATAGCATTATGGAGCCATCACCAGCTGGCACAACGCCTTGTTGACAACTCGGGTCCATGGCTTCGTAGAGTCTGCGCCACACTCGAACCCTACTAATCAACTGAAATCAGACTCATCTGACCACACCATGGTTTTCCATTCTGTAACGTACAACCGATATAATCACCAGCCCAGGAAGGCAGAAGCAGCCGATATCGTGCTCTTAGCAATGGCACTCGTTTGTCTGCTGCCATAACCCATTAACGACATATTTCACCGCACTATTCTCAAGGATAGCTTCCTAGTACGTCCGACATTGACTTCTGCAGTTATTTCGTACAAACGCTGATGTCATCAGTAGTTAAGTCAAGGCGGTTGACCACCGCTTTGACCTTGGTGAGAGGTTATGCCTGAAATTTAGTACACTACTGGCCATTAAAATTGCTACACCAACAAGAAATGCAGATGATAAACGGGTATTTATTGGACACATATATTATACTAGAACTGACAGGTGATTACATTTTCACACAATTTGGGTGCATAGATCGTGAGAAATCAGTACCCACAATCTCCAGCTCTGGCCGAAATTACGGCCTTGATAAGCCTGGGCATTCAGTCAAACAGAGCTTGGATGGCGTGTACAGGTACAGCTGCCCATGCAGCTTCAACACGATACCACAGTTTATCAAGAGTAATGACTGGCGTATTGTGACGAGCCAGTTGCTCGGCCACCATTGACCAGACGTTTTCAGTTGGTGAGAGATCTGGAGAATGTGCTGGCCAGGGCAGTAGTTGAACATTTTCTGTATCCAGAAAGGCCAGTACAGTACCTGTACCATGCGGTCATGCATTATCCTGCTGAGATGTAGGGTTTGGCAGGGATCGAATGAAGGGTAGAGCCACGTGTCGTAATACTTCTGAAATGTAACGTCCACTGTTCAAAATGCCGTCAATGCGAACAAGAGGTGACCGAGACGTGTAACCAATGGCACCCCATACAATCACGCCGGGTGATACGCCAATATGGCGATGACAAATACACGCTTCCAATGTGCGAACAAGAGGTGACCGAGACGTGTAACCAATGGCACCCCATACAATCACGCCGGGTGATACGCCAATATGGCGATGACAAATACACGCTTCCAATGTGCGTTAACCGCGATGTCGCCAAACACGGATGCGACCATCATTATGCTGTAAACAGAACCGTCATTCATCTGAAAAAATGACGTTTTGCCATTCGCGCACCCAGGTTAGTCGTTGAGTACACCATCGCAGGCGCTCCTGTCTGTGATGCAGCGTCAAAGGTAACCGCAATCATTGTCTCGGCTGATAGCCCACGCTGCTGTAAACGTCGTCAAACAGTTCGTGCAGATGGTTGTTGACTTGCAAAACGTCCCCCTTTGTTGACTCAGGGATCGAGACGTGGCTTTACGATCCGTTACAGCCATGCGGATAATATGCCTGTCATCTCGACTGTTACTGATACGAGGCCTTTGGGATCTAGCACGGCGTTCCGTATTACCCTCCTGAACCCACCGATTCCATATTCTGCTAACAGTCATTGGATCTCGACTAACGCGAGCAGCAATGTTGCGATACGATAAACCGCAATCGCGATAGGCCACAATCCGACCTTTATCAAAGTCGGAAAAGTGATGGTACGCATTTCTCCTCCGTACACGAGGTATCACAACAACGTTTCACCAGGCAACGTCGGTCAACTGGTGTTTGTGTATGAGAAATCGGTTGGAAACTTTCCTCATGTCTGCACGTTGTAGGTGTCGCCACCGGCGCCAACCTTGTGTGAATGCTCTGAAAAGCTAATCACTTGCATATCACAGCATCTTCTTCCTGTCGGTTAAATTTCGCTTCTGTAGCACGTCATCTTCGTGGTGCAGCAATTTAATAGCCAGTAGTGTATATTCGGCACTCTCTTGAAACTGTAGATTTCAGAATACCCAATTCCCTCACAGTCTCAGAAATGGAATGTTCCATGCGTCTAGTTCCAACTATCATTCCGCGTTCAAAGTCTGTTATTTCCGGTCTTGCGGCCATAATCACGTCGGAATACTTTTCACCTGAACACCTGAGCACAAGTGTCAGCGCCGCCAATGTACCGCCCTTTTGTGCCTTGTTTAGCGATACTATCGACATTTGTTTATGTGCCTATCGCTATTCCTTGACTTCTTTCATCTCAGAGTAATTCCAAGGTTGTAAAATCCTCCATTTTAAGAGACTGCTTCATTTCCATGTGTGGTGTGTAGACCGTTATCTTATATTCATTGAAGTGCATGTTAGGTACATATGCAGTTCATTATTCTCATCAGTGATACAAGATAACAAGAATTTTCCATAAATGACTGGGCGAAGAAGACCGGAGACCAATCCCAGAAACTGAAAAATAGTCCCCGTAAAAAATAACCAGTTCACTGAAATGCAAGATATTTATGTCGGTCAAATTTTTGTTTCGATTTCTGTATATGCGTTTGCCAGATGTAACAGGATGCTATGTGATGTCCTCCGCATTGTAATAACTTGATAACGTAATAATGGTTGCAATTTTAATTAATATATAGTCTAGTCGTCCTAGTTTACTAGAATTTCGGTTTCCACTGAGAGCATATATCATTTGAATAATGCCTCACTCACCACTATCAGTGAATTTCGACCTCAGTGTCGTTTTTAGCCGGGCGGGGTGGCCGAGCGGTTCTAGGCGCAACAGTCTGGAACCGCGCGACCGCTACGGTCGCAGCTTCGAATCCTGCCTCGGGCATGGATGTGTGTCATGTTCTTAGGTTAGATAGGTTTAAGTAGTTCTAAGTTCTAGGGGACTGATGACCTCAGAAGTTAAGCCCCATAGTGCTCAGAGCCATTTGAACCATTTGACACTTTTAACTTGTGAAGATGGAGTGAATACTGTACATCCCTTGAATATTGTAAGTAATTGTATTGCTTTTCTAACATCTGTATTATAAAATTCGACAGTTTTAGAGCAGATACACAGAGCCATCTAGGAGTGGTCAGACGCACATTCATAAAGATGTAGGCTCGTATTCAAGCAACATATTTTAAGAATCCTATGTGTTAAAACAAGGAATTTATATTGTTTATATCAATTACTTAATACTGTAAACTTTTTTCTCTACAATATGCAAATTATTAACCGGTGAAGATATGTATTGATAAATAGCTGATTTTTAATTTTGCAATAAGAGACGCTATTCTTATGCTCGCCATGTCAAATTGTGACCAAAACCAACTATGTAGCGCAACAGAAGTGGAATAAACGTATGCTTGGTGGAGTAAAGACCGCTACATCAGTCGCCATCCGTCGGCTAGGATTTCTTACCATCGCTGTTCATATAGTATGTTACATTGGTTAATAACCCCTTGTAGCAACGTTGGACAGTGGGCGTTGGTAGAGAATAAACTGGATAACTTCAGTTACAGTGTGGTATGAAACAAACCAGTGGAATGTCACTAGATGTGTGTATACATACGATCATACAATACTATAAATACATCGTACGTAAATACAATGATATAAAATTCCTTAATAATTGAAAACAGGGTCTGTAGTAGGCTGTAACGTAAACGACCTTTATTCAAATCGTGGGATTAGCTTATTACGACTACTTGTCATTTTCAAGCACAGGTAGCCATATGGTTAGGAAGAGCTACAAAATTTCCACCAACACCTCAACCAGCAGCACAGCAGATGGAAAAGAGTGGGTGCCGCCTTTCCTCGACGTGGAAGTTTACAGAAAGCCTAATGGGAAACTGGGCCATACAGTATTTAGGAAGCCAACCAGTGTTGACAGGTGCATGCATGCATCCTCCCATCATCACCGTACGCGGAGGAAATCCACCCTACACACTTTAGCCAAGAGGGCTCACAGGATCAGCGATGATAAACATCTAAAGGGTGAACTACAAAACCTCAAGTCAATTTTTTGTGCCACAGGTTATGGAATGAAAGTAATAGATAAAAGCATGGCAACAAAGAATGAAGGCAATAGAGGAGAGCATAAGGAAGCACAAAACATCGCTCTATTATCATTTGTTCAAGGTGTCAATGAACGGGTGGGCAAAATACTCCGCCGCGCAGTCATCAAACCACTTTTCCGAAGCAGCAACAGAATGAAAGATGTTCTTCGCACAACGAAAGATTCAGTTGGCAAGCTACATACTGCTGGAGTTTACGAAATCAGGTGCGAATGTGGCTTAGTGTATGTAGGCGAGACGGGGCGCCCATGAGCACACGGATATGTGAACACGAAAGATGTATCCGAATATGACAGCACACCAAGTCAGCGGTGCCACAACACCAGGATGAGTGCGGCAAAAAGATTCTTTTTGGTGAAGCACGCTTACTGGCTGACAGCCTCTTACTCTCAGGAGGAAGATTAGAGAGTTAATAGAAATAGCCAAGCGACCAGCCAACATGAACTGAGAAGACGGGTATCGACTTCCGACGTCTTGGCTGCCGGCAATAACAGCGCTACGGGACGATAGCTCACGTGTAGCAACAAACACAGGCGCGAGGGGGACCGCAG
Organism: Schistocerca cancellata; assembly: GCF_023864275.1. Classification (NCBI taxonomy): domain Eukaryota; kingdom Metazoa; phylum Arthropoda; class Insecta; order Orthoptera; family Acrididae; genus Schistocerca; species Schistocerca cancellata. Next base: position 321,385,162 of record NC_064631.1, read on the forward strand.
CGGATGGGGGTACACTGAGTACTGGCGCGCCTCGGCCGGCGCTAGAAACCAGAAAAACAACGGGATGTCACAGTTGCCGCCTGGTTTTCGTTAAAATGGCTCTGAGCGTTTTGGGACTTAACTGCTGTGGACATCAGTCCTATAGAACTTAGAACTACTTAAACCTAACTAACCTAAGGACATCACACACATCCATGCCAGAGGCAGGATTCGAACTTGCGACCGTAGCGGTCACGCGCTTCCAGACTGTAGCGCCTGGAACCGCACGTCCACTCCCGGCCTGGTTTTCCATTCGAGGTTTGCATGAATCACACGCAATAATGCAATCACCAATCAAAACGTCGAGTTTCCACCAATGAAAATAAATAATGAAAATACCAATAAAAGCTTCTAACATCCCTCTCCATCATCCTAAACAGCCTACCAGAATTAGAGGCCATGTCTGCAGATATATAAGAAACAAAGTTCTCTCATTCAGATCCGCCCCATCCTCTGTTATGCCAGCGTAGCTTGGATTTCCGCCCCTCCCCGGTTCTATAAATTCCTCCAAATCCTCGAATACCATGCGCTCCGCCTCGCCTTCCGCATCTGCCTTCCGTCCCCCACGCGCATCCTCTACGACCTCATCCCCTTCCCCCACCTTCTCCTTTTCCTTGAACACATCAGCACACTATATATTGTCCGCCGCCTTGATCCCCCTCACCCCCTGGTAACTCCCTTCCTCTCCACCCCCAACCAGTTGCCGCGCCTTTATTGTTGTGTCCCATCCTCTCTCCACCTTCACACACTCCATCTTCTTTCCCAACGCAACTTCCACCATCGACCCCTCCCGGATGATGAGCTTCGCCCTGGCATCTACCCTTCCTACCAACCCTAACCCCATCTTCCTGCCTCCTCCTCAGGGCTCAATCTCCTTTCCATCCCTCCTCCTGAGCGGCTTCCCCCTCCTACTCCCCCTCCCTCTCTTGTGCCCCCTTTCAGTGTCTCTGCACTCTCTCCTGCCTTGTCTTCCCTCTTCATCTCCCGCCCCACATGTCTCCTGCCTCTTCGTGTACTCACTGACGCCCCGACTCTCTTCATCCCGCCACTTCTCCTGATGCCCCTTGCTCTCCCCTCATTTTCCATCCTCTCTGACCTTTCCCTCGGCAGGTCCCACCTGGCAGTTATATTGTTCGTCGTGTGTGCTCCAAGTGGGTTTTAAGTGTGTTGTTCTGGAGTGTTTTTAGTAGTTTGGCCGACTTTTACCTTGTGCTTGTCCATTCAGTGTCTTCTCTGTGTTTTAAGTATCGCCAACTGTGTTTTTTAACTTTCTGGTGACTTTTTTAACTGTCCCCCATGAACGTCTCCACGTCAGTGTATTTTTACCACTATTTTCTCCCATTACTCTGTTTTATGTACCCCTTTTTTATCGCCTTATGTATGTAACATTTTATTCTTGTATTAGTTGTCATGTCACTCGGCTGAACAGCGGCGGATTGTGCAGCTGACAGTCCTCCCCTGCCTCTGTGGGGCAGGGGAATGAAATCACAATAAAGAAGAAAAAAAATCTCATTCAGCATTGGCAGTGACCTTGCTCCCGTTCTCCTCACTATCTCTAGTGGTCGCCATCCCCGCTCGGCTCCCTCCTAAACCTGTCCATTACTCCCGTGCCAACTGGGATGCCTATAGGGACGTCCTTACCCTCCACTCTCCTGATGATATCTCTTGCACTGCTGCCTTCCTGCACCAGACCTTGTCTGAAGCCGTCGCCAGCCATATCCCCACGAAAGCCATCCACCCTCACTGCCCAGCCCTGCCCCCACAGGCCATCCTTCTCCTTCAAGAATCCCGCCGCTTCTACTGCTCTTTTCTCCGTGACTGGGACACACTTATCCGCCACAGGCAATTTAACAACACATCCGAAACCTGCTTACTGCGAAGAAACACTCCCAATAAACTCTTCCAAGTATTGGTCTGCTTTCCACCGCCTTACTGGGACCCGCCCCACCCCCCAGTACCCTCTCCTCCTTGATGACCGTCCCTTTCCTGACAACCTCAGTAAGGCCAACCACTTTGCCTCTCACCTCTCCAATATTTTTTCCATACCAGATTATCCTCAATTTGATCATTCCCTTTTCTCTGACGTCATCGACTGTACGAATACCTCTGTTCCTCCCCTTGCTCCTAGATTCCAGTACTTGGGCCACACACCACCATCTGAATTTAACACTCCCATCACTACACAGGACATCAGCAACACACTCCACATTGAACGCAACACTGCTCCTGGCCGAGACCGCGTTACCAACCGCCTCCTCAAACATTGCCCCCCCCCCCTTCCTTTCAGTTCTTGCCACCCTCTACAACATCATCCTTGCCACCGGCTTCTACCCCAACCTGTGGAAAACCTCCCGTACCTTGGTGTTCTCCACACCCAACAAGCCTCCATCTGATGCCTCTTCCTATCATCCTATATGTCTCACCTTGGTGTTCAGCAAGTTTTTGGAATCCATTCCTATCCGGTGCATCAATCACCACCTCCACCGAAACCACCTCCTCCCCAACACCCAATGTGGCTTTCAACCTTCCTTCTCTGCTGATGACCAACTCTTACGCCTCACTCATCTCCTCTCCCTACAGCGTAACTCCCGTCGCTCCGCCATTTTTGTCTCCCTCGACCTCGAAAATGCCTACAACCATGTGTAGCATCCCAGTCTCCTGTTTAAACTCAACCTACGCCCTTCCTGTCAACTACATCCGTCTGATGGCCTCCTTCCTCTCCCGCTGCCCCTCCATAATGCTGATTCCCACACCTTCTACTCCTCTGCAGGTGTGCCCCAGGGCTTCGTCTTCTCCCCTCTCCTCTACCTCCTGTACATGGCAGATGTGCCCAAACCTCCTCCCCCTCCAGTACACCTCTTGCAGTATGCCGATGACACCTCATTCCTTGCACTCGCTCTTACCCTCCGACAGTCCCAACGCTTTCTCCAGAATCACCTTGACCTTTTTGCCACATGGTGTAACCAGTGGACCCTGAAAATCAATCCTTCCAAGACCCAGGCAATCATCGTAGGTCGTACCACTCGCTCCTTCCGGCTCCTGGATTTCTCTCTTACCATCTGCACCTCTCCTGTTCGCCTTTCCCCCAACCTCACCTACCTTGGCCTCACCATTGACCGTCACCTCACCTGGATCCCTCATCTCCAATCCAGCCAATCCAAAGCCCACAACCATCTCCGACTCTTCAAATCCTCTCTGGCCAGACATGGGGCTTGCACCCCTTTACCATCCTCCACACCTACAAATCCTTAATCCGTCCCATCCTCTGTTATGCCAGTACTGCCTGGTTTTCTGCCATCCCTTCCCCCCCCCCCCCCCGAATTCAATAAGTCCCTCCAGATCCTTGAGCGTTATGCACTCTGCCTCGCCTTCCGTATATGCCTCCTGTCCCCCACAATGATCCTGTATGACCTAATTCCTTACCACATCTGCTTCTATTCCTCAAACATATCCACATACTCTACACCTCCCGCCGCCTTGATCCCCCTCAACCCATGGTTGCTCCTCTCCTCTCCCATCCCCACCCTCTGCCACACATTCACTGCTATGTCCTCCCTACCCTCCATCTCCTTTTCCAAGGTGGCTGCTGTCAACTCCCTCTCCTGGATCATGCCCCCTCTCCCTCCATTTATCCCTCCTATCAACTCTGATCCTCACCCTGCCTCCTTTACTCTGTCCTTTCCCGCGGCTCCCTCTCCCCCCCTTCCATCCTGTTTTCTCTCTACCTAACCTCTCCCTACCTCCCCTCTCCCCCCTGAGTCCTTTTGTACTCCCCTCCTCTGCCTTTCCCCACTCCCTGTCGCGTCTGCCCAGCATACCCCTCCTCTTATAGGTAGTCGTTCTCCATTGGCTACTTTTCCGTCCTTCCCCTCATTCGTTTCTCCTCTCCTTCCCCCCATTTTATTTCCCATCATCTGTCCAAGTTCCCCCCACCTGCCGTCAGCTGTGGTATGTCATATTTGCCAACTTTTTAGTGCAGTGTTCAAATGAATGTTCAGTGTTGTTCGTCTTTCCAAAGTGTTGTGAACAGAAATCACGCTGTCGCTGGGTGTGAATTTTATGTATCTTACGAACAGAAACCAGACTGTCGCCATGTTTTTTTCAATTGTCTGTCTATTACTTTATCTGTCTGCTTGATATGTATTTTATTAGCATCATCATCCCCTTGCTCTATGTTTTAAGCTCCACGGTTTTTCCGCCATGTTACCATTTAAGTCTCCGTTTTTATCACCTGTTTTTATTATTTATTATCTTCATCTTCTTAAAACAAATTCTGTAGGCTGAAGAGCGGAATACTAAGCTGTTGCCAGCCCGCCCCCTTCGGTGGGAACCGAAACTCAATGAAGGGGAAAAAAACTCATTCGCAGTAACCAAAAACACCTTGATGAAGGTCGTTTGCAACAGGGACTGAAACGTCGGTAGTTTTATATATATTGATAATGCGGTCACAAACCCAGAAAAATTTGAGTATATATACGATGTCCCAAAATGTAAACCAAATAGCAAAAATATGCTTATATTCCAGGTCACTGAAGATGCCTTACAGAGAGTAAAAGCTAAACACGTATGGTACGAAAATTGTGTTTCATTGAGTTGTAGTTAGATAATCAACAACTAAAACTTATCAATATACCGTGATATTACAAGCAACTGGGGAAGACAGAAGTACTGACGTTGAAGATGTCAACCTTTCGTTGGTTATTCAATCTTTTTGTCATGGCCTCCTCTCCAGGAGATCCGAATGGGGGACTATTCCGGAATATTTTGCAATTGGAGAGACTATCATGACACTTTTCCAACTACGTGCCACATGCCCTGAGGGTACCCGTTATGCATCTTTAATGCAGTGGTCTCAGTTGCCTTTTTCATCCTCACGTCCTTCTTCACTGCTGATTCTTCCACCTTTAGAGGCAGTTTCGCATCCCAAGGGACCTCTATCCGCTTCTCCACCGTCTTTGAGAAGGCCATTGGCAGATTGAGGTTGACTTCTTATGCTGGAAGTCTTCGGCCGCCAACGCTGATTATTAATCAAAATTTATGTGATGGCGGGTTACGAACCTGCGACCGAGAACCTTTTGATTATTAATCGAAGTCTCTACCCCCCTTTTTTAGCTTTTTATCTCATTTTGTTCGTTATTGTTCGTTCTATCTGTTCGGGGCAGACGTCCCATAATGCTTATTCAAGTTCATCATTGATCCACCAACTCAGTTTTTTTTATTACAGAAGTTAGTTAATCGTCTGACCGAACACGCTGAGTTACCGTGCCGGCACCGCAGGACCACGTGTGATGTTACACGATGCCATGGACCATGTTTTTCTTTATTAAACATATGGAAGAGGTGAATCTCCACAAAAAAATTAAAGAAATCCCACGGCTTTAACTAAATATGTCGTTGATTCAAATGGCTGAGGGTGGATACAACGTATTCAAATACATAAGAGTCTCAGCCTAATCATGCGATCTTATGATCGATATTTCATGATGCCGAGTGGTTATGATTTACATTGGAAAAATATTGGTTCCTATTTTGACCACCAGGTAAAAATGTGGTGGTTTGAATGCAAGGAAAAACGTATAGAAATATTTCTGTATTTAATGGAAAGTCAATCAAGTGACAAACACATATTTGGATTTTATTGTTAACGACTACTTTCACAATTGGTTCAACATCAGCAGCAGAGCCGTCGACGAGATTCTGTACAGCGCCAGATTTGCACCTAGTGGCCAAAATTGGAACTAACTCTCTTCCAGTTTAAAGAAATTCTGCACTAAAGCATTTGCATATCTATTATTCAAACACATTCTTAATCGCACTTATTATTATTATACCGCCAACCGGTTTCTACCCGACGTAGGGGTCATCTTCTCGGTGTTTACACCATTGGTCGACTGCTGGTGGTGTCACCCTGCCTACATAACGGCAGGAAACTATGCATAGTTTCCTGCCGTTATGTAGACAGGATTGACACCACCAACAGTCGACCAATGGTGTAAACGCCCAAAAGGTGACCCCTACGTCGGGTTGAAACCGGTTGGCGGTATAATATTAATAATAAATGCGATTAAGACTGTTTTTGAATAATTGTTTAATCATACTAATCGCTGCTTCATCTCGACAACCATGTTGTCCAAAAATTTGCATATCTGCTAAGTTTCGCAGCCATACAGTAAGTACAGTCCACATTGGACATCTGTGAGTGTATGCACTTTAATCATAACCACCCGATATCAAAAAATTAACCCCATGGTAGCTTTATACGGGTACATTTACACAAAGCAAGTTGCTGACCCTACCGGAGACTGGAGCTTACCTCTGGGAAGAGCGTGTCTAGAGGTGCTCCAGTGCGGCGTTCCAGCAGGATGGAGGCGGCGTGGAAGGCGGCGAGTGTGCGCAGCGTGAGGCGGCAGTGTTCCAGGTCCAGCGGCGGGCGGCTGTCCAGCACCTGGAACGCCTGGGCCGACAGGTCTTCGAGCAGCACCAGGTCGGGCCGCGTCAGTAGGCACCGCGGCGCCCACACGGGCGAGTCTGCCGGCTGCGGGCAGGCAGTGACATCACGGGCAGTGAGCGTGGTGGATCGACACCGGCCACTGCGTTGCCAAATAAGCATGTGCCCCCTGAACGCTGAAGGAGCGTGGTGTTTGCAATCTGAATGGCATACCTTGCAGTGCAGAGTGGCTGCTCTGAATCAACTGAAATAATGTGTAATTCTCTTTTAGAAGACCTGATGTTTTTGTTGTTTTTATTGTTTTGTTGCCGTTGCCCACACCGAAGAGTGGCACAAAGTTACTCTCCCCTTCAGTTTTGCTCATTTATTGGACACTCTCTCTGTATTCAAACCGTTCTCTCCCCCTACAGCTTTTATTTCCACACTTCCATCCATTACCAGATTTGCTAATGATGATACAGTAAGATGTGTCCCATTAACCGATCCCTTCTTTTAATCACGTCTTCCATATTGTCTCCAATTTCTTCTTCTATCATGTTACCAGACATTTCCTCTGTTTGGTTAGGCCTTCAGTGTCCGTTTTCCAGCTAACCGCTCTCTTCGCGTAGTAGTGAAATTGCTCTTGCATTCTCAATGTTCACTTACTATATGATGAATCAGGCCTTTACGATAGATAAGATCATACGTTGAGTCACAACAAAAATAATTAATCGCTTAAATACGATGCAAAGCCATTTGTACCAGGGCTACTCGTTGATTAAAGTCCGAACGATCGCAAAAAGGATACCACAGTGAATTTCCGATGAAGCTTTCATCGGATGTGTTGGGCGATGTCTCTGTATGTACGTCGGTCGCGTCACTTCGCTCTTTTCAGCTCTAACTGCATAGTGAGCAGATAAAAACCCGTAGTCTTCAAAAATGGTTCAAATGGCTCTGAGCACTATGGGACTTAACATCTGTGGTCATCAGTCCCCTAGAACTTAGAATTACTTAAACCTAACTAACCTAAGGACATCACACACATCCATGCCCGAGGCAGGATTCGAACCTGCGACCGTAGCGGTCACGCGGTTCCAGACTGAAGCACCTAGAACCGCACGGCCCCCCCCGGCCGGCCCGTAGTCTTCCCCCAAGTATAGATGACTGCTGAGAGATTTCACCTGATTTCATGCAGTTCACATAACTTAACTGTTAAGTATTTCCTTTTTTCATGAAAGTTTTCACCCGCAAATTACGGGGGGAATGAAGACGCATCTGCAGCGTTTTTGTTGAGAATTGTTTAATTACCCATCATACAGTACTTCGTCCTAGTGTCATCTCTGCTCACATGAACCACTGGCAACGAAGACATTCTGGCACAGACAACTCGCTGAAGACCAGCTTATATAAATGAAATTACAATTAAATCAACACCATTAGCTGCTGACGGGCGTTGATATACATCAACGGGGGCAGTTGAAGAATGTGTGCCCCGACCGGGACTCGAACTCGGGATCTTCTGCTTACATGGCATCTTTTTGCATACTGTTCGTTGTTGATTGTTGTGTTTGGTCTTTGCGGACGTCACATGACATCCTTTCAAGTTCGTTTGTTAATCCTTCCACTTAGTATTTTTTTATTGCAATGGTCAACCAACTCTCTGACCGAACACGCTCAGCTACCGTACCGGCATCCATCTGAGCCACCGAGGCCACAGAGGATAGTGCGACAGCAGGGACTTATCGCAGCCACGCTCCCCGTGAGACCCACATTCTCAACTTACAGTCCACACTCTACATTCGTAGTGCCCCTGCCATTATACCCATTACTCGCGGCAGACAATCCACCGAGTCCTGTAAGAGTTCAGGCAATTCATGTGCATCCGCACTGAAGAAGGTCAACAGCTGGTTAGACTTAACGATATGAAGATGGCATGTGTTCTTTCGGACATGTTCGAAAGAACAGATTCCATCTCCATGTCTTCATAACTTAGGTAAATGGTGGAAAGCACAGGCAGCTTCCTTCTATGATGATAGTACTGGAAAGTTGGGACAACGCTAAGACAGATGTCTAAGACGGAGCACAAATGTTTGGAAATGTTTTACTTTGCTCATAATGAGAATCAAAGGCTGATCTGTGTTAATACATTGGAGACGATAAATTTCTTTCCCAAGGAAAAGCTGTGACATTTATTAATGACAAATATATAAAGGGAGCAATCACATTCATACCAGACACTACCAAAACAATAATGGTTCATAGTAAACAGCTAACCCATTAGTCTTGGGAAAAAAAAATTTACGAATCCAAATAAATAAAAATTACTGACTTGCACATTGGATGATGTAGTACATAGTAATAACCTGAGGTAATGATGAGTTACGTGTACAAAATAAACGTAGTTGCTATCAGAACATATGGAAGTGCACTTCTGCGTGAAATGCACAACCTCTTTACGTTGACCTGAACAGTGTAGAACACTTTGCATACCAGAATAGTTCTAGAATAGTTTGCATGCTTCCACTACTTGTAACGTATCTAAAGATATTCATTATTAACACAACTGGGAAAATATCCCAGTTTTTCTTGTGTGTCTTTCTAGAAATATTTTCTCAATGTTTTATGTAAATTCAAGTTATGTGCAAATGTAAACTGTTATTATTCTAGCAACAGAAATAGTATAGCGATAAATCAAATAAAAGATATGCAAAGACTTATGTATAATCTAACCCTGAATACAGACTATAACGTGTCACTGACATGATGAAGTGCTGGTAACGTGGAAGGCCCGAAAATTTAGCACGAGCCAGAGAGCGTAGAAAGACAGACTGTATCATACCGTCACTGTCTAGTGGGCGTACTCACAATGTAAAGTTAGAACTATGAACAATTAACAGTATGACCACAGCAAATGTGATAGGGTATGTAATGAGTAACTATCTCAGTAAAATTAGCAGAAATTTCTCATCTTCAAGCTTAGAATACGTAGTATTGCTACATGTGTTTAGCATAATATATATGCTAGATAAGACATTAAAATAAAAAAAATGTACTCCAGTCAAATGCGGTGAATTACATTGTTCCTGGAGAAACCACAATTGTACTATCTCAGTAAAAGACTGAGCTTTGCTGCGCGATTTTATTTAGTGTCTAAAGTTAACTTCCGGTACAGGGTCGCTGGTCACCAATCGGGTGCCTCCCCAAGTGCGGATAGGGGAACGTAGTGTAGTGGGCTGGATTCCTTAGCCACAGAGAAAGCAATCAGGCTAGTTGAAGGGAAACCCCAAACCCAAACCCGCTAAGCTTAGGTGGTGTTCTTAGGTCACGATGAAGGCAGCCTGTCTAGAAAAAGGACCTCCGAAAAGAAACCGGTTGGTCCAGACCGCGAAGGTGACAGTTCCACCACTGTGCTCGAGCTCAGAAGGCTAATAATCTAGTAGCTTTAAATAACGTTATCAGGGAAAGTGACAAAAGGAAACACAGGACAGATAATACTGTGACAAACACTTGGTTAAAGCCATACGAAGCGGTTTTCGAATTGGAACATGAAACATCAGATTTTTCATCAGAGGCTGAATGAAGCAGCTGGAAGACGCGCTCAGGAGCGACAAATGCGTCGTGATGGCTATGCAAGAAACAAGAGTTCTCCAAAGGATCATGAAGGTCGGTAATCAATACACTCTCTTTAACAGCAATGAGTCACGCCAGATTGGATCTAAGGAGCTGGTTTCGCCGTCCATAACGAAGTATCCACAGCTGTTACCAAGTGTATACCGAAAAGTGATCGCATCTCTATATAAAATTTACATTGTCAATTGCCATGCACCAACAGAGGACGCAGGTGATGAAGTGAAAAACAACTTTTATGCAGAGTTGGAGGAAGTCGGAGACAGATTAAGAGGACATACAGCCCACCAAGTCTTTAATGCATGAACTAGGAAGGAGGAGGGAAACAGGCCTATCATCGGCCCAGATAGTCTACTTGAGGAAAGCAATGAAAATGGTGCCCTACAAATCAATTTTTCTGCCGACAGAAGAATGGCCATTAACACTACGTATTTCCCTCGCAAAGCGATACATAAAATTGCTTGGATACTACTAAATGGCTAAAATAGAAATGAGATTGATCACTTTTTCTGGATGGGAATCATCGTGTGTGTGTGTTGAACAAGTAAGGATATTTTGCGGGCTCATATGAATTCCGACCATCTTCTAGGGATTCTGGAACTGCGACTGAAGCTATCCACCAAATGGCTACAGAGAAGTGAAGCAGTGGCTCGACATGACAAAGACATGCTTGCAAATGAACAAGTGAGACGATGCTATCAATAAAAAGTCATGACTCGCCTATCGTCCAGGATCGCAAGTGGAGTGGAAGAATAGTGGCGGCCACTACAAGAGGATATCATTCAAACTGCAAGTGATGAATATAACAACCTAAGCCAATGAAAAAGCCGTGGTTCGATGATGAGTGTAAAGAAGCAGTGAAGACTAGGACGCAAGAAGATTAGAATGGCTGAAGAACCCCACTGACAACACAAAGATCCCATACACGATGGAAAGAAGACTAACAGATAGAATCATAAGGCAGAATGAACTAGGAAATGGTAAACAACTATTGAGGCTAACTAAGGATTAAAGGAAAGCAACCAGCGCCTTCTTTCGGCGAACAAGGTTTGCGGGAGATATTTATAGACAGTAAACTTTAATCCCAATAGATGAGGAAGATGCTTTGCAAATTACTAAATCATGAAGAAGTTCCTGAGCCAATATCTGATGAGATAAAAACCATCCTGGAGGCCCTTAAAAACAATAAGACTCCAGGCAGTAGTGACAGCAACGCGGAGTTGTTTAGATACTGGGGAAAAGCGATAGTAGAAGGTCTCAAACAGCTTATGGCTGAAATAAGGTCGGCAGAGGAGATCCATGCGGATTGGAAAAAGCCAATCGTACACCCGATTTTTAAAAAAGGCGATGTCACAAAAGTGCATAATTATCGAGGGATCTCGCTGCAGGAGATAGGATATGAAGTGTTCACCACTCAAATACTAAGTCGATTGAAAACATTGCTCCGAGGGATTGTAGGCACACCCCAGTGTGGATTTGCCCCTGTACGTTCAACTACCGACCACATCTTCACATTGAGACAGATAATGGAGAGGTTATATGAATTCGATAAAGACTTACACCTTATATTCTTTGACTTTCGGTAGGCATCCGACAGCATTAATCGGACCGCTCTCTGGAAGATAATGCGGGATTTTAGCATAAGAGTGAAGTACATTAGGCTGACTGCAGCTTGTTACAACAGTTCAAATTGCGATGTACGAGCTGCAAATCAGTTGTCGGACCCCTTCAAACTTAATAATGGATTGATACTGGGTGATCCTCTCTCACCACTTCTGTTCAACATAGCGCTGGAAAAGGTGAGACTTGCCATTGACCATAATAGGATGCTGGAGAGGGTTGGAAGTGATACGATCCTTGCGTTTGCAGATGATGTAGTGATTGTGGGTGAAACTCTGAATGAAGTGACAGCAGATACCTCTCAATTTGTTCTAGAAGCGAGCAGACTAAGGTTACTGGTCAGCGATGAGAAAACAAAGTATACGGTAGTCTCTCGTAGACAAAATGATTCGTACGCCATCAGTATAGACGGTAATAATTGTGAAAGAGTTGAAACATGCAAGTTCTGGGGTCAACAGTGTCGAACAAAAGTGAGATAGAGAAGAAAAATTCGACAAACAATAATAAGTGCAAACCGGGAGTACTACAGTTTAAACCACCTATATGTGTCGCGCATCGTATCCCAGGAAAGCAGGATACACCTATACATGTAACTAGTGCTACCGGTTATATCGTATGGTTGTGAGACGTGGGCAAGTACATGGACTACGGAAGGGTGCATTCGTGCGTTTGAGAGGTATATTTTAAGGGAAATTTATGGTCCATTATACAATGCAGAAACTGCAAGATGTGAAAGAAGGCACAATGAAGATCTGTATAGGCGGTTTAAGAAAGCTGATACTGAGAGTGTGATTGCAAGAAGAAGGCTACAGTGGACAGGACATGTTCCACGGCAGAGGGCACTCTACGTAATAGAGTCTTTCTAGACTAGCCGACTGGTAGACTTCCATAAAGCTGACCGCAAACGAGGTGGAGAGACAGGACTTTAGTGACCCCGGAAGAAATAGATCCAACAGCTAGCATTGAGGGCGCCAGAAAGAGAAGTAAATGAGCAAATATGTAATAAATTTCTGTGACGTTACAACTATTTTCAACCTTTTATCATGATTCGTGGAATTGATGTGTTAATAATTTCATTATGTATATGTATTTGAATATTTCTGTCTTCTGCCATGGGCCTAAATGGCCGGTGTGTGTGCAATAAATTACGATCTAAAGTTAACTTTTCATGATAAAAACTAAGTGGCTTAAACTGTCGCAAAAGTGTGACTAGTCTATAACCTGAGGCAAGAAGAATATTAGAGCAGAAGCACTGTGGAGTTTTTCTCTCTAAATGACAATCATCAGCCTCCAATAAATTGTGTACATCATCCCGCAAGAGGAGTACGAATGCTCGTACTAGTACTTCAAGACGATAATGTGCTTACCCATATATGATTGTTACTATATGAAACCACTTTTAAGAGCGACCACCAAATCTGAGCTTTTATTTCATCAAACAAGCTACAAAAAGGCCATACGGAACCATTAATTATATGTATTCTAGTTCATGACAGGGCGGGAGGTAACTTTTTTGCTATTTTGAACAATGTAGATATAATATTATAAAAATATAAACAATATAAGTTATGTTTTTAATGACAATCCTTTCACTTATCTTCGGCGTAGTAGTTGAAAGATTATAGTAGCAAAGAGCGAGTAACTGAAATATTGTTGTTACAGAAATAATGTTATTAAAAGTACACATTTCAAAGCAGTTAAATGACTATTGCCTTTCGTTATAGAAGAATAGTAGAGGTAGATAAAGTTTAGTTGATTAACTAATCACATGTTTTTAGTTTTGCCAGTGGATACTCTGCTTACATAACTTGTAGCATTCAAACTGATTGTTAAATTTAAAGCTTGCACATCGATTTCAGTTAACATACATTGAATTTGCTACAAAAAAGACACTAATTATAGTTACTCTATTTTTAAGAATGTCTAACAGCTTTCCAAGACAATCAGAGTTTACGCTTATATACGCAGAATTTGTATTCCTTTCCGAATTTAAACTACTGCAATCAGGTTCTGACACTGTCAGGCTTTCAGATCAGGCTTGCACGATATCATAAGCAGCATTAAACATTCAGATTAGCGTTAGACACTCAATTCTGACCTACGGCATAGTCTCCTAGGAAAATGCAAGTAAGGTAAGAAGTGTGTTTATTTTAGAGGAATACATATTAAAGGCCGGCCGGAGTGGACGAGCAGTTCTAGGCCCTACAGTCTGGAACCGCGCGACCACTACGGTCGCAGGTTCGAATCCTGCCTCGGTCATGGGTGTGTGTAATGTCCTTAGGTTAGTTAGGTTTAAGTAGTTCTAAGTTCTAGGGTGCTGATGAACTCAGCAGTTAAGTCCCATACTGCTCAGAGCCAATACGTATTAAGATTAGTGTGAATGTAATTATAGAGCACCTTGCAGAATATTTTTCAGGTTCCAGCGCATTCACACGCTTACATGCTGATACGTGTGTTTCCAACGGCATTTAGACGAATAGCAACGGCGAATTTAGGATGCACTGTGAGATTAACAGCCGCACTGTTAGAAGTATAAATAATTTCATACAGGCTACGAATCCTTATCTGAGTTTCAAATGGAGAGTTATGCTAAATTAAGCGAACAGCTATCGACATAAATCGAGAAGGTAAATCCTCAGATATCCAAATCCGAAGTTAAACAACACATCTTTAGCAACTCCTATAATATATGGTATCAGAATATTTGGCCTCAGGATGTGTTCAACAGATCTTGTCTTTGCAGTATACAGTCCACTGTCATAGTTCCTGTGGCGTTAAATAAATTATTTATTCGAAATAATGTGTAAAGCAGATGCTGAGGACAAGAAGACGAGTAGAGTGTTTTTTTTTTTTTCAAAGGAGGTACATAATAAACATAAATATATTTCAAGAGTTCAGAAATTAATTATCATAATTGTCAGTGTGAGCACATTTGCCTAGTAATAATTTACTATCAGTATAATTCACAGAAGTAGCCTGTTACAGCTATATCTTTATGTAAATAACGTGAATTATTGCCCTGCCTTAAACGCTGTCATTCATGGTGAGATTTGTAGAACACAGTGTATAGCTGAGTGAATGAGTGAAGAAGAATGAAGAGTCCAACAATGACTTACCTGCATCACATGTTTCGTAAAAACCTACATTTCATACATCCGAATAAAGAGCCACTACATTTTTTTGAAATTCGTGTGGAATTGACTGATGAAGACTATCGTGACTGAGTCATTCTTCGGCGCTGATATCACAGTCACTACGTAACTGAAATAATAAAGTCTTTCGGATCATGACCACTGACACTACAATGCGGAAAAAACCACAAGTCATATCACTTGATATTATTTGCTCAAGTATCCTGTTGGCTTGCTACACAGACCGCCTTCAGATCCCGAAAATGGGAAGAAAAAGGGATTGTTGACGGTAGTAAAAGCCTGATGAGATGAAAAGAGATAGAAACACCGGTACGAAAATAATAAAATGTTACGAAATAATTCGTACCTAGTGCTGTTAATGGCAGTTCGTTAACGGAGCCAGAATATTTAAACTTGAGAAAATGAACAGACAGAACTAAAACGAGAATTATGTGGACAGCTATACCATCATATGTCAGTCTTTCCAGGCAAGTGAAAAAACATGACTTGATTAAATACATTTTAAATTGTAGGTTAACCAAAACTACGTATACTAAACACACATTATTGCATGGTTTACCACACAGAATGAGTAAAAAGTGCGGTTTTATGAGAGAAAAGGTGGCGACAGAGTGATGTCATGCATACATCCCTTTTTAACACCGAACGACATAGGATTCAGAGAACAATGACTGTGGTTTCCGTAGTCCACACGTTGAAGTGCAGGATTTGAGCCTTAATATTCGGTTCAAGGAAAAACGTTATCCTGATTTGTGATACCGCTACGCAATGTGAGTGAAAGCTACAGACTGTCGCCCAACATACAGACTACGAGTACAAAGTATACGCATTCCTCGGTAGCCACTACTATTACATTCGTGTGATTGTATATGTGTTTTACTTTATGTAATGCGGAACACAAACTCACCTGTGCCTCTATCAGCCGTGGGGCCACAATGTCGTAGAAAGTGGTCTCCTTCTCGAAGCAGTGTATGGAGTTGATGAAGTCCGTGTGGAACGAAGAAGCCCCTGACGGCATACTTTTGGCGAAGAACTCCAGCTGCTTGACTTTCTGTTCCTTGCCGAGCCTCACATTAATGCTGACTTTGAGGTGCGACCCCAGGAAACCACTGACCTCGTCACTCAACGGCCGGACCTGCACGTCCACAATTTCGAAATGATCGTCGGCCAGCCAGCTCTCTACGACTCGCTGGCACTCTTCCGAGCTCAGAAGATCAGACGGAGCCATGGTATTCCGGCCGCTACTGCGCTTCCGCAGACGAATTGGGTGCTGTCTGCTCGCTGCCCGCGTTACGTCACCGGAGCGAGAAGCGCCCACTGCATACAGACATAATCTCGACTGAAATATAGGCCCCTCATAAAAGCAACAGCCAGCCCATGTCCCCTTGGAGGCAGAGGCAGATCAGAGGATCGTTACACGACCTGTGCTTCCAGTTGCTATGAGACGTGCTCCGATATACTGCACACTTTCTCCGGATTAGCAGAACAGGTGTAAGAATTATAAACGGCTGAAGCCCTTTCTCTTATAAAACAGATAAATGACACTTTATCACAAGTGAAGGAAGTTGAAGTATTTGGTACCGCTTGATGCAACAACTTCTAAACATTTTCGCCTGTTGCTTACATGAACTCATTGATGTAGAAGGCGTCTTAGTCCCTTTTTTTGTAATTTATTTTCAGTAATGCAGTTTCGGACATATGACCATTATCAAATAGTAGCACATGGCAAAATCTAAAAATCTTCTGAGACGTATACTTGTCATCGTCGTACGTACAGCTACGCCGATGACATGTGTACAGGATGGTCCAGTGATAGTGACCGGGCCATATATCTCAGGAAATAAGCATCGAACGAAAAAACTACAAAGAACGAAACTCGTCTAGCTTGAAGGGGGAAACCAGATGGCGCAATGGTTGGCCCGCTAGATGGCGCTGGCATAGGTCAAACGGATATCAACTGCGTTTTTTTAAAAATAAGAACCCCCATTTTTATTACATATTCGTGTAGTACGTAAAGGAATATGAATCTTTTAGTTGGACCACTTTTTTCGGTCTGTGGCAGATGGCGCTGTAATAGTCACAAACGTAAAACCACGTGGTATCACGTAACATTCCGCCAGTGCGGACGGTATTTCCTTCGTGATACATTACCCGTGTTAAAATGGACCGTTTACCAATTGCGGAAAAGGTCGATATCGTGTTGATGTATGGTTATTGTGATCAAAATGCCAAACGGGCGTGTGCTACGTATGCTGCTCGGTATCCTGGACGACATCATCCAAGTGTCCGGACCGTTCGTCGGATAGTTACGTTATTTAGGGAAACAGGAAGTGTTCAGCCACATGCGAAACGTCAACCACGACCTGCGACAAATGATGATGACCAAGTAGGTGTTTTAGCTGATGTCGCGGCTATTCCGTACATCAGTAGCAGACAAATTGCGCGAGAATCGGGAATCTCAAAAACGTCGGTGTTGAGAATGCTACAACAACATCGATTGCACCCGTACCATATTTGTATGCACCAGGAATTGCATGGCGACGACTTCGAACGTCGTGTACAGTTCTGCCACTGGGCCCAAAGAAATTACCGGACGATGACAGATTTTTTGCACGTGTTTTATTTAGCGACGAAGCGTCATTCACCAACAGCGGTATAATATGCACTATTAGGCAACGGAAAATCCACGATGGCGGCGACAAGAGGAACATCAGCGATCTTGGCGGCTTAATGTATGGTGCGACATTATTGGAGGAAGGATAATTGGCCCCCATTTTATCGATGGCAATCCAAATGGTGCAATGTATGGTGATTTCCTACGTAATGTTGTAGCGATGTTACTACAAGATGTTTCCCTGGATGACAAAATGGCGATGATCTTCCAACATAATGGATGTCCGGCACATAGTTCGCGTGCGGTTGAAGCGGTATTGAATAGCATATTTCATGACAGGTGGATCGGTCGTCGAAGCACCATACCATGGCTCACACGTTCACCGAATCTGACGTCCCCGGATTTCTTTCTGTGGGGAAAGTTGAAGGATATTTGCCATCGTGATCCACCGACAACGCCTGACAACATGCGTCAGCGCATTGTCAACGCATGTGCATACATTACGGAAGGTGCACTACTCGCTGTTGAGAGAAATGTAGTTACTCGTATTGCCAAATGCATTGAGGTTGACGGACATCATTTTGAGCATTTATTGCATTAAAGTGGTATTTACAGGTAATCACGCTGTAACAACATGCGTTCTCAGAAATGATAAATTCACAAAGGTCATGTATCACATTGGAACAACCGAAATAAAATGTTCAAACGTATCTACGTTGTGTATTTTAATTTAAAAAACCTACCTGTTACCAACTGTTCGTCTAAAATTGTGAGCCATATGTTTGTGACTATTACAGCGCCATCTATCACAAAGCAAAAAAAGTGGTCCAACTAAAACATTCATATTTCTTGGCGTAATACAAGAATATGTAACAAAAATGGGGGTTCCTATTTTTAAAAAACGCAGTTGATATCCGTTTGACGTATGGCAGCGCCATCTAGCGGGCCAACCATAGCGCCATCTCGTTTCCCACTTCAAGCTAGACATTATTCGTTCTTTGTAGTTTTTTCGTTTGACGCTTATTTCGTGATATATTTGGCCCGGTCATGATTAGTGTCAGAAGTTTTTTATGCTTTGGCTTGTCCTGAAGTATCGTTACACCACTTGATAATGGGCATATGGCCGAATCTGCCGGAGTGCAAATATATAAATTTACAATGAAAGAGGCCTATCATGTCTTCTACAAAAAATTTCATGGCTGTGAACGCCAGCAACGAGAAGTTGATCGATTTATTGTCGCTTTACGGCTGGAGCAAATGAAAAATGATACAGTTTTTCAGCTTTGTATACTGATTTTAATACTTGTAAATGCTAATAAATATTCACTGACAAGCAATAACATTATGAGCAATAGCTTGGATTGAAATACATCTCTGGTTCTGCGTATCAGGAGTCTGACAGTTTTCTTGTGACTTTGTAGAGGTATGTGACATGAGATGTCTACGCACAGGTCATGTAATTCGTAAATAGCCGACTGCTGGTTTGCGTACGAGGTGGTAGCGGCCGGTAGCGACACAGATGGATTCCATACGATTTTCATCTGGCGAATTTGGTTAACGAGACATCGCTGTGAGTCCACCATAATGCTCCTCAAACCACTGTAGCACGATTCTGGCTCCGAGACATGGACAGTTATACTGCTGAAACGAGACACCACCATCGGTGAAGACATCAAGCAGAAAGGGAGGCAGATGGTTAGCAGCTGTCAACGTGTCTTCGATTACTATCACATGTTCATTGTAAGCGCAGAAAGATGTCACCTATTGCGTAAAACTACTCCCACGAGCTTGCATCCGTGGCGCGCTGCATGTTTCGAGCCGCCGTTCACCTCGATAACGGAGTTTGTGGAGACGATCTAATGTTCCAAAAATGTGATTCACACGAAGAGCTGAGACATTTCTATTGATCAACGGTCAAATTCCGATGGTCCCGTGTCTAACTGACGATGTTGGGTCAACATGTGAACATATAGGGGTGGTCTGCTGCGGAGCTCCATTTTCAACAATTTACAATGAACGGTGTGCTCCAAAACACTTGTGCGTGGACAGGCATTGTGCTCTTTCTGCAAAGATGCCACAGATCACCATCTATCCTACTTACCCAACGTTCTGTGAAGAGTCGTGCACATCCAGTCATTTAGCGTGTCGTAGTAGCTTTACTACCGTTCCACCTCTTTTCGTAGATGTTTACCACAGTAGCACGTGAACATTCAACCAGCATCGCCATTTTCGAGATACTTGTTCACAGGTTCTGCGTAATAATAATGTAAACTACATTTTTAAGAGAACTGCCACCAGGTTTGTGGCCTTTATCAAGGTGATAATATGATCTAGCTGTGGTAGTAGGAGAAGGCTTCACCTAACCTGCTAGAGACTAGGAGACTGAAATATTTAAGAGTAAGAAAGGACGTTTTTGTTAAACGTCTAATTTAACTATTACCTACAACAGTAAGCAAGAGAGCCAGTAAGTTAGGGTAATACTTAGAACTCTTGTGAACGAAAATATACAATCTTCTCCATGAGTGAAATCAACGAGCATCAGTCCTTTAGAGTATCAGGAACTACGGCTATTGAATGGTAATAGAAACAGGCGTATGTTTCTCTTTATCAAAAGTGACAGGAAAGAGACTGCAGACCAAATTATCAATCGGTGATATCCAAAATTATAGTATGTGCACTGCGATCTATATGGTAACGTACCGAGAAAATCTGTCGACCTAAAGACTGAATAGCTCTTAGAAAGAAAAATGTTATCTATGAATCTGAAGAAAGATTCATAGACCTGGTCTTAGGAAAATTGAATACACGTATGAAAATACCACTCCAGTAAGCCAATGCCCACACTCGGAGCTAGCTGCTGGAAAGACCAGAGAACCGAAATAGATTCCTGTCATCCTGTTTCATTGAGCACACAGCCACTGTTTCTTCCAAACGTGATATGATTTTCGTAATTACTTCTCATTATTTTGGTACCGACTCAAAAGTGTTGCCAGACTCTGCTACCCACCAATTTCGACAAGCTTCAGCATTCGAGTCGGCCACATTCTAAAGGAACACGTGTGAAAGAGTTTAGGTCATTGGGCTTCCGTTTTCAAAGAAGTCGTGAAAGCACGATATATTTATGATCTGGTGCGCTGCTACTACGTAACATGAGTGGAGCTAGCCCAAATAATAATACAGCAGCGTCGCCAAGGACTCTCCCATCATCAGGCGGCGGCCACACAAACCTCTGCCCCAGTGTCCCAACTGCAAGCAAACACGTAACTCAAGCAAACATTAACTCGATAACTGCCCTCTCTCATCGTCAGGCTGTCCTCACACTAACCACTGCCCAACTTTCCCATATGTAAGCAAACGTGTAACTCAAGTATTCTTCATGTGTTTATTATTTTTACTTTCATATTATATGCTCAGAATGTCATCCTTGAGCAGGAGCACACATGAAACGATTCTGTACAAACAATACTGCTTGCAGAATTTCGTCAGACCTTGGCAAAGGCCCAACTAACATGGCATTTCTTCTTTTCAAGAGCCGTCGACAAGTATAATATCTTCCATACTGCACCGAAGAATGAAACCGATGACGTGGAGAATAAACTACGCCAACGAACCAGAACAACAGCTAATGAGAGAAACTCATGTAATATATTAGCAACGCCTACAGGTTTCACATGTGGCTACAAGACAATTTCTGCGTGCACGTACGATCAGCAGAAGGAGTGTTCTACGTATATACTTCATTTCAAACTTTGCTCCTTTCACTGCATCAATAACTTCACTCCAATGAATTTCAAATTCAGCTAACCTTCTCCCAATAGTGTCTATGAAAGTTATAAATTGATTTGGTGACTCCGTGCAATATTTGTTTACAGGTGAAACGATGCTCACAAACCATTGTCAAATCTATTTCCGCAATACGCACTACTAGTCATTTCTAAATCTCCGTTCGCAGAGACACATATATGAAATACTTTGATCTGTCAACGTGTGGTGCAAGCTCTAGAAGAATCGCATCAGTGGCGTCTAAATGGCCACTAGTATCTACAACTGTGAACATGTGCAGGTGTTGGACAAAATTATAGAAACACCGAAAAACGCAGTACATTACCGAACCTTATTCGATTTAGGAACTGTTGGCAGTCAAAACTCAGTCGTCTCGGAATGGATAAATAGAGGTCCTGTACGGTTTCAGCAGTCATCTTTTACCATACCTCCTACAAAATTGTGCCCAGTTCAGGCGACGATGATAGATGTAGACAGCGATCGCGCACCCTTCTATACAAAGCAGACAACAAAGTCTCAATAATATTCGGATCTGGTGGCTATTGATGGTCACGGGATATGCGACAAGTCATCATCATAATCACAAAAGCAGTCCTAGACGATGCGAGATGTGTGAAAAAGGACTCTGTCTTTTTGGAATAGCATCAGTATAGGGAGTGAACACTGTATCATGTAACGTACCCCACCAGCAAAATGGCGCTTGGTAGCAATGTAATCTTTCAGAGTATCCATTGGCCCATGGAATATCGCGATATGGCAGTCCAAATAATCACAGAATCCAAGCCATGTTTCACTCTGCGGACGCAAACTCAGCCAGAAGTTGAAAACAATGTGAAACAAGACATCCAGCCAAATGACATTCGTATACTGCTCTAGGTTTTATGGCTCTGGCATCTTGTTTCCCTGTTAATGGCATTTCAATCGCTGATGAGTAGCTTTGTAATTCCAGTTCACCCTGAAATTAACTGCTTTATGTTATTTTGGTGGTGATAGGTCACTGCCAGTGCGATATTCAGTTCTGCAGTGACTTTTGCTGCTGTCGCCCTCTTATTTTCCATCAAAATCCTTTTCAGTCACCGTCCGTGGCGACCTCTCAACGCTTACCTTCGTCCGCTTTGTGAATTGGCAGATGATGTTTCTCCACTTTCCCTGTATGGAGCACAGCTCTTCTTCACGCTGCCTCTTGATACACCAAAGACTCGTACTACATCGCCTACGGAAGCATCCACCGTAGAAGCACGGACAAATTGCCCACTTTCCAACGCACAGAGTTCCAACATAATGTACTCATAGCTATACACAACCACGGCTGACACTTGCAACGTACTGAGAACTTTGTAAAGCTGCAGTCTTAGCTAGGGTCTCATTTTATGTTTAAGCATGCATTTTTCGCGGTATTCCAGCATTTTGTCCACTTCCTGTACGCTGCTGGCGTTCCTGGAAGACATTCCACGGTACGTAAGTCAGCCCATGTGGTATCAATAAGACGCACAGGTAATTGCAGAACTTTTCATTGGAATGGCAGTTCATTGGTCTAGCCGGTACGGAGACACAAAACGAACTTCACACGCACTACAAGTAACGCCTCTGTTGTTTATTCTGTGGGAAAAATAAAGACAACAACTACTGTTTTAGCCGGAGGACTCCCAACGATTTTGATACCATTGACCTATGCCCGGATGAAAGTCGGCGTGAAATATCGTCTGTCTGCAATTGCTTCACAAAACGTATTAGTGCTCAAGGTTGACACGTTGAGCACATAAATAAATGCAACTCCATCTTGATAAGGAATGCAGGACAGCGGCAGGTCGGTGGAGAGCATTAATGCATACCAACAGCTGTTATTTTGATATTCTTTTATTGAGCAACCAAATTCGACGTCAAGCTCATGTCAGCTTCAGACCAGTCGCATGAATGTCACCAAGTACAACTCGTGCATGCAGAAGACAAGGTATCAATATTTGTATCATGTTGCTAAGATATCCATACTTCAGGAGCGTGCGTGCTCTTCACACATGTGACAGAAACTGTCAAACCAACAGTCAAAGCTGACGGGACAAGATCAATCTTGTGTTGTCATTTAATCCCGTTTCGGCGCACGCTGGAGTATATCTTCACAGCGAAATGGATCAGTGATTTTCTGAATTTAATTTGAGTTCTGCTTGCACAAGAACGGAGGACACGGGTGTAGGCTGCCAGTCTAGTGAGAGGGAAGCTCTTCTTGTTCCCCCGAACCGCCCCTCATCGTCGGCCGATAAGGTGCTTCCTTGTTTACACACGTCACTGATTATCTTGGTGTGTTGGCTGTATTCTTCTAGAGTTACGTGTTTGCTTACATTTGGTACAGTAGGGCCAAAGTTTTCCTCACTGCAGGAGATGGGTTGGCGGTGTTATAGTGTCAATATTTGATCAAGTTATACATTTGTTACGTCGCTGAAGCATTTTCTACAGCTCACGCCAGCGGCACCGAGGAAACGATTTAGTTGGTGCCAGAGTTGGTGTCAAAGATCGGAAACGACAAACGAATGAAGTTACTTAACGCCAGCACATTTTCTTCTATAATATGACAAGACGATATCTCTATGTAAAGTATTTACGCGTTCTCGATATACACTGCCTGACAAAAAAGTTAATAACCTAGAAGGTAACGTCGGATGTCAGTGTAACTTGGTACAGGTACAATCATCGGTGAGTGTATCAATCACTAGAATTCAGTTACATATGACGAGCGCAAAGGGCATCATAGCACATTAGGGTAGTCGTGTTAGTGTATCTATTTTCGGAATGGTCACTAAGAGATACAGAAATCAGACACCGGATTATAACAAGTACCCAGGATCAGATATAGACTCAGGTCACAGTTTAGTAGTGATGAAGAGTAGGCTAATTTTAAGAGACTAATTAGGAAGAATCAGTTTACAGACAAGTAGGGTACGGAAGTACTACAGAAGGAAGAGATACACTTGAAGTTCTCTGAGGCTATAGGTATTGTGGTAAGGAATAGCATAGTTGGGTGATCATTTGAAGGGCAATGGACATCTCCAAAAAGTGCAATCACAGATGTTGGAAGGAAAAAAATTAAGTAAAAAGAAGGTAAGTGCCAAGAAACCATGAGTATAATGCTGATCGATGAAAGAAGAAAATAAACAATGTTTTGATCAATTCATTAATACAGTAATACAAGTCACTTAGTAATAAAATAAATAAGAAGTGCTGGATAGCTAACGTGAAATAGCTGCGTGAAAAATATGACGAAATCGAATAAGAAATCATTGTCGGAAGGACTAACTCAACATACAGAAAAGTCAAAACATCCTTCGGCAGAACTAAAAGCGAAGGTGGTAACATTGAGAGTGTAACGGAAATTGCAATGTTAAATGCAGAAAAGAAAGCCGATAGATGGAAAGAGTACATTGAAGGTCTCTACGATGGTGAAAACTGTCTGATGATGTCATAGAAGAATAAATAGGAGTTGATTTAGAGGAAACAGGGGATCCAGTATTAGAATCAGGATTCGCAAGAGCTTCGGAAGACTTAAGATAGAATTAGGCAGTAGTGACTGATAACATCTGATCAGAATTTCTGAAATCATTGGGAGAAATGGCAACAAAACGGCTGTTCACACTCGACTTTCGGAAAAACATCATCCACACAATTCCGAAGACTGCAAGAGCAGACAAGTGTGACAACTATCGCACAATCAGTTGCTGACACGAATACGCAGAAATAGGAAAAGTAAATTTATTTTGTCTTAAATGACGATCAGTTTGTCTTTAGGAAGGGTTATGGTACCAGACAGGCAGTTAGAACGATACGGTTGGTAATGGAAACATGGCTACAGATAAACCAAGATATGTTTACAGCATTTATGGACCTGGAAAAAGCGTTCGGCAACGTAAAATGGCACAAGATATTCGAAAGTCTCAGAAAAACTGGGGTAAGCCATAGGGAAAGAGGGTAATGTACGATATGCAAAAGAATCAAAAGAGAAAAATGAGATGGAAGAGCAAGATCGAAGCGCTCATATTAAAAAGGGAGTGAGACAAGGATATAGTCTTTCGCCTCACTTGTTCAATGTGCACATCGAAGAAGCGATGTCGGAAATAAAAGAAAGCTTCAAGAGCGGAATTAAAATTCGAGGTGGGAGGGTATCAATAGTAAGACCAGCTGATGACATTGGTATACTCAGTGAAAGTGAAGAAGAATTGCAGGATCTGCTGAATGGAATGGTCCAATGAGTGCAGAATGTGGACTGAGAGTAAGTCGAAAAAAGTCGAAATAATGAGATTTAGCAGAAATGATAACAGCGAGGTACTTAACATCAGGATGGGTGATCGCCGAGTAGATGATATTAAGGAATTTTGCTACCTGGGCAGCAAAATAATCCATGACAGACGGAGCAAGGAGGACATATAACAGGGTAGCACTGGCAAAAAGGGCATTCCTGGGCAAGAGAAGTCTATTAGTATCAAACACAGGGCTTAATTTGAGGAGGAAACTTTTGAAAATGTACTTTTGGAGCTGGATTCATTGTAAGTCTCCAAGTAGTTGTCAGATTTGCCAAAGAAGATCGGATGAACAAAACAGATAGCGTTTTGAAAAGATGTTACAAGAATAACATAAATGTAGATTGACAATAGCACGAAAATGGTGTATGGAAAAAAGAGAAGTTTGTTAATATCGAATATAAAGTAAAGGGATAAGAATTCTATTCGGAAGTAGTATAAATTTACGTGCATAAAAACACTGCAGACGAGAGAAGAATAAACTGTTTTGAAAAATGGTGGTGCAGAAGATTGCTGAAGATTGTAGATCCGTTAGCTAATGCAAAGGTACTGCGTCTAAGCAGGGAGAAAATAAACTGTAGCACACCTTCAGCAAATAAATAGATAAATGGTAATCCATCAATGACAGTTGGATAGCAGGCGGACATGAAGTACTTGAGTAACGATAACTGAATCCAAGGGCTGTATTGTAATCCAACGTCCGTTCTTCAAAACATACTACCAGTTTCGACCCTATAAAAGTCATATTCAGGCCCTTATATATGGAAACATACATAAAATGATAAAAACGTTTGGGTGTAGACACAACAAATATCACAGTTTGTGACTAAAAAGTGAATAAATCGCTTCATAAAATTCCAAAATAAAAATATGTTATCATTGTTGGTACAAAACTAAATTCAGCATCGAATTCATATTGGTTTTTCTTTTTAGTACAAGTCCCCAAACTCCAATTATGTGATGTATCGTAGAGGAACCAACGCGTAGAGCGAAATACATCAGCAGAGCAATGAAGTCACACATATCCCCAACCGGAACATCTACGAATATGGAATGTTTAAATATTTAGAAAAAAGAAACAAACTAATAACATTGTACCAAACGGCTGGAGTAAACAAAGTGGCCTGACTATCACGCTTTTGGCATGTCGTAGCATGTTTTGAATAATAGACATTGGATTACAATAGAGCTGTTGGTTTCAATTGTCATTATTCACGTAAATAAATGGATTTCACAAGGCATCAGTAACCAGTATGTATGGAAGTGTGTGTGTGTGTGTGTTTGTGTCTGTAGTTACTCAGAGATCAAAGGAACAAATCAGTCTTTGAACTTAAGACCAACATATCAGTGAAACAAAATTTTCAAATACCTTTTAACAATTTATTGGTAGCTCTTTAATTTCTTTTACTGGTTCATGTAATGTTTTCGTCTCATAAAGTTACACTATTCTTTGCGTAAATCGATTTGAAATAGGGATTAAATGAAAGAAGAGCACCGTAGAACGTGATATACTCATTGGAAAATATACATCTCTGACTGTTTGTATCCACAACAACGGCTGTCAGCTGTAGAATCTGGACAGAATTAGAGAACAGATTGTGTGGTATATGGAGCCTCTATTTGCTGTGATTTTTAAACATGTGTATGACTAAGGAATAGCACTTCGAACGCTATTACGTTCCCCATTACTCGATTTCGTGCCGTCTCTTCTCTGCTGGTGTGTGAAGTTACGTTCAAGAAGGAACAGATTGTGCAGAGATTCACCTTCATGTTACAGCCGCCGGTCACCGGTCTGCAGTCCTCCTTCCTGCAGCCCGTATTACAGGAACACCCGTAGACATCTGAGGTCGACAACGATGCTTTACGTGGGATTCTTGAGGAGATTTTAGGACTCTGTTAGGCATTACTTACCAGGAAGAACAGAACGGCATGCGCATACGTTATAAGACAATTTATTCAGGAGACACGGAGGCCTCTAAACTCCTTGCATGACAAATGATAATACACCTTCGGCGTAGTCTGTGGCTGACACCACATCGCAAATTGTCAACACGAAAAACTCTAAAACCAGATGAAACTTCTCCACATATCCTGCAGGAAGCTGTGGAACCCATAGAAAATTTACATTTTTCGAGAACTAGAGCATGAACTTGCTCCTGCCAATTACAATATGTGAAGATGTTTTCTGCCACATAGGTTACGAAATCTAGGGATCTGAACACGGTGCAACACTATGGCAAGAGAGAAATATTACGCATCCACAAGGCACACTATACTGCAGTCGTGTGGTGATCAGCAGTTACAACACTGGTACTGAAAAATGAAACTATACAACCTAAGGGCATACCGCGGGTGCAGTTACTTTGTTAGGAGATATCCATGGGTTTACTGCCGCCCTCCGCCAAGCGCAGAATCCCCACTCTGAGCGTGTCGTTGTCCTCTACTTGTAAACCATATTGCGTCTTACATCGTTCCCTTTATCGCGTCTACTAAAACTTCAGACGTTTGTAACATCTCTCCCAGTTGCGAACTTATTACATGATTTATTCTGTTTTCAGTAGGTAGAGTGTTGTTTCCAGGAGGTACAGATGATATTTCTTGGTCGGTGTTCCAGTCTAGCGACTTATTTTACAGTCACATGAAGAAACACTAGTTCTAGACCACCATAAGCAGTTTCTGGGATTTTCTACTGATTTTGTTGTTGTGGAGACATGTACTTTATGCAGAGCTTGAACGTATTATGAGTTCTACATATTTTAAGTGCTGTAAAACAGACTTAAGTTAGTTTGAGAATATTGTTATTTGTTCAGTTTGCGGGCTAACATCCGAAAGATGTTCGGGGTCACATGTGGTTCCTTTTCGTCGAAATGTCTTGGCTCCAACTCGTCTACAGGTTTAACAGCACGTCTCGCATTATACGCCCTAAATTACGCACTTGTGACCCTTTTGTTAAATTGTCTGGCTGATGGCAAGTTTGCGAAATACAAAGTTAACATAACTTATAATAAAAGTAATAATAATACCGGGAACTAAATTAACGACCCGTAAATGATGTAGGCGACACAATTGCTATTTAGTTAGAATAATGTTTATTCAGAAAGCAAACTAATAGCGAAAGTGGTCGTGTTTAGAATTACTATTACGCTCTAGTGCATACCCATTATACACAGTTCGATCATTCACAGTCTCATAGTGAATTAAAAGTCCACTCCACCCCGTTAACTACGTGAAAAGTTCACACCAGGCGCGCGGCCGCTCACCGCTCAGAGACTAAGTCCCGCGATACCATACAACGTTTCACTTCCTAGCTACCTAAAGACCGACTGCCCGCTTTCGCGTCTCAATCCGAGCTGTACCCTTTGATGTCTCCAGCTGAACTGTCCGCTTTCGCGTCAGCACCAGCACTGTCCCCTTTGGTGTCTCGACCAGAACTGTCCCTCTCTGCCCGTCTCCGGCCGCGTTTTCCCGCGCACCGAACATCGTCACTCAACTGACTAGGGCAGTTCTCTTTCCTGAAGCCGTCCATCTGATTGGCTACAGCTTATTCTCCATTATTTTACATGTCAACATATTTAAATAATCAAAGCTTGACCACTTTCATGTACTAAATAAAGTAACAATAACATACATTACATAATAAACCTTAAATTCTTTCACATAAAACCAATACAATTTCCTTCTTAACTTTGAATGTAACGGCCAGTAGCTTTGCACCAATGTGCTTTCCACAAACAAGTACAGAACAAAAGTAAATATTATGCACTAAACCTTACAAGAAATATTCTATTACCTATTAGCCGCGCGGATTAACCGAGCGGTCTAGGCGCTGCAGTCATGGACTGTTCGGCTGCTCCCGGCGGAGGTTCGAGTCCTCCCTCGGACATGGGTGAGTGTGTTTGTCCTTAGGATAATTTAGGTTAAGTAGTGTGTAAGCTTAGGGACTGATGACCTTATCAGTTAAGTCCCATAAGATTTCACACACACTTGAACTTGAACACTATTACCTATTGATTCAATAAGGTGTCATGCTGTCACCGTTCAATGTGTTTTGTGTGGAGGAAATAGTGATCTGATGCATAACTGAAAATACTGATGATTTAAATTTACTATATCTTTTAAACAAATGAAGTTACAGAGTTGATATTTACAACATTTGTCATTTTAATGATGCGCTTCTATATGAAATGTCGATCGTTAAGCTCGACTAAAGCGTTCAGATTTTAGCATTCAGGTCTTTGTTACAAAACTTGTTAATTTCACTTTACAGTAAAACCTAAACTATTATAGATATGCTCAATATCAATGTTTTATTGGGATCACCACGAAACTTTATGGAGGATGGCAGATTAAAATTACTGTGGCTTGATTCCCTGCATTACTATAGGATAAAATAGTTTTCATAAATGTTTCCTTTTATGGCCGATCTTAGGTCCGCCATATTTAACACTGCTACGTCTAGTTCGCGCAAACGGCTTCTACTGGGTTTTCCTATGACGTAGTTTCTCGTCTGTCTCACTCGCACACTACAGCGCTAGGTCTCAATAGACAATAGACGCCTGAGAGTTTCCCCATCTCGTGGTGAATCTGCGCCCTTTGTGGCACGCGGTCCTGGACCACAGGGTTCGTTTCACAATTCCTGTAGGCAGACACTTTCGGCCATATATTTAAATGAGAGCTAAGTGCTCTTAACTCACAGAGTTAAATTCTGTATATTTTAAAACTAACTGGACGGTTAAGCCACACCTCGTTAAGCGTGTACGATCTTGTACCTTGAAACGAATGGTCTTCTTATCATGAAACTCTTGAGAATTACCAATGACTTAAGATCCTTTATCGTCTTAAATTTTCCTTGTTCCCAATTTCTGTTAGCTGTCATTAGCTCCGTTTTCAAATTTTTTAACTTGCACCTGGATTTTGATAATACATCTTTTTCGATTTCACTTGCTGATTAGTGGTATGCAGTAGTGGAAAATTGTAACACAGACTGTAAGGAACGATATTCACAAGATTATCTGTGTTTTTGCTGCTAGATGGATGACTAAGCTGTACTTTGAAACAGTTTTTCACGTTTCGAAAACAATTTTCCGGAGTAATTGTTATAATTTCTGTCTGAAAATCATTTCACTTCCCTAGTGTGGTTTAAGAATCATGATAGAAGGTTGTATACATGGAAGAACCCTGGAGATACTAAAGGGTTCAGATAGATTATATAATGATAAGACAGAGATTTAAGAACCAGGTTTTAAATTGTAAGACATTTCCAGGGGCAGATGTGGACTCTGACCACAATCTATTGGTTATGACCTGTAGATTAAAACTGAAGAGACTGCAAAAAGGTGGGAATTTAAGGAGATGGGACCTGGATAAACTGAAAGAACCAGAGGTTGTACAGAGTTTCAGGGAGAGCGTAAGGGAACAAATGGCAGGAATGGGGGAAACAAATACAGTAGAAGAAGAATGGGTAGCTTTGAGGGATGAAGTAGTGAAGGCAGCAGAGGATCAAGTGGGTAAAAAGACGAGGGCTAGTAGAAATCCTTGGGTAACAGAAGAAATATTGAATTTAATTGATGAAAGGAGAAAATATAAAAATGCAATAAATGAAGCAGGCAAAAAGGAATACAAATGTCTCAAAAATGAGATCGACAGGAAGTGCAAAATGGCTAAGCAGGGATGGCTAGAGGACAAATGTAAGGATGTAGAGGCTTATCTCACCAGGGGTAAGATAGATACTGCCTACAGGAAAATTAGAGAGACCTTTGGAGATAAGAGAACCACTTGTATGAACATCAAGAGCTCAGATGGAAACCCAGTTCTAAGCAAAGATGGGAAAGCAGAAAGGTGGAAGGAGTATATAGAGGGTCTATACAAGGGCGATGTACTTGAGGACAATATTATGGAAATGGAAGAGGATGTAGATGAAGATGAAATGGGAGATACGATACTGCGTGAAGATTTTGACACAGCACTGAAAGACCTGAGTCGAAACAAGGCCCCCGGAGTAGACAACATTCCATTGGAACTACCGACGGCCTTGGGAGAGCCAGTCCTGACAAAACTCTAGCATCTGGTGAGCAAGATGTATGAAACAGGCGAAATACCCTCAGACTTCAAGAAGAATATAATAATTCCAATCCCAAAGAAAGCAGGTGTTGACAGATGTGAAAATTACCGAACAATCAGTTTAATAAGCCACAACTGCAAAATACTAACACGAATTCTTCACAGACGAATGGTAAAACTAGTAGAAGCCGACCTCGGGGAAGATAAGTTTGGATTCCGTAAAAATACTGGAACACGTGAAGCAATACTGACCTTACGACTTATCTTAGAGGAAAGATTAAGGAAAGGCAAACCTACTTTTCTAACAATTGTAGACTTAGAGAAAGCTTTTGACAATGTTGACTGGAATACTCTCTTTCAAATTCTAAAGGTGGCAGGGGTAAAATACAGGGAGCGAAAGGCAATTTACAATTTGTACAGAAACCAGATGGCAGTTATAGGAGTCGAGGGGTATGAAAGGGAAGCAGTGGTTGGGAAGGGAGTAAGACAGGGTTGTAGCCTCGCCCCGATGTTATTCAATCTGTATATTGAGCAAGCAGTAAAGGAAACAAAAGAAAAATTCGGAGTAGGTATTAAAATCCATGGAGAAGAAATAAAAACTTTGAGGTTCGCCGATGACATTGTAATTCTGTCAGAGACAGCATAGGACTTGGAAGAGCAGTTGAACGGAATGGATGGTGTCTTGAAGAGAGGATATAAGATGAACATCAACAAAAGCAAAACTAGGATAATGGAATGTAGTCGAATTAAGTCGGGTGACGCTGAGGGAATTAGATTAGGAAATGAGACACTTAAAGTAGTACAGGATTTTTGCTATTTGGGGAGCAAAATAACTGATGATGGTCGAAGTAGAGAGGATATAAAATGTAGACTGGCAATGGCAAGGAAAGCGTTTCTGAAGAAGAGAAATTTGTTAACCACGAGTATAGGTTTAAGTGTCAGGAAGTCATTTCTGAAAGTATTTGTAATGAGTGTAGCCATGTATGGAAGTGAAACATGGACGGTAAGTAGTTTGGACAAGAAGTGAATAGAAGCTTCCGAAATGTGGTACTACAGAAGAATGCTGAAGATTAGATGGGTAGATCACATAACTTATGAGGAAGTATTGAATAGGATTGGGGAGAAGAGAAGTTTGCGGCACAACTTGACCAGAAGAAGGGATCGGTTGGTAGGACATGTTCTGAGGCATCAAGGGATCACCAATTTAGTATTGGAGGGCAGCGTGGAGGGTAAAAATCGTAGGGGGAGACCAAAAGATGAATACACTAAGCAGATTCAGAAGGATGTAGGTTGCAGTAGGTACTGGGAGATGAAGGAGCTTGCACAGGATAGAGTAGCATGGAGAGCTGCATCAAACCAGTCTCAGGACTGAAGATCACAACAACAACAACAGTGTATAAAAACATAATTTTCTAGCGCAACATTTATCATTTCACCCACGCCCAAGTCAGATGGTCCGGTCGATTCTCTTCGCTGAGGACCGTCTTCAATTTTTTACTGCGTCTTAATACTTCTATAGACTGGAAGTTCACTTAACCTAAATATTGTAGAACAGTCTCAAAAGCTTCCACACTGCCACATCCAGAACACGCACTGACTGTATGTCTCTAACTCTTCAAGTGTGCGCCATGTACGTCATTCTCTGAAATTCGTCGGCCCTACAAATAATAAAGGAAAAGTGGCTTCTCGGTGGTTCCTTGAGAATCAGCGTCTTCTGAATTTTCTTGAAACTGATTACCAGACTATTTCAGTTGTCACAAACAAAGAATCATGACAAAAAATCGACCGAAAAAAATGTTCCCTTTCACAGAAAAGCAAATGAATTGTTGCATCCATATTAACACCAATATGATTTATTGGATGTGGAGCGGACTACGGACGCCAAGATTAGGAAAAAGGCCAACTTTTCAAAATAATCGAGTTGCTGCGCTTCATGTATATTTCTCAGTAATTAACAAACCAGAACATTGTGATGGAATGGAACTATACAATAAAAAGAGAAAGCTATACTTCAGCAACAGTTATTCAGGAGGTGCATGAGAGGCCTAAATTGAAAAAAAAAATTGCACTACACGAGAGACGAAACTCTTAAAATTTAGATAAAGAGCACTTCATTTTCCATATTATAGGCATCAAATAAATTTTACTGACGTTTGACAGCACTGCCCTTCAACACTGTGTATTTATCTTTTTCTTTACTTTGTAATATCGTTATCAGTTGTTATTTCACAAAGAAAGTGCAATACAGACAATACATTTCTTATTGTTATTACCCGTTTCTGAACTATTCTGATCTGAAAGTATAAAAAAGGACAAAACGTACTACTATCTAAGCTATTCGACGTAGGTACATATCATGAATATTTCGTTTCTGTTTCTTAAGTAGCATAGCACACATTCTTGTGTACTTATAATATTTATTTTTTGAATAACATAACATTCTTTTTTATTTTCCTCTGTTATTCTTTTACTTGTTATGCCGGAAGATAGATTGATTGGACCGAAACTGAACATTATAGTAATACGTAATGTAGACTGTGTTTTCTACCTAAAGTTGTAAAACATGGTCAGTGTTTCCCCTCAAAAACAATGCAGTATTTCTGTCATTTTCACGTTTTGCGTTTCCACCACTTCCCGTAGTGAATTACCGGAATGGACCCCTTTTTACGAAGAACAGAAATATAAAAAGTTGAGGTTAAGTTGTTGGATGTAAAATACGTATTTAAGTGGTGTACGTGGTGGTCACAGACGTGTTATAAACATCCCGTTCATATTCCATACGGACGACATACATGTTTATGTGTAATTCCTAATGTTGACTACCGGATTATTTTACGTGTCACATATTTTTCCGAATGTGGCATAGGGATATTCTGTATACTGCTTCGTTGTAACTGTACTGCCGAAATCAACCAATAGCAAATAAACTGAATATTAGGCAGCTAATAACGAACAATGTTTTCTTTTGGACCATCTAAAGACGTTGTGGTTCGCTGAAAAAGGCTGGCAGCAATATTAATTATTCTTTGATAGATCCTTTTAAGTAGTCAGTATTATCCCGTAAGTTCCCTGAAACATCAGCTTATACACAGACTATACACACATTTCTGTAACACATAAAAAAAGCTCTTCGTGTATCCAAATTCAGGGAACATTCACTGAAGACTGTTTCCGTTCGTTTTTCAGGTCACAACATTAAGTAAAATCTTTTACGAAAGAAATGAAAGAGCCGGAATGTTTTCTATATAAAATCACATTGTGGTTCCGGAACGAAGTAAGAGGAAGTTTTGCTCCGGACCCTTTCCGGCCGGAGGCCACTTAACCCTGATTCGTGCGAAAGGAACGCTCTGATGTTCCTTTTTTTCCCCAATTTCGTTTTCGTTTCCCATGAGGCAGGGGCGCGGTACCCCGCGGACAGAAGGGGGTGCAGGGCAGGCAGAGAGTGCCTGCCTCAGCCGCAGGCTACGTGCGCTTTGAACAGGTGGGCACCGTGGGCTGCGCTCTGCCGCCGTGTGCAAAGACGGGGGGGAGGAGGCCTTCACAGCGGTGGACTGGCTTCAGGTCTACTGGCCGCGGCCGTAGCCGGCCATTAAAAAAATTGCCTGCAGATAGTGAGTTAGCGAGAACGGCGTGCATTCCGTCTGGTGCTGAGTACCCGGCGTGCGGTCCTGGCCTTCGCTCGGATTCCAAACGCGTTCTCTACCGTAAGGTCTGCTGTTTCTACATTCAAAGTGAATCTGTATGTTGCATAACATACATGGCGTCCAAGCAGGAATGTACATCATTGCTTGAGGGACAAATTACCTGCAGACTGTGACAAGATATCAATGCCTAATTTAGTTACTTGAAAAGCTTTTTCTGCTTCAAAATTCATGGTTGTCTGTTCCATCTTGTTTGGTTTCTTGCCACATGCGTTTCGCTTCTTTTATTTATGAAGTATCTTCAGTGGCTCCAATACGTTTTATTATACACACCTTACCAACAAAATGTCAAAACTATGTAGTAGTGACAAGTATGTCAGTTTTGTCATATTTTCTCTTGCCCTTCTTTGTTGCTTAAGGTTAGCCACTCACATTTACCGCAACATTTCATTTTCAATTTTTTATTGTATTTTGAACGTGTGTGTAGTTACAGCGTGTAATGTTGCCCACTGTCACTGTGTGTTTCTTTTTCTTCTTTTGTTTGTATTCTATGTGTGTTTTGACAGGTGAGTATCTTTGGGTGTGTTTAGTTATGTGTGAATATGACATTCTTAGTGAGATATGAATTCATTTATTTTTATTTTTTATTTTTATATATTTTTGTTTGTGAATGTTCTAGTCCTCACGTGAGTAGATATCATCTGCCCCCCCCCCCCCCCCGTCTCTCTCTCTCTCTCTGTAAGCACGCGCGCGTGTGTATGTGTATGTGTGTGTGTGTGTGTGTGTGTGCGTGTGAGAGAGAGAGAGAGAGAGAGAGAGAGAGAGAGAGAGAGAGAGAGAGAGAAGAGAGAATGGGGGGGGAGGGGGAGGGAGATTCATTATTTGTTCTAGTTAAATGTCACGATTTTAAATGCCACATTTGTGTATGTTATTCTTTTATTGATTTGGTTGTTAATTACCTTCTTTTTCTTTACAAGGGCTCTTTCTACACATGAAAGTTTTCCAGTAATAGCAGGAATTTTTAGTGTAGTTGTTCACTCTAGTAATTTTCCTCTTCTGTATGGATGGCTCATGGCCATGCTTCATCAGGTGTTCAGAAAAGGTAGAATGGCTCATTTCATACTTCCAGGTTGTTATATGTTATTTATACCTGGCTTGGAAATTCCTGCCTGTCATCCCCGGATATACTATTTTGCAATCTTGGCAATATAAGTGGTATATACAGGTTGACAGTTATTGAACTACATGAAATAAAGTCGTCATAGCTTCTGAACGGTTTGCGTTAGGACGTTCTAGCCGCGTGGCTCGCCGCGGGGCAGGATGGGAATTCGTATGTGCATGCACGGTTTGGTTTAGCGACGAAGCCCACTGTCCTATAGATGGGTTCATCAATAAGCAAAACTGGCGCATCGGGGGACTGAGTATCAACATTTCGCGATCGAGAAGTCCTTTCAACCTCAGTAGGAGACGGTGTGGTGTACAATATCCAGTCACTGAATAATCGGTGCGATTTTCCTTGATGGCACTGCGACTACCGAACGCTACATGAAGGTTTTGGAAGATGATTTCATCCCCATTATCCAAAGTGACCCTGATATCGACTAACTGTGGTTCATGCAAGACGCAACTCGACCCTTTCGATGCACGAGAGAGAGGTTGATGTGCTGGAGGAATACTGGGGACCGTGATCTGGCTCTGTGGTACCCAGAAACCACTGGCATGGGCCTCGATTAGACGCCATATTCTCCGGATCTGAACACATGCGACTCCTTTTCGTCGGGCTATATTAAAGATAAGGTGTACAGCAATAACCCCAAAACCATTGCTGAACTGAAAACAGCCAGTCAGGAAGTCATCGACAGCATCGGCGTTCCGACACTTCAGCGGAACATGAGAATTTCGATATTCTTCTGCATCTCATCATCACCACTGATGGCAGGCATATCAAACATGTCAAAACCTAAATCCGAAATCCGAATATGTATAGGGACGTGTACATGATGAACAAAGAGTTTGCAAGCCGTAGTTTGTAACTAATTTACGTATTAGATATTGTCTCTAATTAAACCTCTGTGAGATTATAACGTTGACCTTTAATCAAATGCGCAATACACCATATGGCCAGGAACACACACTTTTAGAGACCATTTATCCAGCGATGTACATAACGAAAATCAAGAAGGAAACATACACTACCATACATATAACACATCAAAGAGTAAAGTATGAAAGTTCCCAACAGCCCCACAAGTTTTCGATATGTCAGTTCGTGAACTCTGAAAGTCCCACAGCATACAGCACCACTGATGTTTACTTTAGGCAGTGCCTGTGTCAGAAAATCAGCTTGCTGTTTTTAGGTATTTACAGGTTTCACATTGAATTTTCCTGTTTTAATTAAATCACGAATATAGTGGTTCCTCACGTCAATGTTTTCTGTTCGAGCGTGATGCACACCATTGCGACT
The DNA here is from genome assembly GCF_023864275.1 of Schistocerca cancellata. NCBI lineage: Eukaryota > Metazoa > Arthropoda > Insecta > Orthoptera > Acrididae > Schistocerca > Schistocerca cancellata. The sequence goes on from NC_064631.1 coordinate 321,422,875, forward strand.
CAGTGCAATAATGGCACTTCTGTTATCACAGCATACACTTACTGGTTTATCACTATGCGTAACACACAATTCACGAAGCAATCCTTGAAGGTATACCGCTTTTTGCCTGCTGTTGATAGAGCCATATACTCAGCTTCTGTAGTTGATAGAGCGACGGTTGTTTGTCGTTTTGAAGTCCAGGAAACTGCTGTCCCAGCTAACTTCAAGATATAGCCGGTCGTTGATAGCCGCTGATGGAGGTCTGATGCATAGTCAGCAACATCAGAAACCTTCAGTTTCATATGTTTCACCTTTTCGGAAAGTTAGTCCTACATTGACTGTGCCTTTAATGTATCGCATAATTCGTTTGACCGCTTCCCAGTGGATTTTCCGATAATTAGAATTGAATCTGCTTAGAACCCCCACCGCATATGCAATGTCCGGTCTTGTGCTTTGAGCTAAATACAGTAGTGCTCCTACGGCTTGCTGATAAGGAATGCGATGTAACACAAGGTTCTCCTCAACCGTCAATTTATTTTCACATTTTTGCAGGTTGAACCAGGTTCAAATGGATATGCAACCGGATTACAATGTTCCATACCAAATTTCTTGAGTATGTTTGCTGCATATTTGCTCTAATCAATGCTAATCGTCCCTTGTTCCCTGTTTCGTTTTATTCTCATGCCAAGACACCAACTAAGTTCACCAAGATCTCTCATCTTAAACAGATTCATTAATCCTGTCTTCAATTCTTTCTTCCACCTATTATTTCAATTAGAGAAAATGATCAAGTCATCTACATAAACAGCTGTAATGAGTATATTTTGTTTCTCAATTCTGAAGTAATTGCAAGAATCATATTCTGACTTCTTTAGGTTAATTTTATGTAATGTCACATCTAATTTCATATTCCAAACGCGTGACGCCTGTTTTAGGCCATAAATTGCCTTCTTCAGCTTGATAACCTTCATCTCCTCCCCCTTCTTCACGTAGCCTTCAGGTTGACGAATGTAAACTTCTTCATCGAGATCACGATATAGGAATGCAGTTTGAACATCCATATGTTCAATGTCAAGATCAAATTTAGCTGATAAAGCTAACAGGATGACGAATAACAGGCGAGTACGATTCATCAAAGACTATTCCAGGTATTTGGGAATAACCTTTTGCTACGGAACGAGACTTATAACGTTCAATTTCACCATCTGACGTTTCTTTCATCTTGAACACCTATTTCGAATTAATTACCTTCCTGCCTGGTGGTAAGTCAGTCAAAATCCATGTTTCATTTTCAAGTAAAGATTTATATTCATTATCTAAGGCTTCCTTCCTTCATCATTAAAAATTAAAGATTTATATTCATTATCTAAGGCTTCCTTCTTTCATCATTAAAATATTTAGTATTTGGTTTTCTTTCACAGGATGATTTTCTAATTTCTGGTTGCATTTCTGGCTGCTCAACTTCCGTGTGATTATGTACGTGGCCGTTTACTGTTTTCTCAGTGTCACTTTGTGCTAATTCCAGATAAACTACATTTCTGTCAACTTCTGAAGGTTTTGTCAGTTCAGTTGCCTCTTTAATGATGTTAGGTGCTGGCGCTAGTTGATGACTGTCTATACGAATATCGTCAATTGGGTTACTGTTTGGAATACTGTTTCCATAAGTGCACTTAGAGTTTTCGATGAATTGCACATCACGGGCTTTCACAATCGTCTATGGTGAATTTGGATCAATCAGACGATATGGTTTAGAATCTTCGCAATATCCAACAAAGACAAGTTCCTTAGATTGATCTTCTAATTTCGTCCTTTTTTCTTTTGGTATATGTACAAATGCTCGACATCCAAAGATTCGCAAATGACTCAGATTTATCTGACGACACTACATAATTCCTCAGGAGTGACATTCTTAACAGCTTTTGTTGGAGATCGATTCTTCAAATAAATTGCTGTGTTTACAGCTTCAGCCCAAAATTGTCTACTTAGACCTGCATCAGCTTTTTCAATGATTGTCCGATTTAAGCATTCTGCAACACCATTCTGTTCTGGCAGGTAAGAAGTTGTTGATTCATGTTGAATTCTATTCGTCTTTAAAAATAACTTCATGCACCGATTGACGAACTCTTTTCCATTGTCTGTTCGAAGTATTTTGATTTTTCGACCAGTTTCATTTTCTACTCGTGCTTTGAATTCGATGAATGCGTCAGACTTCTGTTGTTGATTTTAGCATATAAAGAAAATATTTTCTTGACAGACCATCCGTAAAAGTGAGAAGATATCGTTATCCTCCCCACGGAGCCATGCTCATTGGTCCACAAACATCAGTATGCACAATGTCAAGTAGATCTTTTGCTCATCTACTTGACGTTTTAGGAAAAAGTTGTGGAGACTGTTTACCTTTTATGCAGAGAATGCACGGATCTAAATTGACGTTCGTCCAGTTCAGTCCACCAGCCATTTTTTCTTTTAATAAATGCATGCTTACACGATTCAAATGTCCCAATCTTCGATGCCACAATTCATAACTGTCAATTTCTACAACATTTGCGTAATGACGCACTTCATCTAATTGATGCATACCATTTATTTGAGTTGCTGTTGCTATTGGTGTTCCAGAAACAATTACATCACTTTTATTGTATACACCGCACTGCACATTATCAAACAATGCACACAATCCACGCCTTGTCATCTCACTTACCGACAGTAGGTTGTAAGCAAGGCCTGAACATCATTAGCAGTTATCTGTTTATTCTTGTCGTCACAAGTATCTCGAAGATGAACATCGCTTTCTCCAATAGCCTGAAGATTGCTATTATCTGCTACTGTCACTTTAGCAGCTGTGGTCGATTGGAAGGTGTTGAACGAGTCTCTTTGATTCGTCATGTGTCGTGAACACCCGGAATCCACATTCCAGCCACCACTATGATGCGAAGATGCAGTTAGAGCCATTAACACAGTTTCGTTTTCAGTTCTCACTGCATTCGCACAATTTGAAAATTTATTTGGTTTTTTCTTTGTTCTACACTCATTCGCCTTGTGACCAGGTTTCTGACATTTATAACACTTAAGAGGCTTGATATTTCGCCCATCACACTGGATATTCGTCTTCTGGTGTTTACTGTCCTGCTTACTAGCTGTCAGCGCCGAATCTGTGGTCTCATTTGTGGATGCAAACTGACGTTTCACCGATTACTGAATTAATCGCTGACTTACTAAATCACTATTAATCTTGACACCCGAATTCTCAATTGGCATAAACAAGGGTTGGAAATCTGCTGGAAGTTCACTTAACATAATTGCAGCTACGAAATCATCGTCCATCTTCTTACCAATGCTTCGAATTTGTTGAGCAAGTGACACAATTTTCGACAGATACCCCTCCATATTTTTCTCAGAAGCCAATCGTACATTCATTAAGCATTGTAACAGCCCAATATAACTAGATGAACTCTTATCTTCAAATGCAGATTGTAAATTTTGCCATGCTTCTTTAGCAGCCGTTGCTCCACGAAGTTTTGGATACACAGATGAATTTACAGATAAACATAATTTCGATAACGCTTTCTGTACTTTCTTCTCATCTTCGTCAGCGAGAGCAATTGTGTCTGATAGTCCCTCATGTTTCAGGTACATTTCCATCGTGAATTTCCAGTCTTTGTAGTTTGTCATACCGGTCAACTTTTCAAAATTAAACAGTGATTGTCCACCCAAAACCATCTTGAATACGTTCAGATAGTTAAACAAACAAATCTTTAAAGTTTCTCTGAAAAAAGAAAACGATTAGCAAGACGTTGAACACATGCGAAAATTATGTAACCTTTATTTATCAGTTTATATCTTTGCTATGGAATGTTCACTAATCGCTCCTGGGCCCATAACCTATTAGATATTGACTCTTATTAATCCTCTGTGAGATTGTAAGGTTGACCTTTTAATCAAATACGCAATACACCATATTGCCAGGAACACACATTTTTAGAAACCATTTATTCAGCGATGTACATAAAGAAGATCAAGGAGAAAACATAAGCTACCATACATATAACACATCATAGAGTAAAATATGAATGTTCCCAACATTACGTTCTCTTTTTCATATAGTTCAATAAGTATCGCTCTGTATCTGCTCCTTGATATTTACCTGGTATCTCTATTGTTGTTTGTAAATGTGTACGCCGTGTGTTCTCTCACAAAGAATGACACATTCACTCACAACAAAACACACACAGAAATATATACATGGACAGACAAGTAAGTGAAATGCACAAATATCAAAACATTCACATACAACACATACAAAAGTTGCCAACATTTCACGCTGTAAATACACACACTTTCCACACTCAACGCAAAGTACAAATGAAATGTTGTAATAAATGTGGGTGTAAATGCCGGAAATCGGCCATCTGGAATATGGGGACCGAGTTAACACATGTCCAGGACCATCCATATGGACTAGAATCAATGGAAATCGTATGTAACACCAAACCTCACGAAACTTGGGCCACAAATTTGTTTCTCACCTAAAAAAAAGATAAAAGCATGAGAACCTATCTCGTAGTGACATACTTGTAACTACTATATTTGTTACAAGCCACTGAAAATGCTTTACAAATAAGAAAAGAGAATTGCATATGGCAAAAAATACACTGCCTTTCATTAAGCTGCAAAGACGAAATATACCTCCACGAAGTAATTTCACCTGAAACTCTTCAGTTCCAAAGAAGTCAGTTGCTAAAACGCGCTGTGATCTTCAATATCTTATTATTATTGGTTAGTTACTTAAATTATTCTTTATTTACTTATTATTGTAAATGAATATTCTTTATGTGTGCTTTTATTTTAATTATTGGTTTAGCTATTGGTTTTATTTGGTTTAGCTCAGTTCCTTATTTCCCTTTACCTTTACTCTTCTGAAAAGCTGAAAAATTTAGCAAGTTAAGGTTTATGAATTCGGGGATAATCATTCGACGAATTCTAACCGTGGAAAATGCAAGTTCGCACTATGTTCCAAACTTCACCTCCGAGCGATCTACGTCTCGTAAAATCTGTACGGTGATAATTAACTAATTTCGGAATGTAGATATACACACCTTGAATACTTGATGTTAGTGATTGGATATTATTTTGTGCAAAAAACTATTTGAACATTTACTATGTATCGTAATGGCCTCTCAAAATAAATCATTCTCCTCCTCTCACACGTCCGATCTCTCATTGTTTTCACAAAGAGTCCCAAATACAAAATCTTTGGTTCGGTAAGACACAGAGATGCGTTCGTAGCACGGAACGTCCGAATCTCCCAGTCCGTATATGCCGTTCACAGCAACACTGACTCGTCGCACACAGATCAGAATTTTGCATACTTTGTTACACCATATGACCCCTCCTGGGCGTGAATCTTGTTTCCTCAGGGAATTCGGGGCCAAAATTACAATAACAATGACTCTACTGTCTTACTACCGTATTGTTGAGTAGCATGTGCTTGCGATGGTTGACCACTTTTGCCACTTATACAATCTGACTAGCTCTCATAATCACCGGCTACTGATCATAAGGTTAAATAATTTGACAGTAACCGTTTAAGCAACTTTGTAAACGGCTAATGTGGCCATGGACGTCCGATCAGAATAGCCTCCCCATTCGGGTGAGGGTTCCTAAGGGAATGGTAAAGCGCTGTGAGAGAACGGATTAGTACATATAATTTTCGTTCTCACGCTACTGGTCTGAATTCAGAGATTCTGAAAAGGTGGTACCCAATTTTAATACTCAGAATTCGCGTAAACTTTCGTCACTTTTACCAATTTCTTCTTTATATAGTCACTTATGAATATCAGAGTACCATATCAAAAAATGGTTCAAATGGCTCTGAGCACTATGGGACTCAACATCTTAGGTCATAAGTCCCCTAGAACTTAGAACTACTTAAACCTAACTAACCTAAGGACATCACACACACCCATGCCCGAGGCAGGATTCGAACCTGCGACCGTAGCAGTCCCGCGGTTCCGGACTGCAGCGCCAGAACCGCTAGACCACCGCGGCCGGCAGTACCATATCAACACACCCACATTGTCCGTGGTAAGTTCTGGTGATAATTCTCTTTAGTGTCTTCACATACATTTTAATGCAGCTCAGTAATCGTTATCGTATATGCCGCACTTGAGTATATCTTTTTTCTTTAGCACACATATAATCACTCTTGCGTCTCTTCGCTAGTTCCTTTCTATGACATTGCACCAGCACGTGTTCAGAGGTTATTTGGCAGCTGGTAACACACAACACTTCGTTGGAAGTTCGTTGATGTTCACAGTATACGTCACTAATCCGTACTTCTATCAGTCTTCAAAACTGATTCTAACTTTTACAGAATTCCATTACTAATTTATTTACTACCCCTGAATCTACATAAATTCAGCCCAGTCGGTTCTCTTAATTTGTTGTCAAAAATCTTATTTTAAATAATGACAATTTAATTTCAAACACCTCACACCGATCACACATATCTCGCTCAACTTGTTCCAGCATTGTCCTTTCTGATATCCTCGTTTGTAATCTATCTTAAACAAATTTCGTAAATACTCCACCAAGTGAACTGACTTTTGTCTTTAAAATATTTAATCACGTGTATTCATGTGGCAACGGCATATATATATATATATATATATATATATATATATATATATATATATATATATATAGGGTGTTACAAAAAGGTACGGCCAAACTTTCAGGAAGCAATCCTCACACACAAAGAGAGAAAATATGTTATGTGGACATGCGTCCGGAAACGCTTACTTTCCATGTTAGAATTAATTTTATTACTTCTCTTCATATCACACTAATCATGGAATGGAAACACACAGCAACAGAACGTACCAGCGTGACCTCAAACACTTTGTTACAGGAAATGTTCAAAATGTCCTACGTTAGCGAGGATAAATGCATCCACCCTCCGTCACATGGAATCCCTGATGCGCTGATGCAGCCCTGGAGAATGGCGTATTGTATCACAGCCGTCCACAATACGAGCACGAAGAGTCTCTGCATTTGGTACCGGGGTTGCGTAGACAAGAGCTTTCAAATGCCCCCATAAATGAAAGTCAAGAGGGTTGAGGTCAGGAGAGCGTGGAGGCCATGGAATTGGTCCGGCTCTACCAATCCACCGGTCACCGAATCTGTTGTTGAGAAGCGTACGAACACTTCGACTGAAATGCATGAACCACATGTTGTGTCGCACTTGTAAAGGCACATGTTCTAGCAGAATAGGTAGAGAATCCCGTATGAAATATGGTAACGTACTCCATTGAGCGTAGGTCGAAGAAAATGGGGCCCAATCAAGACATCACCAACAATGCCTGCCCAAACGTTCATAGAAAACCTGTGTTGATGACGTGATTGAAAAATTGCGTGCGGATTCTCGTCAGCCCACACATGTTGATTGTGAAAATTTACAATTTGATCACGTTGGAATGAAGCCTCATCCGTAAAGAGAACATTTGCACTGAAATGAGGATTGACACATTGTTGGATGAACCATTCGCAAAAGTGTACCCGTGGAGGCCAATCAGATGCTGATAGTGCCTGCACACGCTGTACATGGTACGGAAACAACTGGTTCTCCCGTAGCACTCTCCATTCAGAGACGTGGTCAACGTTACCTTGTACAGCAGCAACTTCTCTGACGCTGACATTAGGATTATCGTCAACTGCACGAAGAATTGCCTCGTCCATTCCAGGTGTCCTCGTCGTTCTAGGTCTTCCCCAGTCGCGAGTCATAGGCTGGAATGTTCCGTGCTCCCTAAGACGCCGGTCAGTTGCTTCGAACGTCTTCTTGTCGGGACACCTTCGTTCTGGAAATCTGTCTTGATACAAACGTACCGCGCCACTGCTACTGCCCCATACTAATCCATACATCAAAGGGGCATCTGCCAACTCCGCATTTGTAAACATTGCACTGACTGCAAAACCACAAAAAGTGGTTCAAATGGCTCTGAGCACTATGGGACTTAACATCTATGGTCATCAGTCCCCTAGAACTGAGAACTACTTGAACCTAACTAACCTAATGACATCACACAACACCCAGTCATCATATGGCAGAGAAAATCCCGGACCCCGCCGGGAATCGAACCCGGGAACCCGGGCGCGGGAAGCGAGAACGCTACCGCACGACCACGAGCTGCGGACCTGCAGAACCACGTTCGTGATGAACACTAACCTGTTGATGCTACGTACTGATGTGCTTGATACTAGTACTGTAGAGCAATGAGTCGCATGTCAACACAAGCACCGAGGTCAACATTACCTTGCTTCAATTGGGCCAAATGGCGGTGAATCGAGGAAGTACAGTACATACATAAAATGAGCTCTAACATGGAAATTGAGCGTTTCCGGACACATGTCCGCATAACATCTTTTCTTTATTTGTGTGTGAGGAATGTTTCCTGAAAGTTTCTCCGTACGTTTTTGTAACACTCTGTATGAATATTCTGATGTACCTAATACTAACATTTTCATAAAAAACTTAAACAGATATCCACTATTAACTATAGTATTAACTGAAATTAAGAAACATCATACTAACTCATCCTTAATTAAAGTAAAAATCATGTTGCTGAAACAAAAGACATATATTTACATATTCTCTATGAATCATCTCTTACGCATTTCTGTTGAATCATTATACGCTTATCTGAAATTATAAAAAAATTGCTTATATTGTTCTCAGTAGATATTTTCTTTCTCTGCCATCCCTTCGTTCCTTCGGAAATGAGACTTTTTAAAATTTTGATTAAGATATAATCCCTTTATATTTCTTGTTTCAGGATGTCCTAATAAATATGCTCCTTGATTTTGTATACTAATTACCTCAAATGGTCCTTGGTACATTAATTGCCGTTTCATATTTATTTTAATAATGACGCACTTGGACGTGTACAAAATATTACTCTTTCCCCAATGCAAAAGGATTGTCTTCGTAATATCCTCTTGTCAAAATCTATCTTCCATTTTGTTGCCTTTTCGGTGAGTGCCTTACCAGTCTACTGCTGGAGGCCATCGCATCACACTCTCTCTTAGCAACTATCCACCTTTTGAACGTCCCGCCGCCCTTCTATTACTTCCGCCATTTTTTCTTCGAACTGAGCTACGTCCGTACTGCGATACTGTCAACGCACTTGACATCCACGAAAGCGATCCATCGATCCATGGCCTTCTTCAGCAGCACAAGTCACTGAACATGGTTGAGGGGAAGCATACCCAAGTCGACTGGCGTGCCCTTTGGGGATCGGTATGCGCTTCTTATCTTGACACTGACGTCCAATCACAGTGGTACCTTACTGTCAATGGGAAGCAGGTATACCTCGCACGCCTTCAAGGGATTCTCCTCGCACACGCGCTTTTGCATGTCGCCTGTGATATTTTGGACTCGGACGGGCATCGCCTGGTGTGCGTATCGTCAAAAGGTGTCTAATTCTTGGTGCGAAAGACGGTGGCCCATATTACCCACATGACTCTTCATCAGATACCTAATCAATTGCTCCTCTTTCAGGAAGCGTGATACTTCCTGCAATCGAAGACGAACTCTGTGAAGTGGGCTGGTGCATATGTACACACAACAAAAAAGTTTTGCATCACCCCGGTTCCCTGAACTCCTGAAGAAATACTTTGACTGTGGTATTGTATCACAGACACAGTCCCTTTGACTGTTCAGAGAAGTAAACAACCATGCATGAGCAGCGCTTATTAGACGGAGGGGGTCCGACAGCCGATCAGTTCCAGTCATTCCACCAGGAAGGCGGTACACGGCTCGTGTTGCCTGTAGTTCAACCATGCCTAGACGGTCAGTACCGCAGGGTCGATCACGTCCGCATTGTTACTTTGCGCCAGGAAGGGCTCTCAACAAGGGAAGTGTCCGGTGATCTTGGAGTGAACAAAAGCGATGTTGTTCGGACACGGAGGAGATACAGAGAGACAAATGGTTCAAACGGCTCTAAGCACTTTGGGACTTAACATCTGAGGTCTTCAGTCCCCTAGACATAGAACTACTTAAACCTAACTAACCTAAGGACATCACACACAGCCATGCCCGAGGCCGGACTCGAACCTGCGACCGTAGCAGTACAGAGAGACAGCAACTGTCGATGGCATGTCTCGCTGAGGCTGCCCAAGGGCTACTACTGCAGTGGATGACCGTTACCTACAGATTAAGGCTCGGAGGAACCCCGACAGCAACATCGCCACGTTGAGTAATGCCTTTCGTGTAACAACAGGACGTCGTGCTACGACTAAAACTGTGAGCAAGAAGCTGCATGATGCGCAACTTCACTCTCGACGTCCATGGCGAGGTTCATCTTTGCAACCACGACACTATGCAGCGCGGTACCAATGGAACCAACAACACGCCGAATGGAAAGCTCAGGATTGGCACCACGTTCTCTTCACCGATGAGTGTCGCTTATGCCTTCAACCAGACAATTGTCGGGGACATGTACGGAGCCAACACGGTCAGGATGAGTGCCGTAGGCATACTGTCCCGCGAGTGCAGCAAGGTGGAGATTCCCTGCTGTTTAGGGCTTGGCATTATGTGGGGCCAACGTACGCCGCTGGTGATCATGGAAGGCGCTGTAACGGCTGTACGATACGTGAATGCCATCCTCCAATCGATAGTGCAACCATATCGGCAGAATATTGACGAGGTATTTGTCTTCATGGACGACAATTCGCGCCCCCATCTTGCACATCTTGTGAAAGACGTCCTTCGGGATAACGATATCGCTCGACTAGAGCTGCCAGCGTGTTCTCCAGACATGAACCTTATCTAACATGCCTGGGATGGATTGAAAAGGGCTGTTTATGGACGACGTGACCCACCAACCCCTTTGAAGGATCTACGCCGAATAACCGTTGAGGAGTGGGATAATCTGGACCAACAGTGCCTTGATGAACTTGTCGATACTACGCCACAACGATTATAGGCATGCATCAGTGCTAGAGGACGTGATACTTGGTATTAGAGGTACAGGTGTGTACAACAATCTGGACCACTACCGCTAAAGATCTCGCTGTATGGTGGTACAATGTGCAGTGTGTGGTTTTTATGAGCAATAAAAAGGGCGGATATGATGTTTATGTAGATCTCTGTTCCAATTTTCTGTACAGGTTCCGGCAATCTCGGAATCGACGTGATGGAAAACTTTTTTTGATATGTGTAGTTCACTACTTGTTTTCTGATAGCGAGAAAAATACCATTGATTTTTGGCTCTTCCTTAATGAACGGCATTGTGTAGCTGTCCGCGATCTCCAATTCCCGTTGCAGTGTCTTCCTTAACCAACCGCAGAACTGGGGTGTTCTTGCCATTAGGAACTGATCATTGCCTCTTCCACTCTTGGAACCGTTACATTCTCTGGTGATCGGAATGTTCTTGTTCGAAAACCTATGCGTAGATAGCCTCACTGAAATTTGATGTCTTGCCACACTCTCCTCCTTGGTTTCCCACTATTCTCGGTAGTATCGATGTAAATTTAAAAAATAAGTAAATAAAAAATGAAAACCTATAAAAAGTAAAATAAAATAAATATAACATTGATGTTCATTGTATCTCTGCTTCACATTCGCTATTCTTCTACCTAGGCAGCACAAGAACCCATGATGGACGGAGCAAGGGGAACATAAAAAGAAGATCAGCACTAACAAAGATGGGATTCCTGGCCAAGAGAAGTCTACTAGTATCAAGCATAGCCCTTAATCTGAGTACGAGATGTATGAGAATGTACGTTTGGAACGCATCATTGTGTGGTAGTGAAACACGCGGGAAAACTGTAAAAGTAGAAGAATGTTGTTAATTAGGTGGACATATAATAAAGAAATGAGGAGGTTAGCGAGGAAAGTAATCGATGGAAAAAGTGACAAGAAGAAGGGGCATGACAGGACATCTGTTAAAACATCAGGGAATAACTTCCATTGTACAAGAGGGAGCTTCAAGGTAAAAAATGTTGAGGAAGACAAGAGACTGGAATACCTCCGGCAAGTGAATGAGGTCGCAAGTTGGTAGCGTTCCTCTCACATGAAAAAAGGCGTTTCACAGTCAAAGTAAAACAATAGGAAAAGCATCCGTCCACCAGGTTTCGCTGCCCATCAGCGCTGCTATTGTGAACATTCAAGAATCCTATTTCGCTGGAGGAGTGGTAGCTCGTTGTTTTGTGATCGCTCGTGGCGCACAATGTCTTGAGCATGACGAATAGATTCGACTAGATATCTTTTCCGCGTTTCGTCATGATGTGGATTGGACTAGCGAATTGTGTCACCCATTTGAGGGCCAGCAGTATGACAATGTTTCCGCCGAGATGATGTCCACAGGTGCTGCTTCTGGCCATCGCGTGAAACGATCGACCGTGGTTAGCAAGTAATGGTGACCGTTCGAAGGAGACGCAACTCCACGATGTCTGTGCTTACAGGCGTGAGTGTTCGTATTTGTAAATCAAAAATTGGCGAGCGTACGTGTCGGCCGACCTTGCTACGCTGTCACTCGATGCAGCATCTTGATCACTCGCATCAGTCCCTTAGTTCCCGGCCACACGAAACGATCCGATACTGGGTGCATTGCTGGCCGCGCGCGCTAGGGTGGAGGAGATTGTGCAAGGACTCGACTGCACTTCTTCTAAAATTGGACAGTAGATACGTACGTGGTTCCGCCTTGGACATATCGCAGTATCGTTTGACACAAGTTTCCAGGACGTTAGTTAATCGTAGGTCCAATGAAGGCGTTGCTCGGTCTATTAGTTGTGGTTCGGAGAAATCGATGTATTCGATGGTGGAAACATTTTCCACACAGGAGAGTCAGTCTGCGACTACGTTCTTGCTCATGGGTGTATGTGGAACTCTGGTGCTGAACTGAGAAATATACACCACCTGGTTATGTTGCCTGGGTGAACGACTGAGGATGTTTTGCCGAGAGGCGTACATTAATGACCTGTGTTCTGTAAACATAGTAAAATGTTGGGCTTCTAGCTGATGATGAAAGTACTTGATAGCTTCGTATATCAAAAGCAACTCATTGTTCTACGCACTCAATGTTGTTGGGACGTCGAACGTTTGCGCAAGAGAAAGGCAAGAAGTTATCCCACACTACTGTTTTGTTGCTGCAACATCGCACCCACAAGCGTCTGGCAAGCGTCCACGATCAACACCAACGTTGCATTTGGCTCAGGGTGTGCTAGTAACGCAGCGTCCGCTAATCCTTGCTTACTTTCCCTGAACGCAGCAGTCAAGCGTTCTGTACATAAAATTACTATTTTCTTTGCATTTATGACCTCTGAGTGCAGCTGTTTAAGGTACTTGTATTTCTGCCATACACAGTAGGTGGCTGGGATAAAAATTCAGCATTGTGAGAATACACATTGATTCATCGATCACGGTCGGCCAGGAGGTCTGGAGGATCGCTTCGACTTTGTGAGGTAGTGATAAGGAGCCGGATGGAGATATGTGGTGGTGAACCAAGTCTAGTTGTGGTTGACCAACATACGTTCCGTCTTGTTCAGTACAAGCCGTACAGATCTAACCGTGTGTTAGCGATACTGTTCCGGCGAGGCTGAAAATACCATTGTTTCATCTAAATATGGGAAACAGAGGGACAGATCTGTAATACAGAATCGATGAACCTCTGACAAGTTTTCACGATGTTCTGGAGGTCAAACGTCATTAATTTGCTTACAAACAGGCGGAAAGGTGTTATAATGGCCGTCTTCAGAATATCTTCTTCAGTGACCGGTATTTGGGTGTAGGTCTTGGCGCCGTCTAACACACTGTAGAGGCGGGCGCCACCCAACGCAAGGTTGTAGTCACGGAGTAACACCGTACGGGCAATGAGCGCTCTGTAGTAGTTTCACGGCTGCCAGATGCAATTGTGAAGACCGGGGACTGTTAAATGGCCTGATGATACTTTACGGTATTATACAGTCGAATTCTTCCTCGGCTATCGTTATCTATCCGGAGACAACCAACTCGGTCATCAAGATATTGGTAGTGCCTAAGTGGTCTTGATGTGGTGTAGGGTGTTGTGCTTTACTTCCTTAGGCACCCCATGGTTCGTCGTCAAAGCCAGAAAATGAGGGGACAGCGTGGTGTAGTCGCCATCTGCAGCTTCAACGGGTCAGACGGTACTGCGGCGGAGGCCTGAGATCGTTAATCTGGTTCTGTTGTTGACGTGCTGAGTATTTGTAAACCATGTAACAGGCTGTGGTAAGAGAGGACGTTTGCTCCTACAGTCGGCTCAGCGACGTCTGCGATCGTGAAATCCCAAACGAACGCTCTACGTAGGCCCAAATCCAGTTCAGACCGCTGTGGGCCGTATGTTGCTACGGAGGAATCGTTAGCAGCAGTCAGGACGAACGATGGTGGCCACCTACAACGGTGTATCACGGTATGTGGGCAGATACACAGAGCGGAACTTTGTCCATTAAATATTTCAACCTGTGCGCCGGTGGCCTACGAACAGGCGTTGTGACGTAAATTGGCAGTCGGATGAGGCGCCTACGTTCGACTGTTGCCGGCATTTGGGTATGTGCTGGGCATGGTACAGTGTCACGCCTGTTCCCTACATCTACTACGTTGCCAATAAATTCCTCGTTGTGGTTCGGCCACTGATGCAGAAGAGGTAGGTGACAGTCATCTACGTGAGTGTCTTCGGCGATTCGGGCAACCTCGATCACTACTCGCTTCACGGCGAGACAACAGTTGACTGATCTGCTAGGTCAACAGTTCATCTCTAGCTGGCGGTGCATAGTCGTGAGGCGCGACACGGTTACTCGTGTACTTTATAGTTACCATTCTGATGTGCTTAGGAGACATAGAATCTTACAGTTTGTCCCTCAGGTCCGCCATCATATCCAAAGACTTATCCGACCGGGATCCTATTATCGTCCTCATGGGAGATGGCTCACGGCTACTCCAGGTAGTTCGTAGCAAGCTGTCTGGAACCAAATCAGGGTCGATATTACTCCGCAGGTGCCACAAGTACTGGGATGGTTTGTGGTCCCCAGTGTCATCCCTAGTTAAGCTCAAGCAGAAGAAGAGTGCTTCGTCTTGCACGATCTAGAGGGCGGTATTGTGTGACAAGGAGTAATGCTGTCTTACCGCGAGTCCTGCCACAGTGAGATTCGACGCTGCCAGGCTTTTGTCATCGATGTATTGTCTTCGATAATAAAATGCCAATTTCGTGCTTTACATCGGCAGATAAAGTCGGAGTCATCACATTAGCTGTTCAGCTGTGATCTTGCTCTTGCGCCTGTAAATTCTGTGCAGAATGAAGATTAATTTGCAAGGACAACGTCTTGGTTCTCAAGCAATCATACGTATACTCGTTGATGAAACTAGACAATAGAGTGAGATTCTTTAACGTTGTAAATGCAAATAAAAGTGCTAGTCAAGAACGAACCAAACTGCTGCGTTTACCATAACTAAAACGATGCAACATAATAAAAATTCTCGGTAGAAAAAAATACACAAAGATGAAGCTTCTATAGGTATGAGAATAAACAGAACACAGAAAATATGATAGAAACACATCGTCCCTTGTGAACGGAGCAAAAACTATATTTGGTAGCGTGCTGTTCATAAACACACGCATCACAGCAAATGCGCATCACATCGCACAAACAGCGTCGGCAGCCGTGGTCACTACAAAATATCCAGTCAAACAAGTAATGTATATTTACAGGGTATTATTACTCTAGAAAGACAGACGGATCTAACTGACTTATTTCGGCAACTATACACAGAAAAAGCGGGTATTGCTTTACATTGGTCATGGCGGATTTAGTTTCCTAGTTTAAACAACATAACTGTCTTACGTAATATTTCAGCCTACACTTTTCAATACTTTTTTTTCTTTTCTCATTTATCAACGCAGCATTGTGTCAAAGAGCAGCATATTGTTTATTGAATGATCTTGTACATTACGGTTTGCTCTGCACCTACTAGGCGCTTCAGTCTGCGCGGCTGCTACGGTTGCAGCTTCGAATCCTGCGTCGGGCGTGGATGTGTGTCATGTCTTTAGGTTAGTTAGGTTTAATTAGTTCTAAGTCTAGCGGACTGATGACCTTAGATGTTAAGTCTCATAGTGCTTAGAGCCATTTGAACCAATTTTCACCTACTAACAATTACAGATTCCAAAAGGAGCTTGTTATCACATGTGAATCGTTAGCGTGACTAACCAACTTTAACTTCGTGAGTCAATATTGTCCAGGACATCCCATTACACTACTGTTACGATGTACTGTTATTTAAATTGGAACACTGTTTGGTAATGAATGATGATCAAAAAGCATATCATAATGCAGGATGAAAAGTTTGATGACATTTAAGGGATTCGTTGACACTGCGTAATGTACATGGTATTTGCACTAACATGAGATTACACTATTGTTTAACTACCATAGTTGTCGGAAAGTAATTAATGACAAAGATGCCTAATGGAAAGTTATTGGATTATTATCGCTGTATATAACATATGCCATTGTATTACACACTGTAGTAGATATTACTGCGCTAAACATGTAAGTGATAAGTGTTACATTGAAGATGAAAGTAATAATCGTTAGAGTGCTTCATTAATTTTGGGTATATAATAGTGTTCAATGAGATGCATCAACGTTACTAGGTTATGCTCACATTTTTCTGTACAAGATTGTAGCTGATACTGAGTTTCAAATTTATCTTTATGTATTTCTTTCTATGTTCTCTACCTGATGTTTGTTAGTTGTCAGTCACCTATAAAGTTATATGTTGGTCTATCTAATTGCTCTGGTTGACAGAAAAAGCAATTGGAAGTTTGATTTTACAAGACAGTACGATACGTCACATGTTAAAAAGGACGATTACCTTTTGTGATGAAAGGAGGGAGACTTAGTGAAGGAGGAGAAAGTTTTTTAATGAATGATATCCTACATGTCTCATTTATGTCTACTCCTTGCAGTATGATATTCATTACACTGTAACTGTATAATATTTCACATACTACTTCATATGTACATACTTATATTTAAAATTCATTATCAGATTTAAAGTATGTACTAGTTATCTCTTCTGTGTTTCGTGGATTGCGAGGTAGAGGTTTGTCCATCCTGTGTTTTGTCCACCATGTTTCGTCCATCCCGTGGACTCCTTTGGGGAGTACTGATACATAATGAACCAGTTTAGGAGTCCAACTGCATCGATCAATACCACAACTCTTAACCGAGACACCAATCATCAGTATAATTATAATGTACATATTTTGATGACAGCAATAATCCCTACTTCGTGGCTGTTAAGTAATGTATATGATATTGAAACACCAATGCACTAAACATATAGAACTCGGATAATTAGCAGGAATATATAAAATTGTCATATTCTGTGACAATTAGCAGATAATAAAATCGTATATAAATGAGTTGCTGATTTTCAGTTAGAGGCCAAAATACTTCAAAGTTTGGCTTATCTTGTGTACAGCTATTGTACATATGTTTTGTACATGTATCTAATGATGCTCACCAATTTTCGGAATAGTTACAAGATATTAAGAGTTATTGTCAATCATAAATCATGAAAAACGACTAAGACTTGCCTTCTGTTAATACTGATGAAAACGCCTGTTAAATTAAATGCCGAAAATATGATAGGAACACAGTACCTAATTTATTGAGTGTGCAATTAACAAAACTGCAAAAAGCCTTATTAGTACTGCATGTTTCATGTAATTTCATGTGATAAAAACGAAATCAGGCCAATCCGCTTATATGAACTGAGCTGTTGTTACATTTCCATCTGTATGATAACTTAACAAGATGTCATGATTTTTAATTGTAACTCGTAAAATCTGCACTAACAACAACGTAACTATTGTCATGAATTGTATATAAGTGACCGATTTTTGGATGTTGGAAGTTTGTGACGCAGCATCTATGTCACTGGGTGCAATAAAACTCTAGTGAGAAGTATTAAGGTGTACCTGTCACGTAATTCACATTGCACGCAGATTGAACCAAAAAGTGCGTCCGGTTATCGGCAGTATCTTCAGGGCAACGACCAGATCTCAAGTTCATTATTCTACATTACTAAGTTACACCACCCACATTGATTTTTTCATTTCATCTACCTAATGGTTCCAGAACTTCACGTTATTTACATTTCCATTTAAAGAAGAATACATTATGTCTTTGAGGTATTGGAATACTTAAGTGTCCTCTAAATGATATAGAAACATAAAAACAGGGTGGAATGAGCTGGTATCTGAAGTAATGATGGACAAAGTGCTAATGTTGTTTCAACTTCAACGTATGCCTAACATACAAAAATGAGAAAATAAATTCAGATATGAAACCCATGACTCATGAATTAAGTCTACGGTTCGAAATGCTGGAGTGAAACCAAGTAGACAAAAAGCAAAATTTTAAAATGAAAATCAGAGGTATGATAATCAACATGGACCTCGCAACAAACAAAGAAGTACTTTTCAGAATCACATATCTAAGCTGCGGTTCCCCAAATCGTAAAAGCATAAAATCAGTAGGATTTAGTTTGGGCAGTGTGATGTGTTTAGGTCTTGTCAAAAATATTTTGATTAGGTTTCTTCACTAGTAACTTACAGAAAATGAGTATCTTGACATCATGGATCTAGAACAGGTAGTAGATTATAATTTACATTCAGTATAGGACTGTTTTGAAATACAGGTTTTATTTAGTGAGCAATAAATCTATATTCTTAATGTTGTGAAGAGTGAGCTGTAGGCGAGGACTTGAGCAGTGAAGTAGTGAACACTGTTCTTTTACTACCATTTTCATTTAACGAAGAATATGTTGCTTCTCAGAGTGACTGGAATATTTGTCATCCAAACGATGTGGTAATGTAACAAAGTGCAGCAATACTTAAGTTTTTAAGAAAAGCTAATTTGTCACAACACTCGTTACATATCACGCCATATCTCATAAGCTACATGCCATACAACAACTTAATTTTAGAGTTGCCTTCACCATTACAGGCCCATAACGTCTGGACACTTTCTGTTCAAAAGAGACACTTATAGTGAAGTAATAGATTAAAATCTCAATTGTGACATGGAGCTTATAACAAGTAACATTCGAAATTTAATAAACGAAAAACTCTTCCTTTGAGTGTTTTGGAAAGGAGTGAGAGGGAGGCGGGGGGATGGGGGAGAGTGAAAAAGTTTGAAGAAATTTGAATTTAATTTTGTAATTTGTTGGAAGCTGGTGAGTGCTATAGCTTTTTCTAGACGAGAGTAGCATTGTGTTTTATTGGCGTGACGTGTGTTCCACCATATTGTGGGAAATATTACTGGTCACTATGGCATGACAGTAGAACGATTACTGCAAGATGTCGCTTGCTTTAATCATAAATATATCTCCGAGTGATACTAAATGTTATTGTCTTTACATAAAGAAAAATATTATCTTCTCAATAACCTTCAAATCGAGAGCTACATCCTTCATAATTTTATTTATGAAATTAGTGAATTTACTCACAGCGCTTTTGTTGCCTATGTCTACGGTAACTTTCAGAACTAGAATTAATGAAGTTAACTAATTTAATAAGACTGAAACTTGAATTGCTGGTGTACCAATGTATTATCACAAAAAAATGAAAACGTGAATAGTTGAAGTATGAATGAGAGCAGTGGCGTAATTAAGTTTACACAGATAATGGCAAATATTTATTCATCCTTTTTATAACTTCAATGAGCTGATAAATCTTACAAAAAATGACAAACAAAAATCAGAAAAGGGAAGGTGACTGATTGGCAAAGCATACATTGAAGCGAAAACTACTCGTATTCTCCTCTGAAATAGCCCCTTTTACAATGCAATTTGATTTTGTTTACAAAAGTCCACTGTGAGTCCAAATTTTATTCGAATGGAATCAGCTACGACCAAGTACACCAAAAACTTTGGTTCACCAGAGAACAGGGAGCTGTGAATATCATTTAACAACCCTATGCTGGTGCAGCAATACTTTACCCTTTCACCTTGATTTAGAAGGCAGCAGGAAACTGCACGCTGTGGGCAAGGGGCGGCATGCTGCGGGAGCGGTAATGTTCTGGCTATAATCCATAAGCGATAACCACAGACGAAAATGTACCATCAGTGGAAAATATAGCACCATAGGCAATTATCCGTGAGTGTAACCACACTCGAAAAACACCAACGAGGAAACATCGCTGCACTGGTGATAACCCTAATCGAACCACAGCGAGAAAGGTAACCATACTCTAATGACAACACGCCTCTGCCATGGATAACCCAAGTCCACCAGTATCAGTGGCATGATCCAAATCACGCCAAGATCCACTATCAGATTACAAATCGACTCCTGTGGCACCAATATCTCCTCCTCACTCCAAATGATGAGACAGACCATGTATACGCCTGCAGAAGAAACCAAACCATTACTACTTTCAAAGAAGAATTCTGAGAATAATTGTGTCTCCTAGAATTTTTCTATTATTTTGGAACCAAAAAATGCAATTTTCACTTTGTTCCAACACACACCTTTGCTACGGCATGACAAGTTACTAATACACGAATGTTCAAGTGATAAACCAACCAGTTTTGTCATAAGCCTGAGATGCTTTGGCCGAGAAATCCGCACATTCCTGTCCACGAAATAAATTTCTGTCAGTAAAACATGAGACAATACCAGTACGTTACCAATTTGCGGTAAATCAAAAGTGAAAATGCTGGACTGAAATCCACAAATTCCAAACTTACTAATCAGATGTCACAGGAGAAGATCTTGAAAGGTAACTTGTTTGGACTATATTTGATTGAGAATGTTGTCAAAATTTAGTGTACTAAATGGTTCAAATGGTTCTGAGCACTATGGGACTCAACTTCTGAGGTCATTAGTCCCCTAGAACTTAGAACTAGTTAAACCTAACTAACCTAAGTACAGCACAAACATCCATGCCCGAGGCAGGATTCGAACCTGCGACTGTAGTGGTCTTGCGGTTCCTGACTGCAGCGCCTTTAACCGCACGGCGACTTCGGCCGGCTCAATTTAGTGTACTAACAACATTTATTTTACCAAACAAGACATAAATTATACTAAACAAGTTATAAGTTGAATATCCTAAACAGCTAAAAGATTATTAAACACTCCACCGAATGGCTCCTGGTTGGCAAAGACAGTTTAACTAGGTGATCAGTGAGTTAAGTTCTCTGGCACTAAAAATGTGAATAACACGAGCTGATCTGACACTGAGCGGACTTTGATTGATCAAATTTATTGAAGTTTCTCTACATAGGTGCACCTGAGAGCAAGTGGCAGTTGAGGTCTCTACACCCTGACAATGCTGGAGCAGCAGTACGTTAAACTGTTTGTGACTTGCAACTGGTGAAATGTGTGTGGTAGAGGAGGTGAGACGTGGAGGCGATACCTGTGCATCGATTGTGGCCACTAAAGAAGTTCCAAAATCTCACAGTCTAGTGATTAGCAGACGGATTGCAATTTATTCCCTATTAGAGCCCTGAAATAATGGTAGATTTCAGTGTGTGGCACACCCGTTCACAGGTACTGCAGGATTATGCTCACTTATACGACAGAGCACACAAGGATACCAAACGTTAAGACTGGTAAAACAAAAACGAATAAGTGTGACCTCAGGGAGAGAGTAGCCCGTGACATTTGAAGTCACACTCTTTGGTACAGTAAGAACTTCACTACAGGCTCACCCATCTAAACTAGTCGGGGATGAAATCAGTCTCAGCACAGGACCCAACTACCAACCGCATATGCCAGAGCTTCGATCAGATGTGCTTACCAGACCAAAGTCCTGCACCCAAGAGATTCCCACCTATTCAGAGAAAAATTCGGTTTTCCCATAAAGTGCATGAACGACACCACCATCGCACCATCTTGAGCAAATCACAAGGCTCTAGAGGCGCTAAATCGCCCCTCCCACATGACAGCACAAACTCAGGGCAGGAGTTAAGAAATCTGCATCTCTGAAAACCGCCAATTACTGGCTTTTTAAAGTTTTCACAGAGGGGGGGAAAAGATGATTTTCTCTGAAGTCGTGTCTCTTTCCACAGCAACAATCGAACTCATACAGTCTCAAAAATCTTTATCTATATCGTATATCCTTTGGAGCTTGTTAGTCCTAGCTATGAGGTGTTATAAGGATTTCATCTCTAAATGTTTGCTGGTCGCTGTGGCCGAGCGGTTCTAGGCGCTTCAGTCTGAAACTGCACGACCGCTACGGTCGCAGGTTCGAATCCTGCCTCGGACATGGACGTTTGCGATGCCCTTGGGTTAGTTAGGTTTAAGTGGTTCTAAGTTCTAGGGGACTGATGACCTCAGATGTTAAGTCTCATAGTGCTCAGAGCCATTTGAACCATTTTCTTTCTAAACGTTTCTTACATGCCAGAGTTTTCTTAGACAATAGGGGCAGCTGAGGGAAGTAGCTCAATGGCCTTTTTGCAATATCAGTGACCATGAAAAGATGTGAATTTTTATTACATGTGGCTCTGCACCACATGCCTGGTTTACGACTCCACTGTGTAGATGCATTCCTTTATACTGTCGCCCATGCCCAGGCTTCTGCTGGCACCACATCAGGTATCATGGCATTGTCCTGCTGAAGCCCTGTCCCAACAAGGGGCTGCCCTGTCTGCCCTGTACAGCTGTAGACCTGTCCAGCAAGATTTACTAAGGGAATTATTAAGTAGCCCTCTGAAAATGGACTCTCCCTAAATTTTGAGAAAGGAAGTACTATAGACTGTTCTGTATAACAAATAGAGTCACACCGCCATTGATGCAGCATGTGAGCAGGAGACAGTATGCAAGGTAGAACGCTCCAGATTTTATTATTAATGATTTTATTATTATTATTATTATTATTTTATTATTGATGATAACTTGAACATGAAAAAGCATATAACTGGTTTCTGAAAGAGTAAAATTGAGCTACTTTTTGTCTTTGCGTAACTGCTAATCTTGGAAACAAGCATATCAACGTCTTGACATATTTATCCCTATTTCCACTCAGTAGTGTAGAAAGGAATAATTTTCTGCGTAACTAAGCACTTAGAAAGAAAATACTGTTTGCACAAAAGTGAGAAGTGAGAATAATACGTGGTGTTCACTCACAGATATCATGTAGATACCTCTTCAAGGAGCTAGATATTTTAACTATACCATAACAATACATATTTTCGCTAGTGAAATTCGTGATAAATAATACATCACAGTTTGAGAAGAACCGTGATGTACATAACTACATCACTAGAGGGGAAAATGTCCTTTATTATCCATTGGTAAAGCTGTCGTGGCTCATAGAGGAGTTCAATATACAGCAATAAAAATTTCTGTTCAATCATCCTACAACATAACATTTCTGACAGGGAGCGAAGCAAGTTTTAAATTTAATTTCAAACCATTTCTTCAGGACCGTTCCTTCAATTCAGTTAACAAATATCTACTCAAAACCTGCTAGCCAGCAATGAATGAACGTGTATAAGTACATTTGCTTGAATAGATATAAAATGATGTGTTCATTGATGTTAATAGTGATCAGGTATACAGGGTGAGTCACCTAACGTTACCGCTGCATCTATTTCGTAAACCACATCAAATACTGACGAACCGATTCCGCAGACCGAACGTGAGGAGAGGGGCTAGTGTAATTGTTTAATACAAACCATACAAAAATTCACGGAAGTATGTTTTTTAACACAAACCTACGTTTTTTTAAATGGAACTACGTTAGTTTAGTTAGCACATCTGAACATATAAGCAAATACGTAATCAGTGCCGTTTGTTGCATTGTAAAATGTTAATTACATCCTGAGATATTGTAACCTAAAGTTGACGCTTGAAACCTCCTACGTTCAGTTACGTGTTGTAACAAACACGGGGCACGGTCGGCAAGAAGCATCTGCAGGGGCATGTTTACGATGACAACCGTGTTTACGAGTGTGGCTGTAGTGCACGGTTGTGATTTGGTCTAGCTGTCGCAGTGTCCGCATGTAGCGCTTGCTGCTATTGTTATTCTGCATTCGTCTCCCCACGCAGACCAGCTGTAGTACACCGTGTTACCAGACGTCTGTGATAGTGTAGTGTTGTAGGAACTGTGACCATGGTGTATTCTAACTCTGAAAAGGCGGAGATGATACTCATCTATGGCGAGTGTCGACGAAATGTAACTGAAGCCTGCAGAGTGTATGCAAAAAATGGCTCTGAGCACTATGGGACTTAACATCTGTGGTCATCAGTCCCCTAGAACTTAGAACTACTTAAACATAACTAACCTAAGGAGATCATACACATCCATGCCCGAGGCAGGATTCGAACCTGCGACCGTAGCAGTCGCACGGCTCCGGACCTCACCCCTCATGATAATGTACATGTGCGTCAGTGAAAAAGACCAATAAAAAGGTGTTAGCATATGGACGTAATGTGCTGTTCCAGTCTCTTCTGAAACCTAAGGTCCATCACCGTTCCCTTTGGATCCCTACGTAATTCGGTGCTCTCCGACACACACGATCGAACAGCGGGGGAGTGGTACTCAAGCGTCAACTTTAGGTTGCAATACCTCCGGATGTAATTAACATTTTACAATGCAACAAACGGCACTGATTACGTATTTGTTTCTATGTTCAGATGTACTAATAAAACGAACGGGGTTCCATTTAAAAAACCTAGGTTTGTGTTAAAGAACATACTTCCGTGCGTTTTTTTATGGTTTGTATTAACCAATTACACTAGCCCCTCTCCTCACGTTCGGTCTGTGGAATCGATTCGTCAGTATTTGATGTGGTTTATGAAATATATCCAGCGGTAATGTTAGGTGACTCACCCTGTATATATCATGTAAACTAACTCGTTCCTTGTCCTTTTGATAAAAGAATCGTTCAAATGATCTTTGGATGTTGTAACTAACAAACAACTAACAGTGATGTGGTAGAACTCAGTGTAGCTGGTCCGCAGCTTGTGGTCGTGCGGTAGCGATCTCGCTTCCCGCGCCCGGGTTCCCGGGTTCGATTCCCGGCGGGGTCAGGGATTTTCTCTGCCTCGTGATGACTGGGTGTTGTGTGATGTCCTTAGGTTAGTTAGGTTTAAGTAGTTCTAAGTTCTAGGGGACTGATGACCATAGATGTTAAGCCCCATAGTGCTCAGAGCCATTTGAACCATTTTTGAGCCAGTGTAGCTGCTCGTCAACCTTGTATGGGGCTGCTGAGTGTCAAGTTAAGCCCTTAAAAGTATTTATATGAACACTGTTAATCATCCAGTATGTTTCAATTTGCAAAATCTCTGTCTCTTCCCATCTCACAATTAAACCAATTAAACAAATTACAGCGAAACAAAGGAAGTTCAGTAAGAAATACACATCGCAATTATGGACTTAGAGAAAGTTTTCAACCATGTAGATAGAAAAATCTTATGGAATATATTAGACAAGAAAGGATAACCCCAGCAAGTAATGAAAATGGTAGAAAGTCTATATAGAGATAAAAAAATAAGAATAAAGACTCACTGTGCTATATCAGAAGACATACCTAGAAACTAAGGTGTCTGGGAAGGGTATAACTTATCACACATACCTCTTAATATATCCACTGACGATATGATTCAGACATGTAAACAACAACTTACCTCAGGCTTAGGATTATCACATGACATACATTTTAACATTATGCTTTTTGCAGATGACTTTGCGACTATACAGGAAAATGAAACTTTGCTACAAAGATCCATCTATAAAATTAATCAAATTTCTAAAGAATTTAGTATGAAAATATCCATTCAAGAAACAAAAATTGATAGATTTGAAAGGAACAAAACCGCTGTGGGCTAAGATTACGATAGAAAATGAAACCATCGAGCAAGTGACTCACTTGATTTACCTATGAAATATTATAAGCTACCAGAATGGATTCCACGTTGACAAAAAAACTGCAGAAATTAAAAAAAATATGCAGAAAGGCACAAAAATCAAGTTTTATAAAGGGGTGGCTGCTCCTATCATGCTATTTGGAAATGAAACTAGGATATTTACTGAAAAGCAAGAAAGTAGAGTCCAAGCGGCAGAAATGAAATTTATAAGAGAAGTGAAGGGCTGCATGAGATTAGAAAGACTAAGAAACGAACAATAAGAACAGAGTTTGTGATATATGAAATAAATCAGAAGATCAAGTGTGATCGACAAAGCTGGCTAGAACATCTACAAAGAATGTCAAGTTCGAGACTACCGCAACAAGTCTTGAATATCTTACCTTTAGCTACAAGATTCGTGGGAAGACCAGGAATAAGATGGCTGTATACTTAAAAGACAACAAGCCTATAACCCAGACCATGACGAAAGAAGATAATGACCACTTAATTCAAAGACATATTTTCAGACACACTGGTCGACGTATGCTATGACACATCAACAGATTTGAGAGACGCACTTCCGAAGCATGCACTTTTGCCTAACCTCAGTAATTTCGCCGAGCGAGGTGGCGCAGTGGTTAGACACTGGACTCGCATTCGGGAGGACGACGGTTCAATCCCGCGTCCGGCCATCCTGATTTAGGTTTTCCGTGATTTCCCTAAATCGCTCCAGGCAAATGCCGGGATGGTTCCTTTCAAAGGGCACGGCCGACATCCTTCCCCATCCTTCCCTAATCCGATGAGACCGATGACCTCGCTGTCTGGTCTCCTTCCCCAAAACAACCAACCAACCAACCTCACTAATTGGATTTTTGTCAACAAATGCATTCAGTCAATGGATTTATAAAAATTATCGGTATATTGTATAAGAGTTCATTAAAACCACCCAGTTTAAACTTTTGCAAAAAGAATTTTACAATAACGATGGAAAATCTCTGAAAAATATGGAGACAGTGTACAATTGTGTACTACTAATAAATAGTGCAAAATGTAATATACAGTTTTTATACACACTTCAGAAAACCCTAAATAGCGCGTAATGAATAATTCATAACGTCTTCTCACAACAGATCAATATAGAAAGTTCAGAGATGTTTTTCGCTCTCCCTGCGTGATAGCCACCTTGTGAGATTTCTGGCTTCATCCCTTTTTATGTCTTACGCATTCTCTGCGCCAGGAGACTGATGCCGGTTGCGAAAGTGATGCCCACATTTCTAGCCGCCCGACACACTTTGTCAAGCACGAAAAGAAACATCGGCCGTCTCTGCAAAACCACCACCTCTGTTGTTCTTTTCTGTGACTTGCTCTGAAATACTCTATCTCTATGACGAAACGCTGCCGTACAAGTTGCTGCGAGAAACGTTTCTCGTGGGAAACTACACTCACGGCTGTCAAAGTGATGACACGTTTTCAAACGAATGTTACAGACAGACACGATATCAGAGACGCATGGAAACAATACATATTTATCCTTCGCATTTGACTACATGTTGGTTCTTTAACGTCGTACTTCGTCAGTTCTTTCGGCAACACATCAAGCCAAACTATAAAAGCTGGTGGTAGTAGCTTCAGTTTCTCAGTATTATATTCTGTAATGAAATTTGTCGTAAATAACGTATCTGTTTGTCGTACTAACAACTAGATTCATGCAAACGCCTACAGAAGAAAAGAATAATTAATATTAAGTTTTAGTTTCTTTTGCTGTGTTCGAGAAATATGTCTATTATTCAAGCACAACAATTTCTAATAACTTACCATCAGCAGCAAAAAGTTTAACAACAAACAGACTTCGGAGTAAGGGGAGCCTACACGATTCAATCCTGATGAACTACTTCTAATCCATTTACGAATTTCTTCGTACATCAGACTCATGTGTGTGTTCATAATACTAGCAAATAACACAAGTGGTACGTAAAATCAGAGTTATCCTCAGTGCTATTTTATCACTGTAAATAAGTCTTGTAAAGTCATTTCTGTTTGATGACGGGGGGTTTCAATGATCTAAGAAAGATCTACTACATATGATAATTAATATGTTTCTGATAAATTTTGGTCTTACCTTTTAAATGAAATCTGATTTCGATCTTTTTGACGTGTTTGACATTCATGAAGATGGTTTGTTTCGGAATCTAAAGAAGGAACATCAACATACATCTTTTCTGTAGCTATAAAAATGTAGCTTGTTTAGTGATTTAATAATACGTCCCAAACTCTTGATGACAGTGTGTGAAACGAAAATAATAATTCGATGTAAGATGTCTGATCGTGTAAGAAGCACACGACTTAATAACAGTTTTCAGATACGTGACGTCACACGTAAATTACCTCATGAAATTTGCGAAAAAGCCAAAACATAAAAGGTATGTCTTTGTCCATTGTAGCAGAACTAAAGAAATGAGGACGTCTAGACTGATACGTGCGTATCAGCGCAGCTAGCAATTTGCTGCAGTGTGTGCAGTTTGATGTAGTGGTAGCGTATTAGATTTAATAACTGAAACGTCCTGGTGTTCCCGGTTCTATCAAAGGCACATTTAAATTATAGACCAAAATCAGCAGTGATATAACAGATCACCCTCGTTATAACAATATCAAAACGTTTGAAGTCTCATCTCACAGTGCAGCCATTGCTTAACTTTTGATTGAAAATCATCAGCAGACTTCGGCTACAAGGAGTCACCCCATTCCGTGAACGGCCTTGCGAAAGAGGGTGGAGGAGAAGACTAATGTTCCAGGCACCCTCATGCCCTTGAGTTCGGAAACTGTCCCTAAAAGCCGGAAGAATCAGCTATGCTCACCGATCGATGATGGAGAGGGTAAAGCAAACATCATTAAACACACGTAATGTGTATTCATACGATATGTGGCCTTTAACTGAACAAGTTTCAGATTTGTCTTTCCATTGGTGAAAGATTCTGGACTTGTCTGCCATTCGCATGCCCGGGAAGGGTACCAAGAGGATGGTGACCATGAAAGAAAGACTGAATAACCGACGAGAGCATAACACTGTACGAGGGTTGAAACATTAATAGTGGTACCTTTTTATTTACAGCTCGTACAAAGTTTTACTGACTTTCAAAGTAGTCACCAGCATTGTGTATAACACGTTGTCAGCGATGTGGAAGTCGTTGGATACTCTTGACAGTGCTAGTTTTGTTGACAGTTCGAGTGGTGCGGTCTACTGTCCGACGCATTTGTAGCAGCTCTGAAGCGAATGCCGTGAAGTGTTATATTCGGTTTAGAAATCGAGTTGAACTCACGAGGGCCTACGTCAGGGGAGTGCAGTAGGTGATACAGCACTTAACAGCCCCATCAGTCAAACAAATAGGTAACAGCTTGCACTGTACGTGCTTGAGCATTGTCCGTCAAAATGATGGTGAGGTCCTGCAGAAAGTGTCATCACTTCTGTCTCCCAGCTGGTCGTAGGTTGCGTTCCAGAAATGAACAGGATAGAGACAGAAGTGATGACACTTTCTGCAGGACCTGACCCTCATTTTGCAGGAAAAAGCTCAATCACGTACGGAGCATGTTGTTACTGATTTGTCTGACTGTTGGGGCTGCTATGTGCTATACCACCTGCTGCACTCTCCTGACACAAGCCCCCGTGAGTTCAACTCGATTTCTAAACTGAAGGAAACACTTCACGGTATTCGTTTCAGAACTGCTGCAAATTCGTCGGGCAATAGACCACGCTGCTCGAACTGTGAAAGCAACTGGAACTCCTAAGAGTGTCCTACGACTTCCACATCGCTGTCAACGGTTTGTACACAATGCTGTTGACTACTTTGAAGGTCAGCAAAACTTTGAAACACGTATCTATTTTGTATGAGCTTTAAATAAATAGTTGCCACTATTAAAGTTCCAAACCTCGTACTTGTCGGAGTGTTTGAGTTTTATAGGGAGGTAGAAAAACTTAAAATGCAAATGCAAAGCCTCAGTCTAGATATAGTGGGTAAAAAGATACAGATTTATAGTCGGTAATGTAGTACACTATCAACAGTAGCATAAAATAGTTTAACGGGCGTAGATTCGTTATTAATAAGAACGTAGGACACACGGTGAGTTCTTGTGAACATATCAGCGATATAATTTTCTCATCAGAAGCGACAGCAAACAAACCCAACCACAATGGTGGAGGTATACATGACTACTACTCGCAGAACATGGAGCGATAAAGTATTTATGTTGAATGTGTAATTGAGCATATAAAGGGAGATGAAAAACCATCAAGGGTGACTGGAAGGCTGTAGTAGAGCATGAAATTCAAACCTCACGAGAGATTTTGGGCTCGGCAGGAGAAATGAGAGAGGAGAAAAGCTATTAGAGTTCAGCAATTAACGTCAGCTTATAACAGAGAACACACTGTATAAACATCAGAAGAGGAAAGGATATAGTTCGTAAATAGGAATTTCCAATTGGATTATGTCAGCATTAGACAAACGTTCTGGAATCAGATGCTGAGTGGTAAGGCGTACCCAATAGCGTAACATAATTTAGTAATGATGAAGAGCAGACTAAAGTTTAGAGGAAAGGTCTTGAAGAATCAATGCGGAAAGATGTAGGATACTGAAGTACTGTGAAATGATGGGATGCATTTAAAATTTCCCAGTCCTGTAGATACTACGATAATTAATTCGCCAATAGACAGTTAATGTGAAGAGGAATGGACGTATAAGAATAGGACAGTCACAATAGTT
This sequence comes from Schistocerca cancellata, assembly GCF_023864275.1. Lineage (NCBI taxonomy): Eukaryota > Metazoa > Arthropoda > Insecta > Orthoptera > Acrididae > Schistocerca > Schistocerca cancellata. The sequence goes on from NC_064631.1 coordinate 321,453,482, forward strand.
GGATAGACAAATATTGGCACAAGGAAAGTATCTGTGAGGAATGTATAGCCCCGCCGAATGGCCGCGTGGTTTGAGGCACCATGTCACGGATTGGATGGCCGCTCCCGCCGGAGGTTCGAGTCCTCCCTCGGCCATGGGTGTGTGTGTTGTTCTTAGAATAAGACGGTTTAAGTTAGTTTAAGTAGTATGTAAGTCTAGGGACCGATGACCTCGGCAGTTTGGTCCCTTAGGAATTCACACACAACAACGAGGAATGTATAACGGAAATATTCAACTAGTCCACGAAAGAAGGATGTTCAAAATTGATCAGCGAAACACTTGTATAAGTCACTTAAGAATAAAATAAAAAAGAAATACAGGAAAAACAAGGCAAAGTGGCTGGAAGAAAAAGTGAAAAAATGGAAATGAAAATGGTCATCGCATGGACTGGTTCAGTAATTAGAATATCTATAATAAACTTAGATGAAATTAAAACCACAGAAACCAGCATTAAAAGTGAACGGGAAATTTCACGTTTAAACTTCTATGCTGAATAAATGAGCAGAAGATCCATTACGTTTTCAATCTTACATTAGTGATGAATGTCAGGAACTAAGTCTAGAGGCAGGGATGGCAAACAACGCGTCCTGCACAATGGAGAGGCTTGCTTTTAGGATCCTGAGACAGTACGTTCCCAGAAGAGGTGAATAAAATATTTCCTTCTCCCACAAAAATCTCGACAAAAAAACCATAACGCTAAAATTAGAGAATTTATCATATAGAAGCTTTCTTTTTGTGGCAATTTTTACGTCAGCTGTCGACGGACGTACACTAATGCTGGTGCCAAACGAGTTCAACAGAGGAGCAATACAGAGCAGACTGCGACGTACCAAAGAACAGTGATACATAGTCTCCCTACAAGGAACTTACTTGCCTTTCCAATAAGGGTTGTAAGGTTTTCTCCATACCAAAAGGCACAACACTAATATAAGTCAACAGTCTCGCATAGGAGCCAGATGCTTACGTTCATTGCTCAGAATCTGGATTTAGGCAGTAGTTAATGCTGGATAGGGAAACATTCATTTGATGGATGAAGAAACAACTCATTTGTAACATTCTTCGATGAGTCTTTGCAACAGACCTAATTGTGCATTAAACGTAGTGGTTCCAGCGTTTTATTCCGTTTGTTCTCCATCATCATGGAAAATGTTCAAAAATTGTTTTGCGCTACCTACAAATCTACAACGTGTGTGGGTCTAGAGGAAAAGAGAATGAATGGATATGTTTTACTGAGAAGTAAGAATGACGCACTAGCGAAAATAAAATTAGTCTGATCTGTAGCGCACAGCTGCTGAGTATCATTTAGAGCCGTGTTGCTGATCCTTGTGTGTTATAACATACTGGTCACAAACTTGTCGGAACGTTGCTCGTCCATCCGACCCTCTCTTAGACTGTGAACGCCCTTGATCTATTATGTGCGTAGAGGGTTCCTGTGACGATGCACTGTTCATTTCAACTGTTACCAAGCAAGCGCGGTCGGATTCTTGCCAGGGGATATGGTAGGTTGTTCCATTCTGGTGGCCCTAACCATCCTGGAGTGTAGTACGTGAGGGGTCAGCGCAATGTGCTCGTACTGTTTGTCCTGTAGGATGAACTCATCGACGCAATATTGGCTCTAGGGCTGGATAGTAGATTAGAGGATTTTACCCCACAAATTGCGCTCCATAGAAATGAGATCCAGCTTCCGTAAATAACACACTCAAAAGCCTTCTGAAACCTAGCGAGTGCTAGTATGACACAGTCATCAGTCTCAAGACAAATCCAGTACTCGTCGGTACGAAATCCGTTGATCCACGTTTCATTCTGGGTTTTCACTGCCCTTCATTTTCACGTACCACATTGCTTGAGAGATCTTTACTGCTGTTTCTAATGGATGCCTAGAAGAGAAACTGGTCGGATGGAGACGGGTGCATACTGTCTGCCTCGTCCCACTGATCCCAGCTGCCTCCAGAAGAGAGCACGTAATTCTTTTGCGTTATTCTGTGGGTACTCATGATCCATAATTTGTAGGAAGCGGTCATCACCAGGGGTTATTCGTCACCTGCAATCGCTATGTGTAGATTTTCTCACGATAGCGGATTGATATTCAAATGCCGAGCATGAGATGTGCTTCGATTCTGCTAGGAACTCTCATGCTAACAACCCAATTCACACCCGTTCTTAGCTTGGAAGACAATACCACGCTAATAGTCGACCAGCGAAGCTGATCCTGATCTTCCAAACATTGTTAATTTCAAAATTTATCTCCACTGCTGCAGACAGAAGTTTACGATAAAAAGAAGGTACAAAGATATAAAAAAAGAAAGGAAAGAATCAAAAGAAAATATGCAAAGAAAAATATAGAAATAAAATAAAAATAAAGAAAAACAATAAGAACAAAAATGGAAAGCCCGTCTCCGAGTGGAGGGATAGGACATCGGTGTGATGGGAGGTAGGTGCGAGGAGGGTGGTGGAGAAGAGTTTGAAAGAGATTCCTTTAGAGCTCACGCCCCATCATAGTGGCGGAGAGGCAAATAAAGACGCATATTAAGAAATTAGATGGTGGGTCAAGAAGAATAACGGCAGCACGTGAATAAAATGATCCTGAGATACTCATTCTCAGGCGTAGAGATCTGTTCTTTGTGGCATTCCCTCATGTCAATAGACGTCTTCACTTGCAGCCCTTATGGTCGCCAGAATAATTTCACATTTCAGTCACTCTATCTCTCTCTTTCTCTCTCTCTTTCCAAGTGTATTTGTCATTTCATCGCCTCCAGTCGACCTTAATTTCATCAATCCATGTAAAATGTGACTGTTATGTTCACTTTATTTCACCTAGGAGAAGGGGCCTTAGAGAAAATAGAGTCCACAGGCCGATACGTGAAAATATTGTCCCAAAATTATGTATTTATTTATTTTTATATTTTTTTCCTTCACGTCATATAGGCTAATGTCTTAGGAACTATAAGTCGTCGCCATGAAAGTAAATTCGTTATGCCTGTCATTCCAGCTGTTTGACGGTCCCACGGACCTGATCGATCTTACTATGTAGATGCATTTATTGCTTCATAGATTTCCCACTCGTCTCTGCTCCGATTACACAGGCTGACTCAACTGTCTCTACCGACATAGCTTTGTGCAATCCGCAGTATTATACCAGGCCTCAAAAACCACGAGCAAGGTTTTCATATTCTCTCGCTCCCTACGCGCCAACCATGACATTGCAGACGAAACGAACAAGATATTCGACCTTTTTTGGTTTCTATTGATTGGGCTCTTGCACCACCACGATAGTCGGCTATTTCATTAACATAATTTAAACGTGCTTGTGAGGGAAATAAAAACTATGACTTTTGTAGGCGTTAAGCTAAAACTGATTACTTTCACAATTCGATCGAAACTCAACGCTTTCAAGCACAATACTTACGTGGTCAAAAGGCCTGATGAATACAACGATGTAAGTTTATATTCTACGTTGCTGAAATTCACAAAACTGTTAGCTAAAATTTACACAAAAGCCAGTAGCTCAATTAGTAAGATCTCGACCTAGCCGGTGGCGTAATAAGTCTAGTCAATGAAAAACAAAAAAGGTCGAATTTGGGTAAATAATTCGTGCACGCGCAAATTTCTGAACATGGTAGAGGCGAGTGTCATGAACAACATGATAGGAATCCTGACCACTGTGGGCTGTGCTTGCGAGTGAGGCTGCGTTTGAAGGTTACTTAGGTTCGTTTTTGTTGAACAACTCGAAAACTACGGCTTCTGGCGAAAATGTATCCCAGTACAATATTTAAATACATCAAATTTCCTACAAAAAAAGTCCTGTTCACTTTTGCATTAGTACTAGTAGTTTGCGCATAGCGAAAGAGACAGTTTGAAAATCTCGCTCGCGGCTTTCGAAAGCCAGATATAACACTTTGGGCTACATGAAACTACATCGGTGAGGGCAGCTGTATTACCCTGTATACTACCCTTGCCGCGTCAGCAGGTGGCATTCAGTTCAGCGGAGGGCAGTGGTCATAAAGTTTCCTATCATCATGGTATTTCTGAAGAGCTGCTGGTACATCGTAACGCACAGCTCGCTAGCTTGATTACTGAAAGATGAGGAAGACCCAGATCGAACCTGCCAGCCGGATTAACGACTGAGGCTGGTGCACCGTCCAGACAGAGTGCGGTTCTTCTGGGCTGGTTCCCACTTTTCTACTCAGACAACACACTTCGCAAACAGCTCACACGGAGAGCAAACGCCACAATACGCGGACAGGAGGAGCACACGACTTCCGTTATTTAGACACTGGTGGATTTAGCGAAAGAATGGGCTAAGTGAAGACAGTGCAGGTCAAAAAGAAAGAACTGATTCACATTGTTTATTGCAGGCAAACTATAAAAGATAGAAACACATCGTGCATGTCACTGGATAGGGGAAGGTTCAAACTTTCGGTACAGCTACTGTGTTGTTTATTTCTGGTAACGTAGTGACTGAATCACAGGAGAAATCAACTTCGCTCGAAGTGAAACCATTGTTCAAGTGCTATGTGCATTCCGCCCTCGATTCAGTAAGAAGCCGCCTTTGCACAAGCGATTTATGACTGGCATAAAAATTTTTGGTAGTTGGTTGTATATGCAAAGAGAGGAACACTGGTCGGCCACGTAAGTCTCATGAAAATGTAGAGAGTATACGAGATGCGTTCACATGGAGCCCTCGAAATCCACAAGACGGCCAGACTAGGAACTTGAAATTCAAATGGTTCGAATGGTTCTGAGCACTATGAGACTTAACTACTGAGGTCATCAGTCCCCTAGAACTTAGAACTACTTCAAACTAACTAACCAAAGGACATCACACACATCCATGCCCGAGGCAGGATTCGAACCTGCGACCGTAGTGGTTGCGTGGTTCCAGACTGTAGCACCTACAGCCCCTGGGCCAACCCTGCCGGCACTTGAAATTCCTCAGAGAACTGTGTGGCACGTTCTGCGCGTTCTGAAACGACGCCTGCATATGAAGCCTTACAGGCTACAATTACTGCACTTACTGCGTCAAGGTAAGCGTAACAGAATATGCGAATTTTGCATTTCAGTTCTCCAGGATACGCAGTCGTCAATTCCCGAATGACCCAACTTTTCCGACGAATCGACGTTTCATCTATCGGATAAAGTAAACCACCATAATGTAGGAACATGGGGTCACAAACGTCTGGCGTCGTCGTCCTACATGCAAGATACTCACCAAAACTGAATGTGTTTTGTGCCATTTCTGTTTACAGAGTTTTTTTTTATTTTTTTATTTTTTTAATTTTTATTTATTTTTTATTTTTTATTTTTATTGTTATTTTTTCCAGAGGAAACGGTGACAGTAATGCTATATCTGGACATGCTAACATGCTACAAAATTGATTTTTCCTCATGCAACGTTTTTATTTTTATTCATGATATCAGCCAGTCTGTTTCACCCTGAGGTACGACGTTATATTATCCCACACCGTTGGATAGGAAGAAGTGGGAAGAAGCTCTTGTTCAATGTTTTTGGCATTCCAGATCACCAGACCTGACACCTTGCTATGTTTTTCTATAGGACTACGTAAAAGACGGACACTGTACTACCTATGGCAGCTACTCTTCAGGATATGAGAAACTGAATTGTATAAGATGTCGATTCAACAGACAGGGAACTGTTGATTCGTGTGTTCTCGAGCAACGCACGGTGCTCATGTTGAGTGTATGGTATAGTATCTGTGCGAACCTATAATTTTAAACCTTCTTCAGTGGCATGCCAATGAGTTTCTGTCTCTCACAGTTTCTCTGTAATAAACAACTGAAATCTGTTCTTTCTTCTTGAATCACTCTGCATAGTATTATATTGTTGAAACTTACGAACAGGAAAGCAGGTAACTAGGGATGGTAAACGTCAACGAAAAGAAGGAAGATGAATTATACATCTAAAGAGGAGGGTAGCTGCAACTATTACTGTTATTATCCGCAAAGTAGTTATAAAATTTAATTTTAATCAAATAGGAAGATCAAGAACATCATTTTTCGACTTAGTCTCCTTGCGTTTTGACGCACTTGGTCCATCGATGTACAAGCTTCCTCATGTCCTCATAATAGAGGGTTCTCGATTGAGCTGCGAGCTATGAATGCACAGCTTCTTTCACTGCTTCTTCTGAGGTAAATCTACGGCCCCTTTTGCCTGTTTGAGTAAACCAAACAAGTGACAGAAGGGACAAAGATCGCGACTATATGGAGGATGATCCAGTACTTCAAATTTGAGTTCCAGGAGCGTTTCAGCAGTGTGGGCAGCAGTATGCGGACGGGCGTTCTCGTGCAACAACACAACACCTTCTGACAGCAATCCTCGGAGTTTGCTTCGAACTGCAGGCCTTAGCATGGCGGTAAGTATCTCACTGTAACGTACACTGTTTATTGCTGTGCCCCTTTCCCCATAATGTTCCAGTACTGGATCTTGTGCGTCCCAGAAAACCGTAACCATCAGTTTTCCTGCGGACGGTTGGGGCCTTAACTTTTTCTTCCACGGCGAATTTGAAAGTTTCCATTCCACACTCTGCCGTTTGATATTGATGGATCCCTGTTTCGTCACCATTAACGATCCTTTCTAAGAATTTGTCCCCTTCGTTACCATAGAAATCCGAATGTTTCTTGCAGATGTCGAAGCGCGTTTGTTTATGCAACTGTGTGAGTTGTTTTGCGACCCATCTTGCTCAAACTTTATGGAACTCAAATTTTCTGGATGATTTCCTAGGCAGAACCGTGACTAACTTTCAGACGATTTGCCACTTCGTCAAATCGGGCAGCCACTCCCGCCGGAGGTTCGAGTCCTCCCTCGGGCATGGGTGTGTGTGTGTTGTCTACAGACGTTAAAGAAATCTCTGGCGTGCCACAGGGGAGTGTTATGGGACCATTGCTTTTCACAATACATATAAATGACGTAGTAGGTAGTGTCGGAAGATCCATGCGGCTTTTCGCGGATGATTCTGTAGTACACAGGGAAGTTGCAGCATTAGAAAATTGCACCGAAATGCAGGAAGATCTGCAGCGGATTGGCACTTGGTGCAGTGAGTGGCAACTGACCCTTCACATACACAAATGTAAAGTCTTGCGAATACATAGAAAAAAGGACCCTTTATTGTATGATTATATGATATCGGAACAAACACTGGTAGCAGTTACTTCTGTAAAATGTCTGGGAGTATGCGTGCGGAACGATTTGAAGTGGAATGATCATATAAAATTAATTATTGGAAAGGCGGGTGCCAGGTTGAGATTCATTGGGAGAGTCCTTAGAAAATGTAGTCCTTCAACAAAGGAGGTGGTTTACAAAACACTCGTTCGACCTATACTTGAGTATTGCTCATCACTGTGGGATCGGTACCAGGTCGGGTTGACAGAGGAGATAGAGAAGATCCAAAGAAGGGCGGCGCGTTTCGCCACAGCGTTGTTTGGTAAGCGTGATAGCGCTACGGAGATGTTTAGCAAACTCAAGTGGCAGACTCTGCAAGAGAGGGACTCAGCATCGTGGTGTAGCTTGATGTCCAGGTTTCGAGAGGGTGCGTTTCTGGATGAGGTATCGAATATATTGCTTCCCCCTACTTATACCTCCCGAGGAGATCACGAATGTAAAATTAGAGCGAGCACGGAGGCTTTCCGGCAGTCGTTCTTCCCGCGACCCATACGCGAATGGAACAGGAAAGGGAGGTAATGACAGTGGCACTTGAAGTGCCCTCCGCCACACACCGTTGGGTGGCTTGCGGAGTATAAATGTAGATGTAGATGTAGATGGAGCGTGTAAGTGTAGGGACCGATAACCTCAGCAGTTTGGTCCCATAGGTATTTACACACACACAAACACACTTCGTCAATAGTTAATCGTCTGTCTAAGAGAATCATTTCACGTGAACACTCAATGATTTCTTCATTTGTGGCGCTAAACGGTCGTCCGGCTCCTTAATCGTGCGTAACAGTTGTGAGACCATTTCGGAATTTTTCAATCCATTCGTAGACACTCCATTGTGGCAATACACTGTTTCCGTACTGCACCGAAAGTCTTCGATGAATTTAGGCCCCTGATACTCCTTCCGGCCACAAAAAACGGACCACTGAACGTTGCTCTTCTTTGGTACAAATAGACAGCGTAGCAACCATGATTAACAGCACGGCAGCGATGACGAAACTAACCTTGCTGCTTGAAAATTGCAAAGATATAACAGCAAACAAACAAAGCATGCGTCATCAACGTAAAACGACAGTACTACCAAAATAAACAAAAATGTAACTAAACTACGGATAATACACTACTGGCCATTAAAATTGCTACACCAAGAAGAAATGCAGATGATAAACGGGTATTCATTGGACAAATATATTACACTAGGACTGACATGTGATTACATTTTCACGCAATTTGGGTGCATAGATCCTGAGAAATCAGTACCCAGAACAACCTCCTCTGACCGCAATAACAGCCTTCAATGGCCTGGACATTCAAACAGAGCTTGGATGACGTGTACAGGTACAGCTGCCCATGCCGCTTCAACACGATACAGCTTCAATACTGGCGTATTGTGACGAGCCAGTTGCTCGGCCCCCATTGACCAGACGTTTTCAATTGTTGAGAGATCTGGAGAATGCAACATGCGGTCGTGGATTATTCTGGTAAAATGTACGGTTCGCAGGGATCGAATGAAGGGTAGAGCCACGGGTCGTAACTCATCTGAAATGTAATGACCACTTTTGAAAATCCCGTCAATGCGAACAATAGTTGACCGAGACGTGTAACCAATGGCACCCCATATCATCACGCCGGGTGATACGCCAGTATGGTGATGACGAATACACGCTTCCAATGTGCGTTCACCGCGATGTCGCCAAACACGGATGCGACCATCATGATGCTGTAAACACAACCTGGATTTATCCGAAAAAATGACGTTTCGCCATTCGTGCACCCAGGTTAGTCGTTGAGTACACCATCGCAGGCGCTCCTGTCTGAGATGCAGCGTCAAGGGTAACCGCAGCCATAGTCTCCGAGCTGATAGCGCATGCTGCTGCAAACGTCGTCAAACTGTTCGTGCAGATGGTTGTTGTCTTTCAAGCGTCCCCATCTGTTGACTCAGGGATCGAGACGTGGCTGCACCATCCGTTACAGCTATGCGGGTAAGATGCCTGTCATCTCGACTGATCGTGATACGAGACTATTGGGATCCATCACGGCGTTCCTTATTACCCTCCGGAACCCACCACTACCATATTCTGCTAACAGTCATTGGACCTCGACCATCGCAAGCAGCAATGTCGCGATACGATAAACCGCAATCGCGATAGGCTACAAATCGACCTTTATCAAAGTCGGAAACGTGATGGTACGCATTTGTCCTCCTTACACGAGGCATCACAACAACGTTCCACCAGGCAACGCCGGTCAACTACTGTTTGTGTATGAGAAATCGGTTGGAAACTTTCCTCAAGTCAGCACGTTATAGGTGTCGCCACTAGCGCCAACCTTGTATGAATGCTCTGAAAAGCTAATCATTTGCATATCATAGTCTCTTCTTCCTGTCGGTTAAATTTCGTGTCTGTAGCACGTCATCTTCGTGATGTAGCAGTTTCAATGGCCAATAGTGTAACTGACTTACTTTCTTACCTACCTCACATTTGTAAATGAAGCGCTACATCGTCACTTATAACGTGGTGCGTTATAACATCTGCTATTTACGCGTACCAAGCAGACAGGAGATGTGGTGGGCCTGTAGTGACGTCAGCCGCGGTCCTGCTCGCTGACTGGTTGGTCCCTGGAAGCAAGCCGTGTGACGGGTGACGGGCCGACAGTTCCGCACGTCCAGCGCCGCTACCGCCAGCAGTACGGGAATTCCGCAGCGCTCCCTGGAGCCGGCTGGCTCGTCAATAGCCCAGCGCGGCGCCGCTCCACAAAGGGCCCGTGATATACAGCCGCGGCACCCATAAGAAATCTCTCTCCCTTTTCACTTTTTATTTCGGCCTCCCGGCCCTCCTCCATTACGTATTATTTATCGGTTATGACCCAGCGTTATGGCGCGGCGCTAGTGTATTCGAGGCAGCGCTCTTCATCGGCACGTGCCAGCCGCCTTTATGGAGTACGCTGCTGCCGGTATTAGTAGATGGATCTCGTGTGTCACTGTGCGCACCTTCTCCACTCATTTGGTGTCCGCATTAAAAAAGACGGAAGAAATACATTATGCAATTACTTAGGATATATTTTCCATGTTGATTATAGTGTTTCACTTATTCCATGAAAATCATATTGCCCCTTAAGAGGCCAAATGAAACCGCAGCATACTAAAACTGGCGCTTCTTGTTATGTAAGCACACTGCAATGGTATATCTTCTTCATTACTGAGCGTAAATACGTAATTTTATCATCATTCCCAAACTGACCTTTAGCCGCCTTTGGCATTAAAAAAACTGCACATGTCGATCTAATAGCAGATGTTACTCCCTGTGGACATAAATAAATATACTTTCACATGCTCTAGGCTTTTTTTCATTGTCTCGGACATGATGTCTCTAATTAAATTTAAAGTGCTTTCCATTTCCTGGTTTTGCTCAGGGTTTTAACGTTGTTTCACGTCGTTGTAATGTGGTAACCAGAATTGGAAATCCCTTCTCAAATACTCCTAATTGGAACACGCTCTGCCGCGTGCGCGACAGGCTAGCCTGGAATGTGATTGGAAAACTCTCGACTCTGAATCAAAGGCGCCTATACTATGTTGTAGATGGGGTGTAGTGTGGAGGAGGGAGGAGGGGGGGGGGGGCGCAAACCTGGGAACTGGGGTACGGAGCATTGTTAAAGAAGACAAATCGTGACTTCTACATCTACATTTATACTCCGCAAGCTACCCAACGGTGTGGGGCGGAGGGCACTTTGCGTGCCACTGTCATTACCTCCCTTTCCCTGTTCCAGTCGCGTATGGTTCGCGGGAAGAACGACTGCCGGAAAACCTCCGTGCGCTCTCGAATCTCTCTAATTTTACATTCGTGATCTCCTCGGGAGGTATAAGCAGGGGGAAGCAATATATTCGATACCTCATCCAGAAACGCGTCCTCTCGAAACCTGGACAGCAAGCTACATCGCGATGCAGAGCGCCTCTCTTGCAGAGTCTGCCACTTGAGTTTCCTAAACATCTCCGTAACGCTGTCACGCTTACCAAATAACCCTGTGACGAAACGCGCCGCTCTTCTTTGGATCTTATCTATCTCCTCCGTCATCCCGACCTGGTACCGATCCCACACTGATGAGCAATACTCAAGTATAAGTCGAACGAGTGTTTTGTAAGCCACCTCCTTTGTTGATGGACTACATTTTCTAAGGACTCTCCCAATGAATCTCAACCTGGCACCCGCCTTATCAACATTTAATTTTATATGATCATTCCACTTCAAATCGTTCCGTACGCATACTCCCAAATATTTAACAGAAGTAACTGCTAACAGTGTTAGTTCCGCTATCATATAATCATACAATAAAGGATCCTTCTTTCTTTTTATGTACTCGCAATACATTACATTTGTCTATGTGAAGGGTCAGTTGCCACTACCTGCACCAAGTGCCAATCCGCTACAGATCTTCTTGCATTTCGGTGCAATTTTCTAATGCTGCAACTTCTCTGTATACTGCAGCATCACCCGCGATAATCCGCATCGAACTTTCGACGCTATCGAAAGAGACACAAAAACATTTTATTGAAGAAAAAAATGCCTGACTACACGGTATATTTTTCTTACTCTGAGAGCTATGGATGCCAAGCGGCTCCCCTTCCCCTTGCCCCAGGCAAAGGAACTCTTGTTCTGGACTCTACTGTAAGGGATAGAGAAAGAAAGACAAAAGATGGAAAAAACCAATTCCAAAAGAACCTCACGCTTACACAATCATTCTCTCTCTTTTCGGTTGGTGAAATGTACCCAATTCTTCGACAATTTGATGAGTAATTGAGAATTTTGAGGTAAGTGGTTCAGACGCTAATGCTAACGATGAAATATTCAGTCCGCTGAAAGTATTGGCTCAGTATATGAAAGTGTAGTCCAATTTCCCAGCATCGATTCACTCTCCATCACAAGAACTGAACATATCGTGGAGTACCATGAAATTAACTCTCGCAATGGATCATCAGCAACACCCTTAAGCTATGGTTCCCAGCTGCGTTAATTTCTGACTGCGTGCCACGTATAATGCTAGTCAGACCGCGCTTCCCACTACATCAACATGGTTACTCCGCAATTCACACTTAAGAGCCTGTCAGAGGATTCATCGAACCAGTTTCATACTACTTCTCCACCATTCCGCTCTCTAATGGCGCCAGGGAAAAAGAAATACCTAAATCTTTCCGTTCGAGCTCTGATTTCTCTTATTTTATTATGACGATCTTTTCTCCCTACATAGGTGGGTGTCAAAAAACTATTTTCGTATTCGGAAGAGAAAGTTGGTGATTGAAATTTCGTAAATAGATCTCGCCGCAAAGAAGACCGCCTTTGTTTCAGTTGCTGCCACCCCAACTTGCGCATAACATCCGTGACACTCTCACCCCTATTGAGCGGCAACACGAAACGAACTGTCCTTCTTTGCACTTTTTAGATGTTCTCCGTGAATCCTACCTTGTAAGGATCCCATACCGCGTAGCAGAATTCCATCAGAGGACGGACAAGTGTAATGTATGCTGTCTCTTTAGTGGGTTTGTCGCATCTTCTAAGTGTTCTGCCAACAAAGCGCAGTCTTTGTTTCGCCTTCCCCACAATATTATCTATGTGGTCTTTCCAGTTTAAGTTGCTCGTAATTGTAATTCCTAGGTATGTAGTCGGATTGACAGCCCTTAGACTTGTGAGATTTATCGTATACCCAAAATTTATCGGATCTCTTTTAGTACCCATGTGGATAACCTCGCACTTTTCTTTGTTTAGTGCCAATTGCCACTTTTCGCACCAAACAGAAATTTTCTCTACACGATTTTGCAATTGGAATTGATTGTCTGATGATTTTACTAGACGGTAAATAACAGCGCCATCTGCAAAAAATCTAAGGGGGCTGCTCAGATTATCACATAGATCATTTATGTAAATCAGGAACAGCAGAGGGCCTATGACACTACCATGAGGAACGCCAGATATCACTTATGTGCTACTCGATGATTTACCGTCCATCGCTACGAACTTTGACGTCTCTGAGAGGAAATCACGAATCCAGTCACACAACTGAGACGATACTCCATATGCACGCAATTTGTTTAATAGTCGCTTGTGAGGAACGGTATCAAAGGCCTTCTCAAAATCTAGGAATATGGAATCGAACAGAGATCCCTTGTCGACAGCACTCATTACTTCATGGGAATAAAGAGCTAGCTGCGTTGCACAAGAACGATATTGTCTGAATTTGTGTTCGTTATGTATCAATAACTCATTGTCTTCAAGGTTAATCATAATGTTCGAATACAGCATATGCTCTAACACCCTACTGTAAATTGAGGTCAGTGATATGGGTGTGTAATTCAATGGGTTACTCCTATTTCCTTCCTTGAAAATTGGTGTGACCTGTGTTACTTTCCAGTCTTTAAGAACAGACCTTTCGTCAAGTGAGTGGTTGTATATGATTGCTGAGAAAGGCGCTATTGTGTCTGCATACTCTGAAAGCAACCTGATTGGTATACCATTTGGACCGGAAGACTTGCCTTTCTTAAGTGATTTGAGTTGTCTCGCAACACCTAAGATATTTACTTTTATGTCACTCATGCTAATAGCTGTTCTGGTTTAGAATTCTGGAATATTAACTTCGTCTTCTTTCGTGAAGAAAGCAAACGTAAGAGATCGTTTTCCTAGGGTATGGACAACACAGTATTGTTGCGGGATCTACCTGTGGGAAACGCTTCCGTGCCTTAGGAGGAGGTTGACCCTGACGTCGCAACGACTTGCTTGGTTGAAACAGTGGGAAAAGTGCAACTCAGAGCAGAAAGCTACTGGGCGACAGCTGCAGTATTTCTTGCACGAGTGCAGGCATCATCAGAGTAGCTGCTTCCTTTGATCTAACTATTGAAACATTCACCAGGTATGTCAGCTTTGGCTTCTCTGCCTCAGAAGATGAGCAGCCTATCGAGTTGGCATCCAAAGAGCATATTTTGTGTGACATGATAGCTTACTTCTCAGTTTGTCTTGTGTTAACAAAATAAATCTAAACTGGTAGCGGGCGAATCTGAAAAGTGCCTTTAGTTTGTCCGCATCATACAGCAAGTGTTTTGTTACTAAAATGTTACATGCTATTTCTTCTTCACAATGTAAGTGCATTTGTTTGACTGTTTTACGCATCCTGAGGACTCTTCCCAGTAATATACAGATTTCCTACTCTTCCTTAACTTCCATGTACTTTCGTTTTGCCAAAATTAACTGTTTTTTTTTTTTTTAGATTGAGTATATCGCTCCATATTTCGCCTTCGCTGCCTTGAGAGTGGCACCCCACTCTCCCCCTTTAACGACACTGTCAGTCACGTTCATATTCATACTTTAGGTCATGACCTCGGTGATGACCATTACTACAGTTGCTACGTGTGGTTTATGACTTTTTACATAGGGAAATTCTGAACTGAATGTTAATATAACTGTTTGTGTAGCCTCTAGAGACCTTGTACCCGAGAGGCCTTAGTGGAGGTGAAGAGAGCAGGGAGAAAGCTATACTGCGGCCGCCCATAAATGCTATGTCCAGCAACCTGGCTGTGCGAGTGAATCTGGGAAGCAGCGCTCTGTGGATTGTATCTGAGGAAGCGCTTCTGGCCGTGGCGCTTCCTTGAACTGTTGTGCAAACAGTCACAAAAGTCCAAGCATTCTCACGTTAGAAGCTGTGACGATACGGACAGAGTGGCTAGTCCACGTTTTTAGTGGAGGTAAGACTGTAACCCTTGATGGCATGAAGTCGACAGGTTCTTTCAGCGAGCAGCAAAAACATATGTTTCACGGACACGACTGTGTGGGAAGCTGGGCAGCCTTCTTTCAGAAACTGGAAATGGTCGGCGTAGAAAGATTGGGTCTCTTCATAAATGAGGTATTGTGCTCCCATCTAGACAGACGTCTTTGCCGTGACATGTCCACGCTTACCGTGAAAACGACGCCTCCATAGTTTAAAATCTGTTTTCAGATAAGGGAGATTATGAGTCGCTGATTGTCTCCTTTCAGAACATGCAAAGCAGAGGCTTGCTTCCTCATCGTAGGAATCCTAGTGCTGTGCCTGGAATGGCTACCAGGCCAGAAGAACAGTCAACAGGGGAGATTCAACGAGTAGAGGATAGGTCGATTAGTTTGTGCAACGTGGAGGCGGCTTTTCCACCGGCAGTGGAACTGCGTATCATCTTGGACATATCGTATTACGAGGGCGAGTTTATTCGTCTTGAGTCGGACGTCTGACGTTCGACGATTCCACCACGCTTTCCGCGCCTTTGTGTCAAATTGGTTTGGCCAGAACAGCGAACGGATGCAACTCACACTGAAATCTGCCGGGATTACAGGGTCCTGCTGGGGAAGATTCCCGTGTTATAATAATCAAAACGCCAGTCCGCGTAGTTTGCAAATTTTCGTGAATGTATCAGAACATTACAGCTGCTGCAGCTCACCGTTCTTCACCCACAGTGTACCTTTTTATGTTGCCGCCTAAATAAAGGTGAAAGGGTAAAGTATTGTTGCACTGCCATAGGTTTTTTAAATGATATTCAGAGCTCTCTGTTCTCTGGTGAAGCATAGCGTGTGGTGTACTTGGTCGCAGTCGATTCCATTTCAATAGAATTTGGCCTAGCAGTGGATTCGTGTAAACAAAGTCAGACTGCGTTGTAAAAGGGGCTAATTCAAGAAAGAATTTACGTAGTTGCCACCCCAATGAATGCTTTGCCAAAGAATCACCATCTATTTTCTGATCCGTGTTTGTCATCTTTTGTAAGATTTATCAGCTCATTGTAGTTATAAAAGCATGAATAAGAAATGTTATTATCTTTGTAAACTTAAATACGCCACTGCTCACATTCATGCTCCAATAATGGTTCACCGTTTTTATTTTTTGTGTAATACGTCGATACACCACCAATTCAGAATGTATTTGTTCTAAATTAGTTAATTTGACGATTAATTTGAGTTCTGAAAGTGAGCGCAGACATAGGCCACAAAAATGCCGTGATTAAATTCACCAATTTAATAAATGAAAAAAATAAGGATGTAGCTCACGTTTTGAAGGTTATTGCGAAGATAACACTTTTCTTTATGTAAAGAAAATAGCATGTAACATCACTCGGAGATATATTCATAATTAAAGCAAACGAAGCCATGCAGTTGACGACCCTGGCCCAGGATCTCAACCCATGGCACTTTTGTGAGGTAGGTAGTACGTTATCTTGTAACAGCCTCTAGTTTTCTGTTTTTCTTTTTCTTTCTCAAAGTGAGACTGAGAACATTTAGACTCGGTCTTATGGCTTCGCATTACTTACTTATTTACTTACTCCTTGGCGCTACAGCGCGTGTAAAGCCTTGACCGTCTGGACAATCTGCGCTCACTGTTCTCTGCTGGCTGCCTTTGGCCCTCCATCTTATAACTCCCATTCTTCTTAAGTTCTCCTCCACATTTTCTAGCCATCTTGTCCTTGGTCTGCCCCTTATACGGCGTCCACCTGGTTTTCCTTTGAACACTTCCTTGATTGTGCTGCTCTCCACCATTCTTCCTATATATCCCAACCAACGTAGTCTATTACTCTTTATCTCTATCGCGATATATAGTCTGTTGTTCAACCCTTTGATATCGCTATTATTTCTGATTCGCCAAAAGCCCGTATCAATCACTGGCCTGGGAATTTTCCTAAGTATCTTCCTCCCATCTCTGCAACAACTCCTCTACATTATGTGTCATATTCCAGTAATTTCTATTATGTTGTAGTCACTTTATATCAATGTATGTACTGTCTGTGTCATCTAGTTTTGTTTATCACTGTGTCTTGTCAGTGACTTCTGCGTGATTTCTTGTCTAATGCTGCGTCGTTGCTAACAGCGTTGTGCAAGCTTTTGTGGAGATAATTTGTTTATGGGCATGCGTACGACATTTCGGAGCAGGTTTCGTTTCGTGGGCTGAGGCATAACTGTGGGCATTATTTGAAAGGTCAGAGTAGAGATGTGGTGCGTAACGGATTAGAGTCGGAGACTTGCGGAAGTAGCAATTGATTTGAATGCTTAGGAGAAGCAAAGCTCGTGTGCGTAATGAGTAAGGCTGCGTACTAATGTCGGCCAAAATGGAACACGACCCAGTCATTGATGCAGAGCAAGATAGGACGGCGGAAGAACTTCATTTAAATCACTCTGAAAACTGGGCAAAAATGTTAAATTCAGAATGCTCCGGAGATGAGGGTTCAGTTGACTCAGGAAATGAAAGTGAAAACGATGCTGAGGTGACAGGTCTCTTAGGTTCTGTAATACGGAAAGCGATACAGTAAGCGAAAGTAACAGTCCGATGGACAAGACTTCATAGGGCAGATGAATCGCGTGCATCTAGTCATGGGTACGTTATTGGAAGTGTGCACTTAGAATCGATCATTCAGTTTACAAAAGATGCAGCGAAGAGACGACAGGAAAGAGGAGAAAAGAGACGACATTAAGAAGACCAGATGCAGTAGATCCTCATTAATGAAATTAATGATATTCAGAAGTGACTCGACAAGAGGAAAAAGAGAGACGACGAATTAATGAAACAAATTAAGGAAATTGAAAGGACGGGTGATGAGTTTGTCGAAAACGGAATTCAGGTAAGGAATGAAGTTAAGGGTGTAAAAGCAGAGGTTGAAGACATTGGGAAAACGTCAGAAGAGACGCAAGAAGATTGCAGGCGTGAAGGTAGGACAGCCTGGTTTGTAGCACGAAATGCACGGAAGAATGCCCGAATTGCGTGAGATCGACGCGCGGAGTGGCCTCGCGGTTTGAGGCGCTATGTCATGGACTGCGTGGCACCTCCCGCCGGAGGTTCGAGTCCCCTTTCGGGCATGGGTGTGTGTATTGTTCTTAGCATTATTTAGTTTACGTTAGTTTATGTATTGTGTAAGTCTAGGGACCAATGACCTCAGCAGTTTGGTCCCATAGGCATTCACACACATTTGAACACTTGAACATTGTGCGAGATCAGGCAGCACATGCAAAGGTCGAAGTGAGCGCAACCAAAAAGGCTATGTCTACTCCTAAAAAGCAGGGACAGAGACTAGCTCAGAAGACACACGAAGGAATATTAAAAATCGAAGAAGGGCAAACACGTCTCACTCAGCAAAATGAGCTGCTGGAGAAGATGAGACAAATGTGAGAACGTGTGGCTCGTGTAGAAATTCAGCCAGAAGCAACAGCACGTCACCGTCAGTTCATTGGTCACCCGGAATGTCAAAAAATAAAATATTGCAATCCAACCCGCGTCCACATGCACGGCTCAGGCCGATTAAGGCCAGGAGCGCTGGCTTAGCGGGGTATGACGCTCGGCCGAGCGCGCGCTATCAGTGGCGCGTAGTACACAGAATGCTGAGCCACACCATAGTTACGCGCGACTCGGCGGTACGGAATCATGTCGCAACGTTTCCGTATGTCTGAGTCGCACGCATTGCTATGTGACTGATTACACGCGACCAGGGTACAACAGCTTTCAGTGATCGCTCGGTCTTGAAATCTCGAGCGCACCCGCGCCAGAATTTAGAGAAATTACATTGGTGCAAAATTATGAATATTTCGACTTAAATCATTTTCTCTCAAATCAGAATTTTCAAGGTTAATAAGAGAACCACAGTTCATTACACCCCCATCATGGACTGCTCCGTATGATACGGTACTACAGGAGTCTTGGCCCAAATTGGAATATGTCTGTAGATACCTTGAAGGCTCAATAACAGTGCTCATGCGTAGCGTTGCAGCAAACTGCCGCGATTAGCCCGAATTCAGAGAGGCTATACTAAATACCTACTGGTCACAGGACACCCAAGAAAGGATTAAAGAAAAGATTAAGTTAGAGAAGAATTACGAACCGTCGGGGTGTCGCAGTCCGGTGAAGTTTCTCGAGACGTTCGTCAACAACAACCTTTACCCGGACCACCCATACAGTGACAAAGAGATAATGCGACAGTGCTATAAGAAACTGCCATTAAGGCGTTAAGGTGCCAGAAACTGATCATTGCAAAATGTAATTACACAACGCAGTCACTCAAACGTGCTCTACGAGAGCTGGACTTTGTCAAGGAAGCACAAAACACATAATCAACGAAATTCGCAAGATGCATCTGGAGGAAATACGGGCGGGCAAAATACAAATAGGAACAGGCCAACAATAAATAAGTATCAACGCTGAAGATTTAATAATAGGCCTCAGTGAACTGATAGAATCAGTCGGGGGCCGCATGGCGATAACTTTCTTGAGAACAGCAACAGGCGGGAAATGGAAAATTCTAACCACATCATGCAGCCGGTCTGGAACTCAGGTCAAACAAGGAAAAATGGAGGGATGGTAGGTGAAGTCTGCAACGTGATCACCATAACAACGTAGGGGAAATCAGACCACGTAACCCGTCAGCAGAAACCGCAGCAAAAAAATGATCTGACAGAACGCTGCTGCGGCTTCAGCCCAAAACAAATATTGGTAGGGGCAACATTAACATACTGGGATATGAGGACATTGAACTTCTGTGTGAGAAAAAGAGAGGTGATGGGAGACAGGATTTTACGCCATTATTCATGAAGCGTAGGTGACGTCGGGCTGACGGGAATTACCGAGAGTGGGAACCAGATTACGGCCATTTCAGAGAGTTCATACAGTACATGCAATGAAAACAGCCATGACCTGCGCTCAAAATCACTAAAACAAAAATAAAAGGGGTCTTGACGGGGAGCACACTGAAGCGCAGCTTCAGACTCGGCCGGTAGTTAATTGACAAGGGCATCAGCTAGAGACAAACTTCCTGGTCGACCCCACTCCGTCTATCGAGACAGTGTTTGGAATGGACTTCTTAAATGAACAGCAGGCCGTTCTGGATGTAGGACGATGTGAATTAATCCTGCAGAAAGAGAGCGTGGTCTGATTGTCACTTGCAGATCACACAATACGAACACAGATCGCGGCAGAGTGTGTAAACCTGAGCTACAGATCAGTGGGGAAGGAACCGAAGGACCACAACGTCGATACGGAATTAGAAAGACAGCACAAGATATGACACAAATTAAGAAAGCGGAACACAATGCATTAGATTGCACGTTGAGCAACGACAAAAAGGATTTGGGGAGTGTGTTAAGAGAGAATGCCTATGTGTTCTTGCCAAAGACAGGTGAAATTGAAAATTTCGAACATGCCTTCCGGATCCGGGACCACAAGAAATTTTTGTGCGTCCATACATGATACCACTGCAATACCAGCAGAAAGTCTACTTCGAGATTAAGAAAATGCTGGCTGATGATACTATGGAACCAGCGATCTACACGTACAATAATCCAATCACTGTGGTTGAGAAACAAGACGGCACGATTCGCTTGGTGCAAGTTTTTAGTCAAATCAACATGATAATTGATCCGGAAACGAATCGACCGGCAAAAGCTTGAAGAACTGCTAAAAACTTTCCATGGTGTCACTGTTTTCTCCACGATCGATTTAAGTACAAGCTTCTGGCAAATAACGGCAATTGTTGCGTTCGATAAATACTATCAATTCAAACGGCTGCAGTTTGTTCTGAATGCTGCTTTATTAGAGGATTGGACAGAATCCTCTATGGCTCTATTAAGGAGAGAATCACCACCTATGTGGAAGATGTACTGATTGCGGAGCTGATATGGAGGCAACACAACGTTAGGAGAAATTCTCCGTACCTTCAGAGAGTGTGGTGTTAATTAAAACAGCACTAAATCATGTATCGGGGCGTCCCAAGTCAAATTCCGGCAGAGGGAATGTCGCCGGATCCAGAAAAAAGAACTGTTCCGGGTCTATCTTTGTGTTGGGTTCCTCCTAAAATATGTTTCACTAATTCCACTTCTTCTACCTTCATGTACAATGCTTTAGCCCAACTACTAATTACACATTCATAATTGCATAAAGTCTCATCTTCACCCAGAAGCAGAGAAAGTAAATGTCAGCAAATCCATACAGGAGTCTGTTAGGAAGAAATCCTCTACAGACTGTTTCTTGCGATTGTCTGACTGACACGACTTGTTGGATTATCTGACAAATCTTTACCTGCAACGTTACTTTTGCTAATGGTTATACCATCTTTAACACACCACCATCACCTACATTATATATTCTGTTCACTTCGACCACTTCCAACAAGAGACCTTAATGGGCGTTTCAATTGCGGAAGTGGTTCTACCGCCACAGTCTCTATTTTTTGTAATATTGGTAGAAAGGTATTCGGAAGTTTCGCAAACACATACGGTGGAAAACACTTGAAAAGTTACGTCTCTTCTCCCTTTCTGGCCTGCAAACAGATTCCCTCAGCTTCAACGCTAGCTTCTAATAGTCTAGTCACTTCAGCATGATAGTCAACAACCAAGCTCATTAGCCCTGAAATGAATTTTTGTGTTTTACTTCTAACTTCCTTATCTGCATATCTTTAGTCTGTTTTCCCAATGAAGAAGCTGATCTGCAGCCTTCTGACTTGTCTACGAGAAGGACCAAATGATTCAAAAAAGTCTAGCATACCGCTAAACTCGTTTAAAGCATTTATTGTAACAACAAAGCACAAAGATCAAGAACGGAAGAGCAGAGAGTTCTGTGAGACGACGTCAGCCAATAATACGCTGACGAACCTCACACTAGTAGGACGACACCAAAATAGGAGCGGCATCTACATAAAGAGAATATGAGTGCCACGCCGCTCAGCCGCAGTCGGAGTGGAAGAAGAGCCCTCATACAAACGCTACTGCAGTGACTTATGAAGTGCATTGTTTTGCTTGCACTCAAATTGTATATACCGATGAACATCGATTATTTGCATTTCGACATTTACTTGCGACACACCTTTGTGAATACATAAAGTAAAGTGTTGTCGAGGAAACAGCTTCCAAGCCACCATATATTAGACGAGACGGCAGCTTTCTAAAACTTTATAGTCGAAGACACGACTGCACTCATGTCACCTATCTGTTCCAGCGAGACGTGTAAGATGCAGTCAGCTACGCGCCGCAGCTGGGTGCACCAGCACACCAACAATGCACTGTATATACTCCTCTCCTATTAGGGAAGATCCAGATATTTTGCGTGTACAGCCCAAAGGCTCGACACTTAACATTTTAGAAGTAATTGGGATTATGAAGCATGACACTAATTACCTGATAAGGCGTTAATGAACGGAGTTAAAGCACAAGGGCATACTTGATAACTAAATCCAATATTTTAAGGGTATTACAGCCCACTAAAATTATTCTGCATGTTCCAAACACAGGAGGTCTTATGCCAAGCTCCTTCTTCCTTACACACTGCCCTCTGTCTGCGTCCGCTAAGGGATAGCTTTACAGGATATAACAGAAATGTACGGCACAAATTGCAGGACACATTTCTCACACGTTGACGAAGAAATTGTTTTATTCGAACATGTTATAACTCACCTTCCCCATGTCATTAATCATGGGAAACACACACGAACAGACAGTTAGAATCATGAGGAACATGCGCTCTTGGTGACGCCTGGTTACGTTGCGTACCGCCACTGTCTTGCTTTACATGTCCCTGTTGCCATTGCGACGTACGTCATTGCCTGTTTATAGGTAGCATCCACTGTTTCAGAGATCAATACAACCGTCGCAACCACACGAGTTAGTTACTACCCAGAGTTAGTCACAGACCTGGCTCGTGCAATGGCAGTGTACAAAAATGCAGAGATGGCTGATGCCCATTTGCTGTATGGAGTAGCTGACGACAATGGCGGTCGCGCTCAACGATGATACCGAGAGTGGCTTCCAGCAAAAGCGTTTGAAACCATTGATCGTCGTTTTTAGGGAACATGGGGCATTTAAGCTACCGGGAAGGGGTAGAAGGACGAGGACACCGCAACGGGGAATGGAAATTCTTCATGCAGTTGACGACGACCCTAGTGTTAGTACAAGACATGTAGCTGCAACAATGAATGTTGAGCACGTGACTGTGGAGAGTGTTACAAGAAGACCAGCTGTACCCATACCATTCACAGCGTGTGCAGACACTATCAACAACCGATTTTCCTGCATGGGTACTCTTCTGCAAATAGTTTATTCGACGAAGTCTGAACCCTAATTTTAGTGCAGTGGTGCAGTTCACAGATGAAACATCATATCAACGAGATCATAATCGGCATGCCCATACTTCGGAAGGCTGCGACACCATACGTAATACTCGAGGGATACATCAGCACGTCCGAGATTCACCACGACGGTGAGTTGATGCATGTATCAATGCCCACGGAGGGCGTACTGAACAGCCGGCCACTGTGGCCGAGCGCTTCTAGGAGCTTCAGTCCGGAACCGCGCTGCTGCTACGGTCGCAGCTTCGACTCCTGCCTCGGACATGGAAAATGAAAATGAGCGTTTAGCGTCATTGGCCGGGAGGCCCTTCGTGTAGCAGGTCCTGCCGCCTTGGTGCAGGTATTATTACAGTCAACGCCACATTGGGCGACCTGCGCGCCGGAGGGAGATGAAATGATGACGAAGACAACACCCAGTCCCTGTGTGGATAAAATCTTCGACCAAACTGGAAGTCAACCCGGGCCCACAGGACGGCAGTCCGTCACGCTGACCACTCAGATATCGGGGCGGAGGCCTCGGGCATGGATGTGTGTGATGTCTTTAGGTTAGTCAGGTTTAGGTAGTTCTAAGTCTAGGGGACTGATGACCTCAGATGTTAAGTCGAATAGTGCTTGAAGCCATTTGAGCCATGCTGAACATTTTCTGTGAGAAAGAGTAGCATGTGGTATGCCGACGCGTCCCGTTTGTGTGTTTCCCATGATTAAAGAGTTGGATGAAGTGAGTTGCAACATGGACAGTCGATGTCCGACTTCAGAAATTTTACTATTTGTTTCACCAACTTCTTCACTTGCTCCATGTCTCCAAATTTACCAGAAAGTGCCTCTTGATGTACAGAACAATGAATCCACATCTGTACATCTTTGTAATTGTTTGCTCTTTCGTTGGAGCCAAACATTTAAATTCATTCTACATGATATAAAGAAACAGACAGTCTTAGTATCAGTGTTAAAATCTTTCTTATTACTTCCCAATGATGCGTTTCACCTTGATGTAGGCACCTACAGATTGGCTGATATTTGGTAGCGATTGGTACGTGAGAAGATACTGCACATAAAAATGTCCCAGCAGATAAATGTCACTTTAGATGCGCCTTGACAAGGGTGAAACGCGTCAGTGGGAAAAACATTGCAACCAAGACTGCCTGTTTATTCACATCACACATATCGGTTGCTGTACCAGCCGCGGAATGAAATGGGAAAAGTTTTTCTACCCGCATGGTATTGTAATACCGTTTCATAGAAAATTTGGAGTACCTGTCGTTTATGCGACTGTATAATATGTATCGAGAATTCTCGTCCATCTTTTCGGTCATTCCCATCCACTTTTAAAAACTTTTGACGACAGATTGCTAGATTCTTTCTTTTTGTGCAGGCGGCCACTGCAGTTAGGGACGTCCTTCATATCACGAACAAACAGCTAAGGGTAAACAGCGGAGACATCACGATTTTGCCAAACTAAAGACAGTTATGCCCAGCAAAAAATGCCACACCGCAATACTGTAAGAAACGTAGCGCTGTAGCTGGTACTTCCCGGAAGGGATGAGCAGAGCCGACACAGGGCGAGCGTTGGCCCCGTCCCTGACCGCACACCCTGCGTGCGTGAAGTCCGGCACGCTGAGGCCGGGCTGGGTTAGAGCAACCGCTCATGAGAAGCCGTATATCGGGCTTAGACTCCTGGTCCGACAGAGATTTCCAATTTTTGCAACTGCATTACCATAATGCCCTGTTGAGCTGTAAGTCACGAATTTCCACCTATCTTTTCCTTTTTTTCCCCCGGTTATCCATTTCACATAAGTCAGTGAAGTTCAGGAAGGTACCGACAGGCATATGGAGCCACGCCGACTCTAGTGGCATGGCTAGCTGCCCTATATTTCTCGGTTGAGGATTCTTGTATCCAACAGCCTGCGACAGGTGGTACAACTGAGTCTCTATTGGGCTGGAATCCAGGGAGTTTCGTGGCCAAGAGTGTATGTAAACACATCGTGGTGCTCTTCGAGCCATGCACGTACACCACGAATTGTGTGACACGTTGGAATGTCCTGCTGGTAGATGCCATCGGCCGGCCGCTGTGTCCGAGCGTTTCTAGGCGCTTCAGTCTGGAACTGCGCGACCGATTCGGTCGTAGGTTCGAATCCTGTCGTAGGTTCGAATCCTGCCTCGGTGTCCTTAGGTTAGGTAGGTTTAAATAGTTCCAAGTTCTAGGGGACTGATGACCTCAGATGTTAAGTTCCGTAGTGTCAGAGCCATTTGACCATTTTTTAAATGGTTCAAATGGCTCTGAGCACTATGGGACTCAACATCTTAGGTCATAAGTCCCCTAGAACTTAGAACTACTTAAACTTAACTAACCTAAGGACGTCACACACACCCATGCCCGAGGCAGGATTCGAACCTGCGACCGTAGCAGTCCCGCGGTTCCGGACTGCAGCGCCAGAACCGCACGGCCACCGCGGCCGGCTGACCATTTTTGAAGAGCACCTGTGAGGTAAGAACAGTGTCTGTAAAAATATTTTTCTCATCGGCAAATAATGTGAAGACATGTGGTGAAATCGGTGAAACGTATTCCGAGCGACGCATGGACGAGAAACAGCGAGAGGGGATGCCTAGGTAGCTTCACAGCACGGTACAGAGGGAGAATGACCGAGGACGTCGAGGGTAAGGGTGAACGACGTTGAATGATATGCGAGTCATGTAGAAAGATTAATTATTATGTAGAAAGAATACTGAGGGCATAAGACCGGCATGACTGTAGAAGAAAAATATTATCGAATAAGTTTTGTTTTAACAAACTGGCGAACACTGTGAAATAATGAGGCGCAATCATTGGTAACTTACTTCAACAGTCGGCGCAGAAAAAGAAGTTTTGAAATCTAATTCAAAGAGAACAATTGTAGGTCTATTGTTTCAATCAAATATCCACCTACAAATCAAAGTCACTATCACCTGGAAGGTAACACACAACAGAATATACGCATGCGGTGCAAAATCTTCTTCACACTAAAAAATACATCAGGTCACTATTTCAAAATGAAGACTCGGGAATTTCAGCGTTGAAGGTGAAAGTTCGCATTACGCAGACTTTCTCTTTATGATTCCACTGGAGGCAGGTAACATCATGTACAATACTCGGTTTTGTAAATCAACATTTTAAAAATTTTGCGTCTGAATGTTCATAAAATTAAAAATGCAAGAGCAATCAGGTTACATTCGCCCTTCCACGTCATGAATTTAACAGACAGAACCAGTATAAACAGTTATTGGGACAGGGCAAGCTATGCTTATGACAAAAAGATATTTTGTTACGGTGTCGCACAAGCATGGACCGAAGATAATAGTCTCTTGCTGTGAGTAGTTGAGCCAAGATCACAATTCTGCGAATTCAGTAAAGTAAACCAAAAGAGCCATTGATTCAACTGCCTTTGTCTCTGATGACTTAGGGAAAAACTGAATCCCATCTTTGCTTTGGTATTTGAAATACTAAAATACAGGAACTTGGTAGTCGAAAAATGTTCAAATGTGTGGGAAATCTTATGGGACCCAACTGCTACGGTCATCAGTCCCTAAGCTTACACACTACTTAACCTAAATTATCCTAAGGACAAACACACACACCCATGCCCGAAGGAGGTCTCGAACCTCCGCCGGGACCAGCCGCACAGTCCATGACTGCAGCGCCTTAGACCGCTCGGCTAATCCCGCGCGGCTTGGTAGTCGTCTAGTTCCCTTCTGAAAATGTATTTGTAGATGTGAAGAGAAATCAAGATTGTCGATCAAAACATTGTTCATAAAGAACGGCTGATTGTTGCTGGTTTTCATCCAATCGCTGTAAAAGTTTGTCACGCCAGTGGACCGAGCGTGATGGCACAACGGTGAGATTCTGGACTCGCAATCGGCAGAACGGTGCTCCACATTTTAGTCCAGTCATACAGAATACGGTTTCCGTAAACCACAAATGGGGGTAGTCCTCTTTGAAATGATCAAAAAATCGATTTTTTCTTGCTCTAAATGTTCTCTGAGGTGTCTCCTTTCTTGCTGTGTTCTTCCGAAGTTCGCCAGAAACTCCATTATCAAATTATAATGCCATTTGTGAAAAATTGTCTCCGAAAACCATTCTCTGCGGTAAGAAAAGAAAAAAAAAAAAAACAACCGCCATCGCGGCCAGTGTGACAGTGTATAACTACAACACGTCATAGCGCGTATTATCGGATATATGGAAATGCTCGAACTTGAGATCGGACCAGGCTGTTACAACTTCTGCACAAAGACGGGTGAGAGGTGTCATGAGAGGGCAGAACACGGATGACACTCTCTGCCAAATATACCCGCAGGAGCGCCTTGACCACGAAGAAGATGGACTTTCCTTTCCGTCTGCAAGGATTGTTGTTCGGTTCAGAGATCGCTGACTTAAGGTATGTTTAGCTATAATAAAAAAAGTTACCCAATACTAAATACCTGTTTTTCTCGTAACCATATTTTGCACACTCGTTTTTTACATAAGTTGAGAACGGTAGTTAAGATTTTGAGAGGAAGTCGATGCCGGCATTCTAAAGTGAATTCTTTTCAGCATGCGTAGCCGTTTTGACATATCTTCAAAAGTTCATTTGCGGGCACGTTTTTGTCTCGAGTTTTTGGGGCAAGAAATTGACATTTTTTTCAACACGTCATCACTTTGCTAGAACTTAATATTTTTAAATTATCCTATATATGAAGACAGACAATATATTGAAAACGCCTTATAGAAAGCAATTTTGTAACAGGTCCAATACCAGAGCTACGGGAAATCCCCAAGTCGACCAATGTTCCGGCTGCAAGGGCTCCATCCACCTGGTGCAGCCGTTACACGGAGCGTCCAATGTGGATAGAAAAGTGACTACTTACTGACAAAAATGTAAGGAACAAACCTGTATCAGCAGACCTAGATTAATTTTTATTTTACTTGAAAAGAAAATCATAAATACATGTGGTGCCTAGAAGCCAAGGGGTCCAAATGACATTTTTGTCAGAATGGATTTAAGTGCAGAAATCCTTCTAGATATTTGTTTATTTGCTGACTAAAAATATTTAAAAAAACTCTTCGGATAATCCAGTTTGAATTTCTTAGATGCTTCTTTTCTTGGACATGATACTGATGCAGAACTCAATTTTGCTCCCAGAACTGATGATGAAACTAAAAGTAAAAGTGACGAAAGTGGTACCCCGGTATTGAGAGGTTAATTTTGTTTTATAGGCCTTTGATATGAAAAATTCATAACGAAAACATATTTTACTTTAACAGCATATTTTGGTTTATTCAAAGCCCTACTCTAACCTAATGTTACTCCTTGCCTACCTCAACCCAGACTTCTTGCTCTAAACGTAACATTTTCCATCCTATTTTCCTTTTTAGCTGGAATACCAGAAGCTGAAGTGGCTGGTGGAATTATCGATGATTTACCGGACAATGCAATACCACCACCGACACAAACTGGAAGAAAACGAGTTCGGAGAGCGGGTCACTGACAGCGAGAACAAATCAAGAAATTACGAAACCCCGGCAAGGCTTATCGTGACTGCAGATCGAAATATAATGCACCTAAGGAGAACCGTGTGTACAACCACAACTGTCGTTTTAATTGCAATGAAAATGTTCCACAACAGCAAAGGCAAGTCATATTTGAGACACATTGGAACCTAGCTGAATGAAACTGCATACGGCCTACATACACAGTGCTGTAGAACTGAATCCTACAAAAGGCGAAAAGAATTAGCTGCAAGTAGAAAACACATGTCAGTTACTTATAGCCTTAATGGCTACAGAGTTTGCAGAGATTTTTTTTGAGACCCAGAAGAGTAAGAAATATTATTCTAAAATAGAAAGAAAACACCTCAGCGGTAGCTGCGCGAGGCAAAAGAGGTAAAGCGGAACCAGCAAACCAAATTTCAGCAGAAAAAGTGGCAGTTATTGAAGAACACATTAGAAGCTACCCTAAGTACTCAAGTCACTACAGCAGAGAAAAAGTTGTCAAAAAATCTTCCTTAATCCAATTATGTTCAAGCTGTACAAGAAGTCATCTGAGAAAAGAGGAATCGTGCCTTAAAAAGAAAGTGTCGATCGAAAGATTTTCAATATAAAGTTTGATTTGGGCTTTCATACGCCTTAGACAGATACATGTATCACTTGCGACAAGTTCGAAATAAAAATTTTGCGTGGCACAGAAGAAGAAGAAAAGCTTGTGGTGAAACAAAAGGAATTATACTTGAAGCTATAAAAGAATTAAAAGAAAAACGCACCAAAACCAAAGCAAAAGATGCAGCACCAATCTGTTCTGACCTTCAAAGAATGATATCAACGCCTGCAGTTAAAAACTCCAAAGCGTGTTATATGCGACAACTGTTGACATATAACTTATGTCCATAATCTCGAAGACGGTACCGGAAACATATCCATGTGGCATGAGGGGCAAGCCAACAGGGGGTGTCAGGAAATAACGAGTTGCCTTCCAAAATACATTAAGACGCTCCCCAGCTATATGAAACACATTGAGGCATTTGCCGGCAGTTGTGGAGGCCAGAACAAGACGTCAAAATTTTGGTTGTACATTGTAAGAAACACAGGCATTGAGACAATCACCCCGCATTACTTTGTACCTGGCCACTCGTACAATGAATGTGACTGAGAGTTTGGGCACATAGAGATCAAAGAGAGAGAAAAAAAAACACAGACATGTACGTTCCGGACGGATGGGTGAACCTAGTAGCATCAGAAAATCGGAAGTTTATTGTGACTAAAATGAGAGATGAAGATTTTGTTGATACTGATGCTCTGAACAATGTTTTCCTCAAAAAGGTAAAAGGCATCACAAAAATGCAAATTCTTAAATTTCCGTAATCTAGGCTGTAGCATTCACATAGTGGGTTCTGCCACGTGCAGTGAAATACGGCACAATGTTAGATCCTAAGCAGTACGCCACTGGAAGTGGATTGTTTGATAACTTATTTTGAAATGTGAAATTTCTGGCTAGCCTCAGTTAAGTTATATCAGCACCAGGTTAGTTTCCTTTGGCAAACACCGACAAACTGTTGTCTGATTGGGTTGGTTGTCAGATTGTGTACGTGTTCGTGGTCTATCATGTATCACGTGTTCGGGAATCGATGATATCTCCATCGAGAGTGGTTCCGCTGTGACGTTTGTTCCGTATTGAGGCAAATAAGAATCGTGTTTATCTAGGAAATCCACCTACATAGATGAGTAATGGCTTTTAGTTTGTCTGTCTAATGTCTCATACACCGAAGGGCCACAGAAACTGGTACACCTGCCTCATATCATGTAGGGTCCGTCGCTCATATCATGTAGGGTCCGTCGAGCACGCAGAAGTGGCACACCACGACATGCCATGAACTCGATTAATGTCTGAAGTAGTGCTAGAGGGCATTGACACCATGAGTCCTACAGAGCTGTGTATAAATCCGTAAGAGTACAAGGTGGTGGAGATCTCTTCTGAATAGCACGTTGCAAGGCATCCCAGATATGCTCAATAATGTTCATGTCTGAGATGTGGTTGGGCAGCAGAAGTGTTTCAACTCAGAAGAATTTTCTTGGAGCCACTCTTTAGCAATTCTGGACATGTGAGATGCACAATTGATATGAATGGATGCAGGTGATCAGACAGGATGCTTACGTCCGTGTCACCTGTCAGAGTTGTATCTAGATGTATCAGGGATCACATATCACTCCAACAGGACACGCCTCACACCATTACAGAGCCTCCACCAGCTTGAACAGTCCCCAACCGACATGCAGAGTCCATGAATTCTTGAGGTTGTCTGCATACCCGTACACGTATATCCGCTCGATACAATTTGAAAAGAGACTCATCCGACCAGGCAACATATTTCCAGTCGTCAACAGTCCAATATCTGTGTTGAGGGGCCCAGGCGAGGTGTAAAGCTTTTTGTCGTGCCTTCGGCTCCGAAAGCCCATATGGATGATGTTTCTCTGAATGGTTCGCACGCTGACACTTGTCGATGGCCAAGTATTGAAATCTGCAGCAATTTGCCGAAGGGTTGCACTTCCGTCACAGTGAACGATTCTCTTCAGTCGTCGTTGGTCACGTACTTGCAGGATCTATTTCCGGACGCATCGATGTCGTAAATTTGATGTTTTACCGCACTCCTGATATTCACTGTACACTCGTGAAATGGAAAATTCCCACTTCATCGCTACCTCGGAGATGCTGTGTCCCATCGCTCGTACGCCGATTATAATACCGCGTTCAAACTCACTTAAAAACTTGATAATCTGCCAGTGTAGCAGCAGTAACCGATCTAACAACTACGCCAGTTACTTGTTGGCTTATATAGCCGTATTCTATCTGTTTACATATCTCGTTATTTGAATATGCATGCCTATACCAGTTTGACCGTGCGGTTCTAGGCGCTTCAGTCTGGAACCACGTGACCGCTACGGTCGCAGGTTCGAATCCTGCCTCGGGCTGGATGTGTTCGATGTCCTTAGGCTAGTTAGGTTTAAGTAGTTCTAAGTTCTAGGGGACTGATATGACCACAGATGTTAAGACCCATAGTGCTCAGAGCCATTTGAACCATTTGAGCCTATACCAGTTTCCTTGGCTCTTCAGTGTGTTTGCTGTTATCTTTTGAGATCCTTGAGAAGTGTGTTTGACATCTGATATTGCGTATCATTGGTACGATGTGAGTAATGTGTTTATTGACGAGAAAATACAAGTAAGTTTTACATGAAATTCGAGAGAAACGACTAGGAATTTTCTCCTGTGAACTGTGTGGAACCTTGAGTATCTAAATTTAGAATGGAGGCTTTACCGTGTGTTAGATGATCACCCTGTGGTGTTGTTCGATGACACTTCGTTTGTGACAGCCGTGTTCCGCATAGTTTTAAATTTTAGTAATTTTTCGTAATGATTGTTTGGTTGTTCGACGAACGTGGATGTGCTTAGTTGCGTCGTCGCCTTGTGATGCTCTGCATTTCCTTTGAGCAATCTCGTCGCAGTATTGACATTACGCGTCTGTTTGTGGGCTAGTCGCTTGAGAATTACTGCCGTGTTTTTTGGCTGGTTCTATGAACAAGATTCTTCTTCGTGTTAAGTGAACCTTTGTATAGTTGTCCGCGCCGCTTTTTTTAAGAACGTCTGCATTTTTATTTCGTTGTCACCTTTTGTTGTGTGAGGATCAACGGAAGTGCATTCGTTGTCGTGGTTGTTTACGTTTCTCACTGACTTTCTTGAGCTCTCGTCTGCAAATCGAACAGCGAGAACTGTTCTAATTCTTTAGTGTTGAATTAGTCCAGAGCGTTGTTAACTACTAAAGCGACCGCTGTATGTTTGCATTTGCTGTCAATGTTAATCAGGCTAGCGCCTGTTTTGTTATAAAGGGGTTAAGTGCATATCCTAATGCTTATGTAGCTGTGGGTGTAGTCTAGCGAGCGACAGCTACTCTGTCTACTAGGAGTAACATCAAGTAACTTTTATTACTAATTGGGCACGTCGAAAAATTTTTTGTAACTTGCTCATTTTGAATGTAGTTTTTCAACCATTGTGCACAATGCCGTCACATTTCTTTATTGAGGCGAGAACTTTTATTTAAAGCAATTCTGATTAAGCCTTAGGACAACGCTCAGCTAATGTCTGGTGCGATTTTAAGTGTCGTCCACCAGTGATGGTATCGCTTGATGTGATATCAAGCCGTGGGCAAGTTCTCACTTCGAGGACATCGGTGTTCCAACTTGGCGTCGGATCCGATGACTCCGTCTTTAATAAAATTTGAGCTGAATAAATAAGGGATGTTGTTGTTGTTGTGGTCTTCAGTCCTGAGACTGGTTTGATGCAGCTCTCCATGCTACTCTATCCTGTGCAAGCTTCTTCATCTCCCAGTATCTACTGCAACCTACATCCTTCTGAATCTGCTTAGTGTATTCATCTCTTGGTCTCCCTCTACGATTTTTACCCTCCACGCTGCCCTCCAATGCTAAATTTGTGATCCCTTGATGCCTCAAAACATGTCCTACCAACCGATCCCGTCTTCTAGTCAAGTTGTGCCACAAACTTCTCTTCTCCCCAATCCTATTCAATACCTCCTCATTAGTTACGTGATCTACCCACCTTATCTTCAGCATTCTTCTGTAGCACCACATTTCGAAAGCTTCTATTCTCTTCTTGTCCAAACTAGTTATCGTCCATGTTTCACTTCCATACATGGCTACACTCCATACAAATACTTTCAGAAACGACTTCCTGACACTTAAATCTATACTCGATGTTAACAAATTTCTCTTCTTCAGAAACGCTTTCCTTGCCATTGCCAGTCTACATTTTATATCCTCTCTACTTCGACCATCATCGGTTATTTTACTCCCTAAATAGCAAAACTCCTTTACTACTTTAAGTGTCTCATTTCCTAATCTAATTCCCTCAGCATCACCCGACTTAATTTGACTACATTCCATTATCCTCGTTTTGCTTTTGTTGATGTTCATCTTATATCCTCCTTTCAAGACACTGTCCATTCCGTTCAACTGCTCTTCCAAGTCCTTTGCTGTCTCTGACAGAATTACAATGTCATCGGCGAACCTCAAAGTTTTTACTTCTTCTCCATGAATTTTAATACCTACTCCGAATTTTTCTTTTGTTTCCTTTACTGCTTGCTCAATATACAGATTGAATAACATCGGGGAGAGGCTACAACCCTGTCTTACTCCTTTCCCAACCACTGCTTCCCTTTCATGCCCCTCGACTCTTATAACTGCCATCTGGTTTCTGTACAAACTGTAAATAGCCTTTCGCTCCCTGTATTTTACCCCTGCCACCTTCAGAATTTGAAAGAGAGTATTCCAGTTAACATTGTCAAAAGCTTTCTCTAAGTCTACAAATGCTAGAAACGTAGGTTTGCCTTTTCTTAATCTTTCTTCTAAGATAAGTCGTAAGGTCAGTAAATAAGGGATGGAAAAATAAATATCAGCCCACCCACCCTCTGTCGCAGACAATTCAGCGCTCCACTTGTCATTCACGTTCCCGGCCTTTTCAACTTTAGTGAACGACAGTGATATAGATAAGCGTAACACAGAATCTGAGGTTTTTAGAGGTAGACTGATGACTTTATGTCGGAATGGCTTTCTTCTTATTTTATTACTTTGTTTCCGTTTGGAGTGCATATTTACGTAACGCAAACACACACAGCTTGAATCGGAAAAAGCGTTGTTGAGGATTGCATTCCCAACATTGTGACTATGCACTATATTAATTATAAGGAATAATGGCATTGATTAACTTTTCGTGGTTGTGGTATACAGTCATGTAAAATTATTTACCAGATACCATATCAGCCAATCGCTGTAAAAATTGTCTATCCGTCCTGTTATAGTTCTGGTCTTACGACCATTATCAAGTGGTATACTGAAAAAGACTGCGCCTTACCACGTGTGAAATGTAAAAATCATCAGGTAAATATAACAGTCACAGCATTTCTACGTCTAGCCTTTTGAAAAAAAAAAAAATGTGATAAGAATCCTATGGAACCAAACTGCTAAGGTCATCGGTCCCTAGGCTTACATCCACATGTACATCTACATCTACACTCCGCAAGCCACCTGACGGTGTGTGGCGGAGGGTACCCTGAGTACCTCTATCGCTTCTCCCTTCTATTCCAGTCTCGCATTGTTCGTGGAAAGAAGGATTGTCGGTATGCTTCTGTGTAGGCTTCAATCTCTCTGATTTTATCCTCATGGTCTCTTCGCGAGATATACGTAGGAGGGAGCAATATACTGCTTGACTCTTCGGTGAAGGTATGTTCTCGAAACTTTAACAAATGCTCGTACCGAGCTAGTGAGCGTCTCTCCTGCAGAGTCTTCCACTGGAGTTTATCTATCATCTCCGTAACGCTATCGCGATTATTAAGTGATCCTGTAACGAAGCGCGCAGCTCTCCGTTGGATCTTCTCTATGTCTTCTATCAATCCTATCTGGTACGGATCCCACACTGTTGAGCAGTATTCAAGCAGTGGGCGAACAAGCGTACTGTAACCTACTTCCTTTGTTTTCGGATTGCATTTCCTTAGGATTCTTCCAATGAATCTCAGTCTGGCATCTGCTTTACCGACGATCAACATTATATGATCATTCCATTTTAAATCACTCCTAATGCATACTCCCAGATAATTTGTGGAATTAACTGCTTCCAGTTGCTGACCTGCTATTTTGTAGTTAAATGATAAGGGAACTATCTTTCTATGTATTCGCAGCACATTACACTTGTCTACATTGAGTTTCAATTGCCATTCTCTGCACCATGCGTCTATTCGCTGCAGATCCTCCTGCATTTCAGTACTATTTTCCATTGTTACAACCTCTCGATACACCACAGCATCATCTGCAAAAAGCCTCAGTGAACTTCCGATGTCATCCACAAGGTCATTTATGTATATTGTGAATAGCAACGGTCCTATGACACTGCCCTGCGGCTCACCTGAATTCACTCTTACTTCGGAAGACTTCTCTCCATTGAGAATGACATGCTGCGTTCTGTTATCTAGGAACTCTTCAATCCAATCACACAATTGGTCTGATAGTCCATATCCTCTTACTTTGTTCATTAAATGACTGTGGGGAACTGTATCGAACGCCTTGCGGCATCTACCTGTGAACCCGTGTCTATGGCCCTATGAGTCTCGTGGACGAATAGCGCGAGCTGGGTTTCACACGACCGTCTTTTTCGAAACCCATGCTGATTCCTACAGAGTAGATTTCTAGTCTCTAGAAAAGTCATTATACTCGAACATAATACGTGTTCCAAAATTCTACAACTGATCGACGTTAGAGATATAGGTCTATAGTTCTGCACATCAGTTCGACGTCCCTTCTTGAAAACGGGGATGACCTAAGCCCTTTTCCAATCCTTTGGAACGCTACGCTCTTCTAGAGACCTACGGTACACCGCTGCAAGAAGAGAGGCAAGTTCCTTCGCGTACTCTGTGTAAAATCGAACTGGTATCCCATCGGGTCCAGCGGCCTTTCCTCTTTCGAGCGATTTTAATTGTTTCTCTATCCCTCTGTCGTCTATTTCGATATCTACCATTTTGTCATATGTGCGACAATCTAGAGAAGGAACTACAGTGCAGTCTTCCTCAGTGAAACAGCTTTGGAAAAAGACGTTTAGTATTTCGGCCTTTAGTCTGTCATCCTCTGTTTCAGTACCACTTTGGTCACAGAGTGTCTGGACATTTTGTTTTGAGCCACCTACCGCTTTGACATAAGACCAAAATTTCTTAGGATTTTCTGCCAAGTCAGAACATAGAACTTTACTTTCGAATTCATTGAACGCCTCTCGCATAGCCCTCCTCACACTACATTTCGCTTCGCGTAATTTTTGTTTGTCTGCAAGGCTTTGGCTATGTTTATGTTTGCTGTGAAGTTCCCTTTGCTTCCGCAGCAGTTTCCTAACTCGGTTGTTGTACCACGGTGGTTCTTTTTCATCTCTTACGATCTTACTTGGCATATACTCATCTAACGCATATTGTACGATGATTTTTCAACTTTGTCCACTGATCCTCAACACTATCTGTACTTGAGACAAAACTTTTGTGTTGAGACGTCAGGTACTCTGTAATCTGCCTTTTGTCACTTTTGATAAAGAGAAAAATCTTCCCACCTTTTTTAATATTTATATTTACGGCTGAAATCATCGATGCAGTAACCGCTTTATGATTGCTGATTCCCTGTTCTGCATTAACTGTTTCAAATAGTTTGGGTCTGTTTGTCACCAGAAGGTCTAATATGTTATCACCACGAGTCGATTCTCTGTTTAACTGCTCAAGGTAGTTTTCAGATAAAGCACTTAAAAAATTTTCAGTGGATTATTTGTCCCGTTATGAACGTTTGAGTCTCCCTGTCTATATCCGGCAAATTAAAATCTCCACCCAGAACTATAACATGATGGGGAAATCTACTCGAAATATTATCCAAATTATCCTTCAGGTGCTCAGCCACAACAGCTGCTGAGCCAAGGGGGCCTATAGAGACATCCAATTACCATGTCTGGGCCTGCTGTAACCGTGACCTTCACCCAAATTATTTCACATTTCGGATCTCCGTCAATTTCCTTCGATACTATTGCACTTCTTATCGCTATAAACACGCCTCCCCCTTCACTGTCCAGCCTGTCTCTGCGGTATACATTCGAATCTGAGTTTAGGATTTCATTACTGTTTACGGCTGGTTTCAGCCAACTTTCTGTCCCTAGTACTATATGGACGTTGTGACCGTTTATTAATGAGAACAGTTCTGGGACCTTTCTATAGACGCTCCTGCAGTAAACTGTTAGCACAATAATATTGTTATTCCCTGTTGCATTTTGCCTACTCCTACCTTGCTGCGTCTCAGGAGGCGTCTTGTCGGGCCTAGGGAGGGAATTCTCTAACCTAAAAAACCCACATGTGCACTCCACACGTACTCTGCTACCCTTGTAGCCGCTTCCGGCGTGTAGTGCACGCCTGACCTATTCAGGGGGACCCTACATTTCTCCACCCGATAGCGGAGGTCGAGAAATTTGCACCCCAGATCTCCGCAGAATCGTCTGAGCCTTTGGTTTAAGCCTTCCACTCGGCTCCAAACCAGAGGACCGCGATCGGTTCTGGGAACGATACTACAAATAATAAGACTAAAAACAGCAGACCAGTTGCAATGGATAAAGTAATCTTTACCTAGGTTTCGACAGATTTAAACCTGTCTTCTTCAGAAGGCGGCAGTATGTCGCTTATGAGCTCTGCAACATCCATGTACTAATTTTTATTTACATGACAAACCCTATTTTCAGGGCTATATTTTAATTTGGACTAGTGGATCTATGCAGATATTTGTAAAAACGACGATGATACATCATTCCATATTAATGTAATACTGCCGCCTTCTGAAGAAGACAGATTTAAATCTGTCGAAACCTAGGTAAAGATTACTTTATCCATTGCAACTGGTCGGCTATTTTTTAGTCTTATTACGTGGAACCGTTGTTGTTGCGCAGCTATGTTTAAAATACTGATACTACAAATAGTTGGTTTTGATTCCACCCCGCGAGCGAGGCTTTCCGCCTTCATCAATTCCGCCAACCGCCTGTACGAACTGAGGATGACCTCTGAACCCAGACGGCAGGAGTCATTGGTGCCGACATGAGCAACAATTTGCAGTCGGGCCCACCCAGTGCTCTCTATCGCCGCTGGCAGGGCCTCCTCCACATCTCGGATGAGATCCCCCGGCAAGCAGACAGAGTGAAAACTGGCCTTCTTCACCGACCTTCCCGCTATTTCCCTAAGGGGCTCCATCACCCGCCTAACGTTGGAGCTCCCAATAACTAATAAACCCTTCCCCCCGTGTGCCTGTTCGGACCTTGCTGAAGGAGCGGCCACATGTCCACTCACAGGAAGAGCAGGCGATGCCACACGGCCAGCCTCCACATTGACCCTCCGCCTCGTGCGCCGTGAACGCCGCCGAACCCGCCACTCCCCTTGGGGAGACGGTGGCCCAACCGCGCCCGGTACCCGCGAAGATGTCTCGACAGCAGGGACAGTGGGTGAAGCATGTAACACCTGGGGTGTACCATGCGACGCACCAGACTCCCCACTGCCGCTACACTCCGAGGCAGCAGCCTGAAGACGGCTGACTGCGGCCATCAACACGTTCAGCTGTTCGCGAACAGTGGCCAGCTCCTCCTGCGTCCGCACACAGCAGTCACACATCCTATCCATCCTAAGAAATCAATTTACTGTAGAGAGTTAATCAACTTTTAACTAGACGGCTAGTTGACTAAAGGCGGCTGACTAAACTGACTAAACTGTGGTTGCTAGCCACGTCTTGTAGAAAACAATGAAAATAGCACTACCTGTCTCTGAACTGTATTGAAAACAAACACTGGCACTACTGGCACTATGGTTGATTAAAGGGACTCTCTGACTGTATTCAAAACAAACACGAAATCTATGGACACACTATTACTAGCACTCGACAATTAAAGCTTCCTAAAAGCAAAAACACACGGAAGAAGAAGTGACAAGTAAGAAAAATACAGTTAATACTTAAATTAAGGTAGCTCGCTGCACAGCAGACGTGAAGCGGACGACACACTACTTAATCTAACTTAAACTAACCAATGCTAAGGACAACACACACACCCATGCCCCAGGGAGGACTCGAATTAGCCTGTTGCGGAAAAACTTCTGTAGCTATACAAAAATGTACAAGAAGGCTAATCGAGTGGCAAATGTGTTAAATATGATAACTTTGTCAAAAGACTCAACACGAAAATAATTTGACAGGTATATATGTCAGACGATTTTCAGATTTGACAGATTCTAAAGCGATTTTTTGCAGCATACCACTTTAATGTCGCCGTAAGACTGAAATTACAGTAGTTCAAATAAATATTTAGTCAATGGCAAAATGATATGTTTAAAAAAATTGACATTTCTTCAGTCGGTCCTCGTAATGTATTCGGATAGCCAGCAATATCAGAGATGCAAAAAGATCCTTTCGAAATATCATGAAAGATGCATTAAAATAACAGCAGGCAGTCATTTGACACTATTGTTATCAGCAAAGTAAATGGAAGCAAGGTCGAAGGAATTTGCAACTGAAATTTCAAAATGTTGCTGCGGATGACAGACCACACGAAAAACGCAAATGTACATCGTTAAGCCATTATAATTGCAACACTAGGAAGAATACGAAGCAAGGAAACTATTGTACATGTTGAGTGTAGTACGAAAAGTAAATAATTTAATTTGTAGATAATTTGTGGGTAGATAGCATGTGATATGCAGTCAGCATAGCTGCCACATCTGTTTGAAATAACGGCTCAGACGCTTCTAAAGTAAAACAAATCCTGGATGACAGGTACAGCATTCCATGCTGTTTCAAGTCGTACCCAAGGAAGCATTAATTGTAGGAGCTTGCCGGCAGAGGTGTGGTAGTCTCCCGGAAAGCGATTACCAGATGTTTCCAGTGGTAGAGAGGTCTCAACAGCCTGCTGGCCAGGCCAACAGCCGAGCATCATCTGCATCAAGATGGGTAAAAGCAGCCCAGGCAACAGGTAGTCTTGTGTAATCTTCTTGAAAAATTAGATAGAAGAAAAAATGAAGATAAGATAGAGCCACCAGCTTTAGCACATCAGAATTGTAGCAGATGTTCGTATCATCAGCTACGCGAAGCAGAGGTGATCGTGTTGTGAACCAAATGACACTTCCGTCAAAAAACGCCAGATGCTGTGTCTGTATGACTCTAACGATTGCAATGTGCACCGTTCGCTCTCCTCACAGCCTCCATATACAGCTGCATCCTTCATGATCTTAGAACTGAGACTCGTCGGGAAAGCCACTGTGGTTCCGCTGCTGTGACCTGTTTTGTTGTTGACCACATCATTATCAGCGCCCCTTTCTCTGTTGCACCTAAAGGGGAACACCACCAATAATCGCTCTGTTCACAGGTTGTGGTGCTCCTAGTGTCGTCGCACGTCCTGTATGGGTACTCGAATTTCTGAAAAGATGATCATTTCCTACCTCAGGTTTCGTGACGTGACTGTATGAACCTGAACGGCAGTGTGGACATGTCTATCCTCCCGCGTACTAATCGCGTGGGGAACTTGTCATCCTACATGGCGCTTTTCCTTTCCTGAACCCACAAACTGTAGATTCGCAGCACAGTAGTCGATACCAGTCTACGTGAGCAGCAATATAACGGTATGGTAGATCGCAGTCTCGATAGGCTGCGATCCTGCCAGTGTCGAATTGCAACACGTCCTGGCATAGCACGGTATTCTCATACAGAATCAACATGCAAATGTGACTTCGAACGGGAAACCTGATGCGTAGCCTTTCCATGTGTCCAGAAATTAGATGGCGTTGCTCCTACTAACTTTGGGTAGTTGCGCTGAAATGCTAATCATTTTCACGGAGGTGACAAAAGTCATGAATACCTCCTAATATCGTGTCGCTCCTACTTTTAACCGGGGTAGTGCAGCAACTCGACGTGGCAGGGACACAACATGTCTTTTCCAGTCCCCTGCAGAAACAGTCAGCGATGCTGCCTCTATAGCCGTCCACAATTCACCCGTCGAGATTCGAGTCCTCCGTTTGTCATGAGTGCATGTGTTGCCCATAGCGTAAGTTAGTTTCAGTTAGATTAAGTAGTGTGTAGGCTTAGGGACCGATGACCTCAGCTGTTTGGTCCCATAAGACCGTACCATAAATTTCCAACTTTGTTGCCGTCCACAATTGTGAAAGTGCTGCGAGGGGCAGGATTTTGCTATGAGACTGACCTCTCCAATATGTCCCATAAATGTTCGATGGGATCCATCTTGGGTGCTCTGGCTGGACAAATCATTCGCTCGAATTGTCCAGAGTGTTCTTGAAACCAGTTGCGAGAAATTGTTGCTCAGTGACATGGTGTATTTTCATCCGTAAAAATTCCATAGTTGTTTGGGAACACGAGGCTACGTATTACCTCCTCGTAGCGGAACATAACGATTTCGAGTCAATGATCGGTTCATTTCGAGCAGAAGACCCAGTCCATTCCATGTAGACACAGCCCAAATCACTATGGAGTCACCACCAGCTTGCACAGTGCCTTGTTGACAACGTGGGTCAATGGCTTCGTGGGGTCTGCGCCACACGCGATCTCTACCATCAGCTCCAACCAACTCAGATTGGGACACATATGACTCAGCCACGGTTTTCCAGTCTACTAGGGTCCAACTGTTATGGTCACGAGCAAGGAGAGGTGTCGGAGGCGACGTCATGCTGTTAGCGAAGGCTTTCGCGTCGGTCGTCTGCTGCGATAGCCCATTAGTTCCAAATTTCGTTGCAATGTCCCAACGCATGCCTTCGTCATAGTACCACATTGTTTTGTGGGAACAATTTCCGTAATGCACTGCTCTTTTACACCTTGTGTACGCTACACTACGGCCGTCCCTATATGTACGTAACGCTATCGCATGACTCTTAACACCTCAGTGTATATGTCCAACTTGTAGTAAACCTCATGCGAATTCGATGTGTCCTAAATATTGCGTTTTTGTTATTGAAATTTTGGTGGGCAGCAGTGTGGATGGCAACCCGTGATTCGCGTCACCCCGTTCAGCAGCTAATATAACAGGAAAGAATACTTATGAAATTGAAATTGCGTCATGGAGAAATAAACAACATAACAAGCTAGTGTTTAACTAATTAAGGAAATTTAATCGAAAAGCAGATGTTCTGAAGAATGCTGAAAAGGCATAAAATAATGGAGGTCTTACAATTATAAAATACTCTGCTCCATTAGAAGAATTTTAATCCAATGCAATTTTCTTTACGCCAGCGTGAGGGTTGTCAGCTATCAGACACATTATACATCTTGTATTCACAAGCGCGTTGGTAGGCACTTCGCCTGCTGTCGGACACATTTCATGCCATGTAATCATGCGCGCGTCTCGGCAGGCACTTGTCTGTCTCAAAGAATCTGCGGTTATCTAGCCGACTGGTAGTGTAACCTAACGTAAAGACTATGAGCTTTTCTTAGCAGGTCACTTAAACTTTGAAGTGCGTCAGCTAACAGAAAAGTTTGGAAGGCAGAATGGTTTACCGTCGTTGCGAACAAAGTGATATTTTCTTCTTCAGCTTGGTGCCCGTGAGACTGTACTCATATGTTTAATATAGGTGCATTGCATTTTGATAAAGAAATGGCCACGTTTAAATGACATTGTCCTGGATAATGGTGAGGTTACTGCTAGCTTGCGCTGCATTTGCGTAATCGTGCTTGGTGAACATCAGATTTATTTACGCGTGATACTTCGCAGTCGTATTTAACGTGGAAAATAATGTCTCGTTCCTTGTTAGAGTTCGCAGGTTCGTTACAACCCTTGGGAATTGGTATCCAATTTACATTCACTCGTCTGGGTTTGCAAGTTGATAATGTCACTGCTTTCCGACACATCTTGGGCGTTAATACGAATGCGTACAGGATGATCTTTCTTGTCTTTTGAACAATATCTGCTCAAACGTATCTGGACACCAATCAGTGACACTGATATGGGACGTGTCCACCCTCCGCTTTTATAACTACTGGAACTCTGCTAGGAACACTAGGTTTGAATATCTGTCTATTCTTGCTTTAACAGCCGAAATCAGCGAGGGTAATCACGTTAAACGCTGGGGTTTGGAATGAAGTGTATGTTTCGTATTGTCCTAAGGGTGTCACATTGGTTTCAGGTCGAGACTCTGGGCAGACCAATCCATTTCAGATATGATATTCTCCACAAAGCATTACTCATAGATGACACTTTATTATAGGGTACAGTATCATGCTTATACAGACAACCATTACCCAAGAACGGTTCACAATGTTATAAAATACATCCATATCCTTCCGAATTTAGCGTTCACTTAAGGGCAACAAAGGCCGCGCAACCTAACCATGGAAAACACCCTCATAGGGT
The DNA here is from genome assembly GCF_023864275.1 of Schistocerca cancellata. Lineage (NCBI taxonomy): Eukaryota > Metazoa > Arthropoda > Insecta > Orthoptera > Acrididae > Schistocerca > Schistocerca cancellata. The sequence goes on from NC_064631.1 coordinate 321,497,241, forward strand.
AACGTTACCTCCTCCGTACTTCACCGTTGATGTTATACATCATGGCAAGTAAGGTACATCAGGCAATCGAAAATCTACACCCTCCCATCGGACTGCCACAAGGCATAGCTTTGATCCATCACTCAAAATCAGCCGTTTACAGTCCGCTATCCTCTGCTGTCCCTCTTTACACCACCTTATGTGTCACTTAGCATTGACTAGAAATACGCGTATGTAGACTATGAGCTGTTCAACTATTGCACCGTAGTCTTTTTCTCCCTATGCCCAGTCATTGTGTTACCTGGACTGTTGGTAGCACTTTCAAATGCTCGAGTGATTCCTTTCGTTGATTTCATGCAATTTCTTACCTCTGCAATACTCGTAGGTCCCCCTCCTTGATACATGAGGTCGGTTATGTCTTGTTGGTTTAGTTGTGGTTGTTACTTCGCGTTTCCACTGCACAATCATGTCACCAATAGTTGACTTGGGCAGCTTTATAACGGTTGAAATGTACCTGATGCATTCGTTACTCTGGTGGCATCCAATGAATTGACGTTCGAGGTCACTGAGTTGTCCTAGTCAACTTATCGTGACCCAGTCCGTTTTTACTGTATCTCTGCTGACCGCACAATACTCCCCACCTAATTTTATACCGGCTGGTTCGCTTCTCTTTTGGTCTAGTGGACACCTCCACATTGAACAGGGGTGTCCATATATCGTACACGATTTCCGTGCCTCGTTGCATTGGGATTGGAAGGACGGGGACAACAGGGGGTTGACCGACATTCGTGGCCAAACCAATTTTGAATTGCATTTATTAAACATTGTCTTCAAGGAAGTTAATAAAATAGCGTTGATCTATCCTTTGAAACAGTTGTAAAAGACAATAACTCGTTTGGAGCCAAAGCGTCTCACAAATTGCTGCTTCTCAACAACTCACAGTAACATTAATCCTTGATTTAAAACAAATTATTTACAGAGTTCTATACTTGTCTGAACAAATAATCAGTTTTCATTGCTTACTTTTATGTGAGTTACTTGACACCGTTAACTTTGTTTTAGAACAAACTGTTCAGCGACATGAGTACTTACATAACGTATTATTAAGTATCAGTATCTGCGCTTGAGAAAACAACTAGTGAAGCGACTTCTTAACAAGAAGGGAAACATTCCCACATACAGCAAAAAATGGTTCTAATGGTTCTGAGCACCATGGGACTTAACATCTAAGGTCATTAGCCCCCTAGAACTTAGAACTACTTAAACCTAACTAACCTAAGGACAGCACACAACACGCAGTCATCAACACATACAGCAAACTCTGCTTATAAACCTGCCACACATTGGCTAATAATATGACCCGACGGCTCAAGAAAGTTCAGGACCACTCAAAAACTGGCACCGCTAGTACAGAGACTCCGCCTCTTTAGAACATAGATACAAACAGATCTTCAGGCACATGAACATTTGCTGACGCTTCGGATCCCGTAGCAAGATCCAGTTACCTTTCAGTGACCAGAGAGAGCGCAACGCCGGAAATTTGTCAATATTCTTTAAATTTCAGGTCAGAAAAAAACTGTTAGGCTGGCGGGTATCTAAACGTGCGACAGAGCCACGCTATAAGCCCACCGGTGGAACCGCCCCCGAAAGTACAGGGATGCAACATTATTTTGCTAACCAAATTAAGAGCGCTAAGAAATTTTACAACCAACGGCCTAGCCGCAGTGTTAATACCGGTTCCCGTCAGATCACCGAAGTTAAGCGCTGTCGGTCTGGGATAGCACTTGGATGGGCCACGTCACGCGCTGTTGGCAAGCGGGGTGCACTCAGCCCTTGTGAGGCAAATTAAGGAGTTACTTACCTGAGAAGTAGCGGCTCCGGTCCCATAAACTGACAAGCGCCCGGGAGAGCAGTGTGCTGACCACATGCCCCTCCGACTGTGGGGTGAGGATGACGCGGCGGCCGGTCGGTACCGTTGGGTCTTCCAAAGCCTATTCGTGCGGAGTTTAGTTTGGTTTAAGAAATTTTACAGGGTAGCTACTGTGATAAATCACTACAGTCATGGCTTACAGTCATGGCTTAGCCTAACGTTGTCTCACCCAACAAGACTACGCTCTGTAGTAATTATCTTAAAACATCAGTAAGGTACAATAAGCCTTCCCAAACTAAGCAAGACAATACCTACTAAGCAAAAGGCCACCGTTAAACACAGGCAAGTGCCACCCCCCCCCCCTTTCCATAAAAGATACGGCCATCTAACAGGATCATACAAATGATGATTAATTTACACAAAGGACTAGCCCAGTACTCTTAGTAGACAAACAAGCATGGAAATAATATAGAGAAAAGGCATGACAGTTAATTGCTAATGGAATTTAAACTCGTGAAAGTTGGCACAACAGATGGTTAATCGATAAGGCAACAAAGTGTAATGGTTCACTCAAATACCCTAAAAGGGCCCAATAAATAGTTCGTGCAGAACCGATCTTTCTCTCGACGGTGAACTTGATATTAGGATGCATGGTGTTCATATGATAGTGGAAGTTCTCAAGAGGTTATACACCGTATGTCCAGACCATAAACGTGTCGTCAGTATAACGGTAAAATGAGGATGGACGAAGGGGAGCCGTATGTAATGCAGGTCCCTCATAATGTTCCATAACAAAATAGACCGTTGTTGGAGACAACGGAGAACCCATAGCCACTGCCCCAGTCTTTTCACTAGAATTTGTGAGAAGGCCTTTAACCGTGACGGCGGGTGTAACATTTGTGGTGCATAAGCCGCCTCTCGAAGCAGAGAAGAGCCAGAGATATTCGTCGGGTTGTCTACACTACTGCGGGAGCTGTGGCGCCACCAGAACTGACACTGACACGATGCGACATCACACGTTATTACCGACCAATCAGAAGTTGTCTTTGGGCTATGTAAGGCCGCCATAGCAGCAGTTTTTACACTCAATTGCTCCTGACAGAGACGGTGGAGAAAATGCTGAAAGCTCGACGTTTTTCCCAGAACTGTAGCTGCAAAAAGACCGAGAATGTTTTATGCGACAGTATACAAGCGTGTTTACGAATTTGATTACGAAAGGAGTAAACAACCAGCAAAATTGCTTCAAGGCCTAGATCATTAAGGAAACACAAGGTGAAATAGTCAGAAAATGTACACTCCGGTCAGGAGAGGGCTTTAAAAAAGGAACATTAAATTTATACACACTACAGAAACCCAAACGTTAACGGCAATTCAGGGTAGGAAGTCAGAGCAGTGATCGCGTTTTGATCGTTAGTATTCTTACTACCAAATATTCGGCGGAACGAATGTAATAGTTCCAAACACGTATCGAAATTGGGAAGAGCGATCGTAGTGCGAAAGGTCTTAGGAAAAATAGGAATACACGCACATAAAAATATCGTCACGGAATTATACTTGTTGAGCACGAATCAGTAACAGCGAGGTAAGTTCTCGAAACTGATGACCCGGGTATAATGCAGGAAGGTCAGGGCGGGGATGAAGAAGCCGGCTAACAGCCCCTGGAGCCCTCCTGCATGCGTGTAATGAAACGTGTCGCCTGACACGTGCTTGGGGTACGCACGAGGCAACGAACCTCGGGATCCACGGAACGGGTCCACGTGACCACAACACAGATGTATCCGACCGTTACTCTCCGTCGTCACTTGGCCGCCTTCGTTCACCCGTCCTCACTCTAAGCGTCTTCACGTCCCAGTGTATTCCCGCCGTCGCCAGGCACCGGGCCTCGCGTCCGCTCCCTGTATCCAAAGATAACCATTCCCGCGACATGCCGCGAGGTATAGAACCACGGCACAGGTCAATACACTTTTAAACATACGGTGGAGGTGTATGGTCATGTATTACTTGTAGTTGTTACATTAGCTTGTAACTTTCCGAACTTTTTCTTATGTCTACTAGTAGTCATTTCTATCGTAGCTTCCATAATCGTAAACATAAGATAATCAATTTTATTCCACAGGTCTATCTGTATCCTACAAGCTAAGAATAAATGAAGCTTCAGTAACTCACAGTCAACAGAATCCATTTTTCGTCTTGTTTAATGTATCCTTTCTCGAAGTAATGCTCTTTCTGTTTAATCATAAATCCGGTGTACACGAGCTGTCCGGAACATCTTCTTCAGCTTTAAAAAGTTCGGTATAGAAGACGAGTCTCTACAACGTGACAAAAAAGTTAAAGTACAAATTAAATGTGCTCTCTTCTTACGTAAAAATTCCAGGCGTCTAACTGATTTTGAGAAATACTCCCCGTAGAGTCTTCTGATTATAGAATGAAGGCTTTCACGACCGGATGACATGGCTGTTGATATACTTTCCGGGATATGAGGTCATGGTCCAAGGAACAGAAACCCAAAAGATAAGAATGAACCACAACGACAGAAAAATACAGTAGTTCTCCCTTTTATTAAAAAAGTAACAGATCGGATCGCTAAGATTGTACGAAAACATGACATAAAACTGATCTTTAAACCAACAAAGAAAATAAGTCAAGTACTACGATCTGTGAAGGATAAACGCCCTCCCCTGTCGACATGTGGTGTGTATAAAATTCGATGTACCTGTGGTAAAGTTTACATTGGTACTACCAAAAGAAGCATAAACACGCGACTGAAAGAGCATAAAAGTCTTTGTCGACTTGGAAAAATAGAAAAGTCAGCTGTAGCGGAACATGCTCTTCAACCAGGCAACCACCAAGTGAAGTTTTCGGATACCAAAGTTTTATCTATCCACGGCTGTATAGAGAAGCTATCGAAATTTATAAACATCACGATAATTTTAATAGGAAAGAGGAGGCTATGAAACTTAGCGATATATGGACAGTGGCTCTACAAAATTGCTAACAATTTTTATCTTTGACAAGGTGATAATCGGTAGTCAACCTTATCTTTGCTATGGATTATCACTGCTCATCACGTGTCACCTGAACCACGTCCCCCCCCCCCCCTTTCTCACAATATATAAGTCGCTCTCAGACAGCCGACCAGTCAGTCGGCAAGACTCAGCGGAGCAGCGCCTCTGAGGAAGTCCAGCGCAGTCCTGGACGAAACGTAAGGAGCAGAAATGTTCTTGGACCACGACCTCACATCCCGGAAAGTATATCAACGGCCATGTCACCCGGTCGTGAAAGCCTTCATTCTACAATACACAAAAGCACTTGAATCGCTGATGATTAAACCGTAAATATTGAAAGTGATTCTATTTCAAATGATTGTCTGGTTGTAAAACGTAGCGCTGCAACATGTGCAAAGCTATTTGACAACATTAATGCATTTCTCTGATTTGAATGACGCTGTACACTACATATACTTGGGATGGGTTGTAATATTTAAGTAAAATGACCACTCTAATTGGTTTCGTTTCAATGCAAGTAAATTGCTCCCTTCACTAGGCACGTACGATGCACCTGCGAGGAACGGCGGTAATTTTGCGTGTGGTGGAAATAGTGGAAGTTTTGAGCGTCGGCTGCCTTTGATGTTTTATTATTACATGCGGGATGTCAGTCACGTCAGCGCCAGACGCATAATGAACCCGCCGCATTGTGGCCCATTCCCAACCGCCAAACAAATTCCACCGTCTGCTGCGTTCACACGCTCCACATTGACTGACGGATGACAACCGCTGACAGTGCCAAATAAGAGCAGCAAGGTTCGATATAATTGCTTTGTTGGATAATTGGTATTTCTTCCTCGTTTATGGTTACTGTCGTACACAGTGAAGTGTCTACAATGCAGTAAGGTTTGCTACTATCATTGACATAACTCTTTATTTAAAAAGAAAATATGACCGATAATGTGACTTTCTTTATTCAGTGACTCGTTTCGACTTTATAAAGTGTAAAAACACCTTATGTCTCAATATTAAAGACATGACAAAAATTACTTTGTTGAACCAAATTATTCAGACCACTGTCCACTGTGAGGTAAAATTCCCTCTCACGGGGCAAGCCAAGTACACACAATGATTTTGCTGAACAGAGCAGACGGCAGGTAACAATCCCTGAGACGATATGGCCCAAAAAACTGTCCACATAGACATATTGTAGGAAGCAAGTTATTTGTGCTGTAGGGTACTTATTAATTCATCAGTGTACGACATACTGAGACGAGTCCATTCCTGAATTCCCCCTTTCCACCTTTTCTCCATTTCCCCTTTCCAGCCGCTACGCGTGCACGGACACGACGAAGTGGCGACTGATACACACGTTCAAATAAGACATCGTGCCACTGAATGGTAACCGGGCAGCATGAACACTTTATACCAATAAGAGATGTTCACTCTGCAGCGGAGTTTGCACTGATATGAAACTTCCCGGCAGATTAAAACTGTGCCTAAGCCATGTCTCCGCTATTCACATTAAACAAAAATGACTTTGTCGATGACATCGGAATTTCACTGAGGCATTTTGCGGATGATGCTGTGGTATATCGAGAGGTTGTAACAATGGAAAAATGTACTGAAATGCAGGAGGATCTGCAGCGAATTGACGCATGGTGCAGGGAATGGCAATTGAATCTCAATGTAGACAAGTGTAATGTGCTGCGAATACATAGAAAGAAAGATCCCTTATCATTTAGCTAAAATATAGCAGGTCAGCAACTGGAAGCAATTAATTCCATAAATTATCTGGGAGTATGCATTAGGAGTGATTTAAAATGGAATGATCATATAAAGTTGATCGTCGGTAAAGCAGATGCCAGACTGAGATTCATTGGAAGAATACCAAGGAAATGCAATCCGAAAACAAAGGAAGTAGGTTACAGTACGCTTGTTCGCCCACTGCTTGAACACTGCTCAGCAGTGTGGGATCCATACCAGATAGGGTTGATAGAAGAGATAGATAAGATCCAACGGAGAGCAGCGCGCTTCGTTACACGATCATTTAGTAAACGCGAAAGCGTTACGGAGATGATAGATAAACTCCAATGGAAGACTCTGCAGGAGAGACGCTCAGTAGCTCGGTACTGGCTTTTGTTGAAGTTTCGAGAACATACCTTCACCGAGGAGGCAAGTAGTATATTGCTCCCTCCTACGTATATCTCGCGAAGAGACCATAAGGATAAAATCAGATAGATTAGAGCCCTCACAGAGGCATACCGACAATGCTTCTTTCCACGAACAATACGAGACTGAAATAGAAGGGAGAAGCGATAGAGGTACTCAAGGTACCCTCCGCCACACACCGTCAGGTGGCTTGCGGAGTATGGATGTAGATGTAGATTATCCTTTCTTTCAGGAGTGCTAGTTCTGCAAGGTTCACAGGAGAGCCTCTGTAAAGTTTGGAAGGTAGGAGACGAGGTACTGGCAGAAGTAAAGCTGTGAGGACGGGGCGTGAGTCGTGCTTGGGTAGCTCAGTTAACAGAGCAGTTGCCCGCGAAAGGCAAAGATCCCTAGTTCGAGTATCGGTCCGGCACACAGTTTTAATCTGCCAGGAAGTTATTTTATACCAATGCCTGTATGTCTGGGATGCTTCTGCAGACACGATTTCTTTCAGGTTCTGCTGTTTCGTCCGAACAAGACACGACCAGGTTAAAAGCACCACAGACGCAAAGATGCGAGCTGGTGGCAGTGCCATAGAGACTCGCCACTTGCGGGAGTTCTACCAGCGTCACGGGCGGCACTGGGGATGAAGATATCGACGTCTCCTCGGCCAGTTGCCAGCCAAGTGCAATCCGCCAATTACCGGACGACAACGGACAGAAGCCTACTCGGAAGATCGCCTCTCTCCCAATTGGTTATAGATCATTGTCCAGGATGGACTTAGACAGGGAACGTCGTTTAGTGAACTCTTAGAAGTGGACAGTTGTTGTTAAGTAAATTTGTCATGTATTGTGAAGTTTACCTAAGATTATTTGCACTTAACCTTGAGGGCCTTTTTTTGTTGTATTGCAAGCAGTATTGCAGAGTTCGTTATCCCACAAGCCACAAAGATAAGTAAGCCTTTTTAACTCATTTGTGTGACTTTGTTCCTAATTTGTTGGAGTGTTGTAGACCCTTCGTTCTCCTATTCTGTTACCTGACCTTGGGGCATAGCTGTGTAATAGTGACAGGGAGAATTTCTGTTACTGGTGTACTGCACCAGAAGCCCAGAAGCCGTTTCACGAACTCACAAATTCTGCCTACCATAACAACAATGGCAACTCGGCCTCCACAGCAGTAGCGACGAAGCCTTTACAGAACTGGCGACGAGGCTTTACAAAAGTTTCCCCACAGGTAGAAATCTGACGGATTGAGTTTCGGCGACTGTGCAGGCCTTGCTAGTGAACCACGTCCTTCGATCCATCGACTGGGACAGATGTCGTCGAACGCGTCAGCATGGAACAGCAGAGCTGAGCCCGAGCACCACGACACGGTAGCCACAGTACTTTTCGTAACATTAAAGCTACGTCTTCCTGCCGGGATCACCCTCAGGAAGTGCAGCTATGCCTCACTTGTTATGGAAAGGTGATCAGTCCCACGAGACAGTCACCAATAAACCTCTCTCATACAATGGGGTTGTCTCGATGCTGATGGTTCGTATCCACCATACTATGGGGAACCTCCGTAGCCGAAAGGTGGGTGTTATGAAGATGGACGATTCCTCCTCTCACAAAGGTAGCGTAATCCTTGAGCAGGATGGATGACAGAAATCCCACCTCTGTAGTGGCTGTGCGGTGAACCAGCGACAAGACCGTCGCTGCGGAAACAAGTCCTTGTGTAAAGTCTGCATGTGTTGTTATACAGGTAGTGGCATTTGTGGAAAAAGTTCCACCCACTGGTCCAGGTTACCCCATGCTAGCAAGGCATTCTTATTCTACAATATTCAGGACTCGTTCCTCCAGGGCGTGTAAACATACCGGACACATCCACCTACCACAGTTACTAGTTCACGTAACCAACCTATCTAACACAACCGACAAAACGCCGTTGCCTTCAGTTTGTGATGCTATTGCTGTTGGAAGGGGTACTTTGCCCATCCATTGTCACTTGCCTGTCCTCATGCAAAGAACGTGTCGACCTGCTCCTGACTGGCATAGTGGCCCATTGTCTTTCACCGCTGCGCTACAGAATAAACGTGCACAACAGAGTAAGTCAGTAACTACAGTGAAGTGGATGCGTCCTAGTACCGACGTATGAGCGCGTCGCCTACCTGAAGGTGGAGATAAAACACTAACACAGGCAGAACATCCTTATTGGCCTGGGGGTGTTCTCATGTGACCCTTAAATCACTGAAAGATACACTGTCAACGACATTTTATCCGCCGGCCACTGTGACCGAGCGGTTCTAGGTGCTTCAGTCCTGAACCGCGCTGCTGCTACGGTCGCAGGTTCGAATCCTGCCTCAGGCATGGATGTGTGTAATGTCCTTAGTTCAGTTAGGTCTAAGTAGGTCTAAGTCTAGGGGACTGATGACCTCAGATGTTTAGTCCTATAGTGCTTAGAGCCATTTGAACCACATTTTATCCCCACCTCCAAATTTCCAAGTAACTGTGCTTCCATTAGGACGAATTTCCGGACTTATGTCTCAATGAACTTCATAGGGATCATTCCCTGAAGTTTGTCCTCATGTAGCAAAATGAACAAGTATAAGGTTAGAAGGGACGAAAAAGAAATCATTCTGGCGACGATACGGTCCACAACTGGGGTAGTCCACAGATGTAGGAGCAGACTGTTGTACTTCAGGGCTCTGGAATGGTGGAGCTGGTTGGTGTTTAACTTTTTGTTACCATGAGCACCTGTAGAAGGACGTTGTAGGACTGCGGAACAACTAAAATTAAACACGCCTTTGTCCTGCCAATCTGAGACACACTATGATCCTTTTAGTCGGTTTGTATTTAATCTACGCCGTGTTTGTAAAACATATAGCTTATTCTGTTTGTCACTCTGGGTGTTTATCGTGGGAATACCATGTCCAACATTCCTTTATCTGCCTTTTACTGGGTGTCAATAATTGACTATATGAAATAAAAGCTCTGAGCCCTATGGGACTTGACTTCTGCCGCGCGGGATTAGCCGAGCGGTCTTGGGCGCTGCAGTCATGGACTGTGCGGCTGATCCCGGCGGAGGTTCGAGTCCTCCCTCGGGCATGGGTGTGTGTGTTTGTCCTTAGGACAATTTAGGTTAAGTAGTGTGTAAGCTTAGGGACTGATGACCTTAGCAGTTAAGTCCCGTAAGATTTCACACACATTTTTCAACTTAACTTCTGAGGTCATCAATCCCCTAGAACTTAGAACTACTTAAACCTAACTAACCGAAGGACATTACACACATCCATGCCCGAGGCAGGATTCAAACCTGCGACCGTAGCGGTCGCACGGTTCCAGACTGTAGCGCCTAGAACCGCTCGGCCACCCCGGCCGGCATGAAATAAAGTCCTCTTAACTTCTGAACGGTTTGCGCTAGGACGTTCAAACTGCACGGTTGGCCGCGGCGTATAATGGGAATTAGTATGCGCATTATGGTTTGGTTCAGTGATGAAGCCCGTTTGGACGGGTCGCCAGTAAGAAAAATTGGTTTATTTGGGTGGCTGAAAATCCGAATTTCGCGATCGAAAAGTCTCTTCAGCCTCAACGGGTGACTCTGCGGTGTGCAGTATCCAGTCACGGAATAGTCGGTGCGATATTCCTTGATGCCACGGTGACTACCGATAGGTGCGTGAAGGCTTTGGGAGATGACTTCATTCCCATTATCCAAAGTGACCCTGTGGTTCATGAAAGACGGTGCTCGACCCTATCGAAGCAGGAGTGTGACTGATGTCTTGGAGGAGCACTTTGGGGACCACATTCTGGCTACATGGTACACAGAGGCCACTGGTATGGGCCTCGATTGGCCGCCATATTCTCCGAATCTGAACACATGCGACTCCTTTTTGTGGGGCTATATTAAAGACAAGGTGTACAGCAATAACCGCAAAACCATTGCTGGGCTGAAAACAGCCACTGAAGAGGTCATCGACAGTATCGATGTTACGACACTTCAGCGGATCATGCAGAAGTTCGCTATTCGTTGCTGCCACATTATCGTTAATGATGACAGGTATTTACGTGTTGAATAAAGTTTGCAAATACTTGACGTTTTTTTCATATAGTTCAATAATTATCTCCTTATATGTTCTTGATAGAGTGAGGATTGTTCTTCAGAATGCGTAAACATGTTTCGTGTTCGAGTTGCTGTGGCTCGCATATTAGCCTTTTATACGCACGAATGTGCCTGTCATCCATAAACAGCTCATAAGATTGTTCGTTACCTTCGATACCAAAATTTCCTTTAAATCATATGCTGACGAGGACTCGTCCTCAACATATTCATAGCAGATTTCACGGTATTACAAGGTGTACGTAGACGTCGTTCCTGCCACTCTTCATTCAGTTTCTTGATAATGCCTTAACGTTTGCTATGATACGAGAAAGGCTCGCGTCTGTTTTCATAGCGCTTGTGACCCCTGAACCTAATTTTGCTTTAAGTGTTAGCCTAGACCACTCTCATGACTGATACCTAGCAGCAAGAATTTTTCTTTGCCTGTCACATTTCAATTCCGATCTAGTCATAATCTGATTCCTAGCAGTCAGTTGCGCCCTGTACTCATCAATTTCTGTATGAAGCTCTTCAGGTCACACTTTTTATTCAGTTTCAAACAATACAAGTTTTAGAAACCGACCCAGCTTCGCTCACTTATTATTAACATTAACCAATGTACGCATACCAGATTATTTTTCCTTCACTAAACTGCCCTGAATCTAATTTCAGGCCATCATGTTCTACCTGAAATCTGGGCTTTATTTCCAGAGTTTTTCTGTCCTTGTTGCAAATCTTACATTTAGTAATAAAAATGGTAGGCAGACTCAACATAAAACTGAACAGCCTTATTTTGGGGGCCGAAGTGTAGTAACAAATTGAAAACTAGGGTACAATGTGGTTGAGCCGTGCGTGGCTCGTGTTCATGCAGTTTATTGCTTGACATCTTGTCTTTGTGGTACTGCCGTCCCATTTCTTACTCGATTTACTGGCGTCATGAAGTTGCTGGCTTGCCTGCCCTTGAGTGGCAGCAGCAGCACTTATCGATAAGAGCACTGTCGTATTATCTTTGGAGCGACCGATAGTATTTCCGGGTCGTCACGTGTCTGGAGTTAAGTGGGACCGGAGCAGCAATGAGGTCCGGACAGCCATGACTTCCCTGACCATTGCCGGCACACATGACTTCAGTGGTGACGACCTGGGTTGGTCGTTCGGTCGGTCGTCTCATCGAACGACGTGTATTTGGTCGCTGACCGCTTCCGGGCTCTCCGTTTGTGTTGGTTTGTGATTCCTCCTAGTTGTTCTACAGTGACTGGTTTTAGTATTGATCGAGTTGTTTGTGGAAGTATTTTCGTATGTAGCTTGTGTGGTTTTGACTGAGCAGTTATTTCAATGCTGTCTGCGTGCTGGATTGGGTCAGTCGTTTGGAACGGAGCAGCGAGAAAGTATCCGCGGCGCAAGGCCAGGCCGAGACCGCTGGCAGCATGCACGCGCGCTCGGATCTTGAGGCGCTAGCTGCGAGAGCGACAAAGCTCGTTGTCCACTAAACCTGGACGCTGAAGTTGAGTGATCAGTTAACCCGTTATGCAACCTAAACTATTGTGACCTCTCTTCGTTCATTTGCTGTTGTTCCCTGGGCCACTCGGGCTGGCAGCAACATATGATGTTTTGGAGTCGGCGAAATCTTGCAGCCGTCTTCCCATATTGGAACACTTCTGAGCACCACTTGTTCTGTTTGTTTTAGATTGTGATTTTCATTTTAGTTTGAAGTATTGTGGAAGGCCTTCGTTCGTGTATTAATTCAGTTCTTTTTAAATTTCACATAAGGGCCTTCAGTCATGTTAAATTAAAATTTTAAGATTGATGTTATTTTAAAAAAAATATTCCTTGAAATTGGTTCTATCTGAAATTGTTTGTAATCCAGGCCCTAAAACGTTACTTTTTCGGTGTGTTATGTGTGGCCTTCTGCCGAGGATTTATGTGAACCACTTTTAATAAAGTCTTCTTTGAGAAATAAAGTTTTGTCTTTGATTGTGCAACTCACAGTAGCTGTTTACGGCGCCATCCACAATCTTAACCTTATCCTGTGCGATCTTTGATTATCTACCAACCTGGTTTCAGTGGCTGCAGCTAAGATTATTCTTTTACATGTAATATATTTTTCAGGGCTGAATGGGTAAGGCATAGATACGACTCAATAATCAGGCATGGAAGCAGGCAAAACAATTTTTATCGCACCGTATGATGGAGGAGGAGGAGGGGATTCGTGTTTAAAGTCCCATCGACAACAAAATCATGATGCACGGAGCACAAGGTCGGATTAAGGAAGGATGGGGAAGGAAATCCACCGTACCCTTTTCATTGGAATCATCCCTGTTTTTCGCCGAAGTGATTTACAGAAATCGCAATAAACCTTAATCAGGATGGCCGAACGCGAGTTTGTACCGTCGTTCTCCCAAATGCAAGTTCATTTTGCTAATCACAGTGCCACCTCGCTCCACATGATGGCAGTAGGTGAGGACGGAAGAGACTGGCGTAGTGACGTCACACTGTGTTCAGCTTTTATTGCCACATCTCCGTCTGCCTGTAGCTTTGAGGTGATCAAAGTTTCATTTCATAGTGTTGGTCAGGTAGTGGATAATCCATGAACACTACTATTAGACTGGAAAGGCAACCATCCAAAATGGGATGGAAACTGAGGATGTTGCAAAATGTTAGTAGATGTATGGATGGAAACAAGAATCAGAAACTGGCTGGAAACTGAGTAGAAAAGAGACTGAAGTGCATCCAAAACGCAAAGACAGTGTGACGTTAGACTAAATACAACACGATTTTCAGAATGAGAGCCTCAGACACAATGACATTGGAACGACATAACCCATAATTATAATGAGAACAGGAGAACTTTCAGCATATATGACTCTTCCGTTCCATATGTTTGTACTCCACCCTCCCCCACTAATGTCTGTGAAGGCGCTGGATTTCCCGTGGTATTATCTTGTCGTTCCGGGGCTCAGTTTTGAGTGCCACACAATAATGAACTGATTCTGAGTAAATCCGTCTTTACAGTCATGGTTACAGAGTTTCCTGTCACCTGTAGCGGGCACAGAGCATGTGAACTAAGTGGCGTCTCCACTGCGGTCTCACGCACCGCATTTCCTTGGCAAATGCCCGTGAATGCCCAGGTGACCCTTCTATCCATCTATACATTCCTCAGTCGCCAAGAAGGTAACAGCTACTCTGCAAGTTTGTAACAGGAATGCCTTAAAAAAAAACCTCTCCCCTCCCCCCCCCCCCCACAAACCGTTCTAGTGTCACTACGGGCCTTGAGGTGTCACTCAATCGACAGTCGGTCTTGAAATGCGACACCTTTTTCAGAGCGAAGCACAATACTTGGACAAGGCACCTGCGGCTTTTGGAATGAAATAATTGAAGCCACTGAAAGTGTGCTACTCAGATGAAACGATAGAATGTGGATAATCGTATTACAACACATGAAACAGCCAACAGATTCAAAAGTAATAGGAAGAAAAATGAGCCGGCCGGGGTGGCCGAGCGGTTCTAGGCGCTTCAGTCAGACCGTTACGGTCGCAGGTTCGAATCCTGCCTCGGGCATGGATGTGTGTGATGTCCTTAGGTTAGTTAGGTTTAAGTAGTTCTAAGTTCTAGGGGACTGATGACCTCATATGTTAAGTCCCATAGTGCTTAGAGCCATTTGAACCATTTGCAAAAAAAATGACTTTCGCACTATGTATTGTAAGTCGTGTGTTGCGATATGAAACTGGCCTACAGCCATGCGAAGATACAAAATGCCGAATCTATGCCTTAAAATGTCAATGCTCAAGCATCTGTATTCAACTGACATGTGACCTGACCACAACGGTAATGTGAGCTGACCACAAGTAATTAAAGAAATCGTCACACCGACACATACACTTAGACTACGTAAATATACCTAACGCTAAAACCGTTCCCACACCAAAGTACCTGAAAATCAATACTGGATGAACACTCATAAATTCCTACCCAAAAATCATAAAATATGAATACTTTCAGCTTATAACCAGCAGCAGTGCTATGAGGATGTTTCCTCATCCTTGTGTTTATCGAAATTGGTTTCTAAAAGTTTTATCACTGAAATACTTACGTCAAATCAATACCAACAAGTAACTCGGAAGCAAAATCTGAACATACCTTTGAAAATGAGAGATATCTGAGGCCCATATACTCTACAGAATATCTCACCATTATTCGAATAAACAAGCTGCATTTATTCCACACCAATTTGCATTCCAAAACAGCGTCCGAAACTCACCTTAATGTACGTATAAATTACTCTTGCACAAGGGAGAGGAGGGGAGGGGGTCAATCACCATTAATGAATTGAAATAGTTGGGGTATAAGAGGAGAATGATTTTAAAAAAAAGTTGTTGACAAAATGGCAGCACGACAGCATGCAGCCCTCTGATCGAAATTGGAAGACAAAATATTTAACAGGAATTCTGAATAAAGTTATTAAATTGCGCTCTGTGCAAGTAGGTAACAAACGTGTCACTTCAATTCCGGATATAATGAAAAATATGAAATTACAGATTCGTAGAAACGTTTTCCAGTGCGAAAACAAACTGTTCATAATGAGTGAGAGGACGATAAGACTGAATACGTAATACAACAGGATGAAAAATATTATTGAATCCTGCGAATCAGCATCCTGTTTACAAATATAAAAGGATTGAGCCTTTGAGATGCCAGGCACATGATTACCAATTCATGGTACACCACACTACAAGATATGCACGTGGAATGATTTGACAAATAACCTCTCAAATATTTGGTCACACAGGTGAAGTGAGCACACCCAGCCTACTAACTACGCCAAAATAACTGGAAGTATCTCACCCAAAATCTCGAACAATGCAGATCACGAAACTGTCTCATACCAATTCAAAAGCTTCACGAGCTCATGGTTTCGGCAACCACCAGCGTTCCTTACAGTTCGACGGCCCCAGCAGCACTCCAAAGATAGCTCAATGATCATACACGAGCCAGCCGGACTGGCCGAGCGGTTCTAGGCGCTTCGATCCGGAATCGCGCTGCTGCTACGGTCGCAGGTTCGAATCCTGCCTCGGGCATAGATGTTTGTGATGTCCTTAGGTTAGTTAGGTTTAAGTAATTCTAAGTCCCATAAGGCTCAGAGCCAATTAACCATTTTTGATCATACACGACTATCTGAAGCTGACCAGAGAATGTTTTTGCTCCATACAGCGAAGATTACACGGTTACATTTTTGACACGTGGCACAGAGACGAAGCGCTCAGCAGCGGCAGTGGGGACTTGCTGCCAGGTGGCCGCCCACAGCCCGCAGCGCGCCTGGCGGCGACAGCGCGACCTACCGCCCGCCCTCTGGTCACTGGCCGCTGGCCGCAGAGCGGATCGGTGTGATTGGCTGCGCCGGGCCCGGCGCGGCGACCGTGGTATTGGCTGCCAGCCCGGCCCTGCGATAAGGCGGCCCCGACGGCATGTCGATGACGTCTGATTACAGCCGCCGGGGAACCCCCGAGTCGGTACTGGCGACCGCTTCTCCTCTGTCTTCCCTTGAGTTGTTCATCTATTACCCTCACTTCGCTCTCGGACCTCCTTCAACTTTAGGAGAAACCTGTCCCTACCAGGAGGTTTGCTAAACAGGTCTGACCGACAGGGTGGGGATTGCTGTTACAGGCGTGACTTGGTGCTATTTCATGGGAACTGCTGTCAGCAATTACCTTTCAAACACCATTTTATTAGGTCACTTTTTTGCCTTTCTGTCTGTTCAGTAAAATTTTTTCTATTAATTTTGAACTAACATCCCGATGAGATTAAACATAGCTCGTAACAAATCAGTAATGGCTTGCACAGTACGTACTTGAGCATTCTCCTGCAGAATGATGGTCAGGTCCTGCAGAAAGTGTCATCACTTCTGTCCCTAAGCCTGGTCGTAGGTTGTGTTCCGAAAATGAACAGCAAGCTGCTAAGAGTATCCTAGGATTCGTTATTAATAAGAACGTAGGGCAGACAGCTAGTTTCTGTGAACATATCAGTGATATAATTAGTTCACATCAGAATCGACAGTAAACAAACCCAACCACAATGGTAATGGAGGTATACATGCCTACCACTCGCAGAACATGAAGCGATAAAGTATGTGAGTATGTTGAATGTCAGTATGTTGAATGTCTACTTCAGTATATAAAGGGAGATGAAAAACCTTCAAGGGTGACTGGAAGGCTGTAGTAGAGAATAGAATTGAAACCTCACGGGAGATTTTGGGCTTGGCAGGAAAAATGAGAGAGGAGAAAGGCTATTAGAGTTCAGCAATTAATGTCAGCTTGTAGTAGAGAACACACTGTACAAACATCAGAAGAGGAAAGGATATACTCCGTAAAGAGGAATTTGCAGCTGGATTACATCAGGATTAGAGTAACGTTCAAATCAGATGCTGAGTTCTAAAGTGTACCCACGAGCGTAGCAGTTTAGTAATGATGAAGAGCAGACTAAAGTTTGGAGGAAAGGTCTTGAAGAAACAGTGTGGAAAGATGTAGGATACTGAAGTACTGTGAAATGAAGAGATGCGTTTAAAATTTTCCAGTCCTGTAGATACTACGATAATGAATTCGCAATAGAAAGTGCATGTGAAGAGGAATGAACAGCATAGAGACGGAAGTGATGACACTTTCTGCAGGAGCTGACCGTCATTTTGCAGGACAATGCTCAAGCAAGTACAGTGCACGCTGTTACTGATTTGTTTGACTAATGAGGCCGATAAGTGGTATACCACATACTGCACTCCCCTCTCTTAAGTCCTCGTGAGTTCAAATAAATTTCTAAACTTAGAGAAACACTTCACGGCATTCGCTTCAGAACTGCTACAAATACGTAGGCAACAGACCGCGCCGCTCGAACTGTCAACACAACTGGCACTACTCAGAGTATCCTACGACTTACACATCGCTAGCAACGGGTTATATACAATGCTGATGACTACTCTGAAGGTCAGTTAAACCTGGAAACACGTATCTATTTTGCACCAAATAAGTAGTTGCCTCTATTAAAGTTCCAACCCTTGTAAAGTCCCGTCGGCAAGGAGATCTGTAACAGGGTGAGGCCAACAGTCCTGCCATGACTGCATCGCTGCCATGTTAACAGCCACTGCAAATCACGTCACCAGAGCCACAACCATTCCACTAAACTGATATTTGGCACTCTGTAAATGGACCAGGTATTTATGAAATTTCGTTGATTTTAATAATAATAGCGATGTTGCTAAAAACTCTATCTTACACCCGTGATTATCCCAAATCATAAACCTTGACAGCAATCCTATCCTGGTGAATTTAATTCAGAGTGTCTTAAGTTATTATGGAAAGATTTATTCGGTAGCTGTGAAAATAGTTGTGATTGCTTTCTAATTTGTGGAGTTATAGTATTTAAAGTTCAGTTTTATAGTTTGAGACATACTCCACTTCCTGTGCATTTTTTAATCAATCTGCAGTCATTTTCTTGAATAATTTGCCTTACTTGAAAAGCTGCCTGAAAATAGGGTAATGGAATGTAGTCGAATTAAGTCGGGTGATGCTGAGGGAATTAGATTAGGAAATGAGACACTTAAAGTAGTAAAGGAGTTTTGCTATTTGGGGAGCAAAATAACTGATGATGGTCGAAGTAGAAAGGATATAGAATGTAGACTGGCAATGGCAAGGAAAGCGTTTCTGAAGAAGAGAAATTTTTTAAAATCGAGTGTAGATTTAAGTGTCAGGAAGTCGTTTCTGAAAGTATTTGTATGGAGTTTAGCCGTGTATGGAAGTGAAACATGGACGGTAAATAGTTTGGACAAGAAGAGAATAGAAGCATTCGAAATGCGGTGCTACAGAAAACTGTTGAAGATTAGGTGGGTAGATCACGTAACTAATGCGGAGGTATTGAATAGGATTGGGGAGAAGTTTGTGGCACAACTCGACTAGAGGAAGGGATCGGTTGGTAGGACATGTCCAGAGGCATCAATGGATCACAAATTTAGCATTGGAGGGCAGCGTGGAGGGTAAAAATCGTAGAGGGAGACCAAGAGATGAATACACTAAGCAGATTCAGAAGGATGTAGGTTGCAGTAGGTACTGGGAGATGAAGGAGCTTGCACAGGATAGATTAGCATGGAGAGCTGCATCAAACTAGTCTCAGGACTGAAGACCACAACAACAACAACTTACCATCTCTCAGACATACTTGTGTAGTTTTGTTCATGAGCATAGTTCTTCAGACCATTAAAGTTTAAGGGCCTTCATGTGCTAGGCTAGTTAGTTAATGAAGCAAAGCAAAGGCTCCTTTCGAGCCAGTGTAGTTAGATTTGCATTATGTTTAATTGCTTCAAACTGAGCTTAAAAAAAGAAATATTTACTTTGTTAGTTACTCTATGGCACCCTGGTTAATGCACAGGCATAGAGACCCTTTACTAAGCAAGGATGTTATAGATTATGATCATTAATCGACCCCTTGCTTAAAGTGAGAATCATTTGATGCTCTTCCCTTTTTAGTATTGCTATTAGTTTCATGTGTTTTGGTGACTGATTCTATTAACTGCTGCATCTTATTCATTTAAGGTACGTGTCGTTGAGATGCATATTTTACTGTTTGCCTTCTCATTGGTCATTTGTCAAACAGTCCAAGTTAGTAGCACATTTATCTTTAAGGTAAGGTTACTGTGTTGTAGTGTGAACCGATATAAAGAAAGAGTTTAGTGTGTATGTCAAGGAAAGTTAAGTTAGCGTTGCAGCCCGCCTGGGTAGCCGTGAGGTCTAACGCACTGCTTTCCGAGTGGGAAGGCGTACCGGTCCCGAGCACGAATCTTCCTGGCGGATTAGTGTCGAGGTCCGGTGTGCCGGCCAATCTGGGGATGGCTTTTAAGGCGGTTTTCCATCTGCCTCGCCGACTGCGGACTGGTTCCCATTATTCCGCCTCAGTCACACTATGTCGGCTACTGCTGGGCAAACACTTTCTCCACGTACGCGCACACCATAAATACTCTACCACGCAAACATTGGGGTTACACTCGTCTGGTATAAGACGTTCCCGTGGGCGTCCACTGGGGCTGAACTGCACAATAATCCTGG
Organism: Schistocerca cancellata; assembly: GCF_023864275.1. NCBI lineage: Eukaryota > Metazoa > Arthropoda > Insecta > Orthoptera > Acrididae > Schistocerca > Schistocerca cancellata. Next base: position 321,517,376 of record NC_064631.1, read on the forward strand.
GCTCAGTGTGGGGTGGCGCTGGAGTGAGTGGACTGCTGTAGCCAGTTGTGGCGTTGTTTACCACTGAGGACTAAGGCGGGGACGAAGCCTCTCCTTTGTTTCTACGTTCCAGTTCCATACAATACAATACAGTAAGCTAGCCTTAGCACGGCCTTCTGCTTTATTATAATGATTGACACAAGAATACCTAATTTGGCTGGCAACCGATATTAATGTTTAATATTACAACTTGCTTCTGTTCTGCGGGAACTTCTGTTCCTGACGCACCTGTTTACTGTTGGTTATACTCTGCTGGCGAGTTTCGGAAATGAATCCCAGTCTGATTGTTCTGTTCCCATTATGTTATCTCGTGGTCACAACTTTCCCAAAAATTCCTCGCAGAGGTTTAACGTTAACATCGATTGCCGTTCAAGGATGTCGGTGTTACCGTTACAAGATGAGGTGATGGACAAAGAAATGGGACGAGAGGAAATGGATGAAAAAGGGAGAAACACAAAATTTGGGCGATGTATGTGATTTATGGGAATAAGGATACATATGTAGGTGAATGAAGTCTCGTGTAGGTATAAAATAGTATTTGAATAAGCGGATGGTACAACATCTTATAAAATTAAATTTCATTGATTTTTTTAGTTTACTTTTTTATAGAAATAACAGTTAAACAGATTGATATATTAATAGTAGGTAGGTGCAACAATAGATAATAGGAAGTGAACTATTCATCCATCGGTTATATGTTACATGCTCCCCACATTTTTCGTTATGAACCTTACAAATATTTTCATAACTATTAACAATTCAAAATCATAAATTTTTAGTAGTATTGTATGGGGTTAGAAATCTGTTTGCTACCTGAAATTATTTTTTAGATTTTAGTCATATTTAAGAAATGTAATATTAAAAACGTATTCTTATTTAAGTAATTATTTTCATTAATACAGCTGAAAAGACCTAAAATTGTGCAGCTAATCATCTTATCTGTATAGTGTCTACCTCATACAAAATATACTGTTGTAAAGGTTATTTGGTATTTTGCTTTTGCAGTTTTGTTGTTGTCCAACACTAATGTGAGTAGCTGTCTATGGAAGAAAGACGATGATTTTGAATAATTTGCGCTACAGCATTGGGATGTTTCACCTTGTGCTTTATTGGTCATTGTATTGTATGCCGATTTTTCTGAAATCTAGAGCGTTTTAAGACCGAATGTTAGACTAGTAGGAATTCGTTGTAAGAATACGAACTTTCCCTTTCTTCTGCTTAGTATTTCCGCCTCTGGGGTGTTGATTAGAAGCTTTTCTCTGAGGAAATATCGAGAAGATTTGAGAAAATTCAGGAACACAAACGGAAAGTGATTGCAGCAATGGATTTAAATGTTTTCTTCTTCCTCTGGCATCGCATTCTCTACTAGCTTGATTTGATTGTTGACCTACCTACTTTGTTTTGAGAAAAATTTCAACAGCCAAGATCGCATAAACTAGTCATTTTATTTACAACCCGTTTCGCCAATTGTAACTGTCATTTTCTGATATGTAACATAATGCATATACGTAGCTACATAGAAATGTTTCCTGTCATTATTTATGAGAAAAAAAAATTGAGAAAAATTCTTAATATCTGAAAATTCAGTAATTTTTATTGCTACATTTGATGGGTCATACAACTATTTTTGTTCACGTAGTTCCTCTCTATAAGTGCATAAATTTTTTCAATGATTTGTTCCTCTGCCTTTACTTCGCTGCACTTTTACGAGAGTGTGGATCCCTGTGATACATGCTGTTCTGAAGTTGTGGTCTAGAACGTTCAAGAATATTCCAGAACTTTCGAATACATTCGTTTGCTTTCGAGAATATTCCTAAAAGTTCTGAACATTATAAAACATTCTGCAATTTTCTCCAAATAAAAATTCATTGATACGTAAAAGACAGAAGATTAACTAGTGACCACCACAGTGTGATTGCGACCCCTTCAGATACCCATATCTCCACAACCACAACAAGTATAGTGCACTTTTGGGGGAACCACGAGTAGTGCGAGACACAAATATCAGTGACTGGCTTTGGATATTTGTATACTGCTTGGTAAAGAAAGTGCGACACCCAGAAGATATTGTTGGATGTCAGTGCAATTTAGTACACGTGCATACCATCATCGTGTAAGTAGATGATCTGAGCTCCAATTCTCTGTGACAGGCAGAACGGTCACAGGAGCTGTTTAGTTTTTGTATGTCCATCCTTCTTATTGAAGGTTTGAGAGTCTCCGGCCGTTCACTTACGCAATAAAATGGAAAACTTATAGTCGTCCTTACGATGTTATTCTTTATGTGACTATCAGTTTGGGTGCTACAGTGCACCATCTTAAGGCCTTAACTGACGCTGAGGGATTAACGCCGAGCCAATACAGTGAGCCGTGGGGGAGTCGCTGGCGCCAGTGATTCTCGTGTCTAGTAGGGGCAGTAATCCCGTTCGTTCCGACATGCGCGTTTTCTCTTTGGTTTCCCTCTTCTGGCCGCTATTTGAGAGCGGCGCTTCCGGCTGTAGTTATCTTGGTTTTCCGCTCCGTGGCCCTAGTCGTCGTGCTTGCCCGTTGCTTGTGCAGAAGTTATGTTTGCCAGACTTGGAATGACCGTTGCGGAGGAGCGTTCATTGCTCGCGGTGCTGTGTTATGATTTGAGGAGTGTGTCGGAGGTGGGATGGTGATGATGGCCTCCAATGCACTAGTAATTGTGTATGCTGGATGCCTATGTATGCTGTGTGGATTCTCGTCGTTAGCTGCTACTAACGGTGGGCATCTGCTATCTCTTTGAAGTTGTGTTTTGTGATCAATCTGATTTTTATTTGTGTTCACAGCCGGAAACAGTGGTTTGCATGTGATTGTCCCCACCGTGGTGGGTAAAAGGATTTCACTCTTGGTTCCGGTATATGTTAAGCAGTAGTGTTAAGAGTGTAAAACACTGCTCAGTGACGGGAGCACTGGCCATGTTTGGTGTTAAGACAGTGTACTTGTAACGTTACTTGAATATCTTACGATTTAATCGGTGGTCTCCAGTTGAAGAGGGGGTGACTTTGGTGGCTTGTCTTATAGGTTTTTACGCTCTTGGTTCGGCAAGTCATTAACTTTATCAGACTTTGTGCTTGTTATTAGAGTCTGCGTGTAAGAGTAAAGAATTATGAGCTTTAAGAAGGGAATAATTTTCCATGCTATTGGTTTGAGGTCTTCCGCCATGCGCGGTTCGTGTTCGTGCCGTTATTGGTTGACATCTTGTCTTGGCTTGGCGGTACTCCGGTCTCGTTTCTTATTCGATTTGCTGGCGTCACTCAGTTTCTGGCTTACCTGCCAGTGAGTGGCTTCAGCAGTACTTATTGATAAGAGCACTGTCGTACTGTCTTTGGAGCGACCACTAGTACACTCCTGGAAATGGAAAAAAGAACACATTGACACCGGTGTGTCAGACCCACCATACTTGCTCCGGACACTGCGAGAGGGCTGTACAAGCAATGATCACACGCACGGCACAGCGGACACACCAGGAACCGCGGTGTTGGCCGTCGAATGGCGCTAGCTGCGCAGCATTTGTACACCGCCGCCGTCAGTGTCAGCCAGTTTGCCGTGGCATACGGAGCTCCATCGCAGTCTTTAACACTGGTAGCATGCCGCGACAGCGTGGACGTGAACCGTATGTGCAGTTGACGGACTTTGAGCGAGGGCGTATAGTGGGCATGCGGGAGGCCGGGTGGACGTACCGCCGAATTGTTCAACACGTGGGGCGTGAGGTCTCCACAGTACATCGATGTTGTCGCCAGTGGTCGGCGGAAGGTGCACGTGCCCGTCGACCTGGGACCGGACCGCAGCGACGCACGGATGCACGCCAAGACCGTAGAATCCTACGCAGTGCCGTAGGGGACCGCACCGCCATTTCCCAGCAAATTAGGGACACTGTTGCTCCTGGGGTATCGGCGAGGACCATTCGCAACCGTCTCCATGAAGCTGGGTTACGGTCCCGCACACCGTTAGGCCGTCTTCCGCTCACGCCCCAACATCGTGCAGCCCGCCTCCAGTGGTGTCGCGACAGGCGTGAATGGAGGGACGAATGGAGACGTGTCGTCTTCAGCGATGAGAGTCGCTTCTGCCTTGGTGCCAATGATGGTCGTATGCGTGTTTGGCGCCGTGCAGGTGAGCGCCACAATCAGGACTGCATACGACCGAGGCACACAGGGCCAACACCCGGCATCATGGTGTGGGGAGCGATCTCCTACACTGGCCGTACAACACTGGTGATCGTCGAGGGGACACTGAATAGTGCACGGTACATCCAAACCGTCATCGAACCCATCGTTCTATCATTCCTAGACCGGCAAGGGAACTTGCTGTTCCAACAGGACAATGCACGTCCGCATGTATCCCGTGCCACCCAACGTGCTCTAGAAGGTGTAAGTCAACTACCCTGGCCAGCAAGATCTCCGGATCTGTCCCCCATTGAGCATGTTTGGGACTGGATGAAGCGTCGTCTCACGCGGTCTGCACGTCCAGCACGAACGCTGGTCCAACTGAGGCGCCAGGTGGAAATGGCATGGCAAGCCATTCCACAGGACTACATCCAGCATCTCTACGATCGTCTCCATGGGAGAATAGCAGCCTGCATTGCTGCGGAAGGTGGATATACACTGTACTAGTGCCGACATTGTGCATGCTCTGCTGCCTGTGTCTATGTGCCTGTGGTTCTGTCAGTGTGATCATGTGATGTATCTGACGCCAGGAATGTGTCAATAAAGTTTCCCCTTCCTGGGACAATGAATTCACGGTGTTCTTATTTCAATTTCCAGGAGTGTATTTCCGGGTCGTCGTGTGTCGGAAGTTCAATCGGGACAGAGCAGCAGTGAGGTTCGACAGCCATGACTCGCCCAACCCTTGCCAACACACATGACCTGAGTGGGGACGACCTTGGTTGGTCATTCAGTCAGTCGTCTCATCGGACGACATGTATTTGGTCATCGACTGCTTCTGGGTTCTCCGTGTGTGTCGATTTGTGGCTCGTCCTTCTTGTTCCACAGTCACTGGTTTTAGTATTGTTCAATTTGTTTGTGGAAGTGTTTTTGTGGAACCATGTGTAGCTTGCGTGGTTTTGACTGAGCAGCTATTTTAATGTTGTCTGCATACTGCATGTAGTCGGTCAGTTGGGATGGAGCAGTGAGGAAGTCTCTGTGGCATGAGGCCAGTCCGGGACAGCTGGCGGCATGCACGCACTGTCGTATCACGAGGTGCTAGCTACGAGAGCGACAAAGTTCGTTTCCCACCGAACCTGGACGCTGAAGTTAAGTGATCAGTTAACCTGTTATAATACCTCAGCTATTGTGACATCTCTTCACCTATTTGTGGGTTGCTTCCTGGGCTGTTCGTACTAACAGCAATGTATGTTGTGTTGGAGTAGGCAAAATCTTGCAGCCGTCTTCCTTTATTGTGATTAATTATTAAAATGACTGTTACTTTCCAGCGAAGTGAACAAATGGTATTTTCTGCCCTGTGGCCGTTAACGCCCCAGTTACCTGCCCTGGTCGTTAGCATAGTTTTCTGGCAGTGTGCCTTTCCTCGTCGGTCGATGCTGCCCGGCACGGCTTTTAGTTCGGCAGCCTTTTAAGTTGTTTGGTTCATATTTTGCTTAGAGTGGTTATTGTTCCCTTGGCTGTTTTTAGACGCCAGTTTCTGAAGACGTAGTGCTGTTCGTATCCTCGTCCTCGGCCGATATTTACCATCGTTGTGCCGTTGGTCAGACGGAAGGGAATTGGTTAAATGGTTGGTGGGTCATCAGCAATCCCTATTTTCGGTTGCCATCCTATTATTTAACTTCATCTCTTGGCTGCTTGTCTCATCTCACCTTACGTTTCATCTACCCTCTCAGGCCAACCTTTCAAACACTTCTGAGCACCAATTGTTGTGTTTGTTTTAGATTGTGATTTTTATTTTAGTTTGAAGTATTGTGTAAGGCCTTCGGCCGTGTATTAATTCAGTTCCTTTTAAATTTTACGTAAAGGCCTTCAGATGCGTTAAATTAAAATTTTGAAGATTGATTTTATTTTAAATAAGGAAAAAAGTCTTTTTCCTTAAAATTGGTTCTATCTGAAATGTTTGTAATCCAGGCAGACCCTAAGCAATTAGTTGTTCGATGTGTTATGTGTGGCATTCAGCCGAGTATATACGTGAACCCCTTTTAATAAGGCTTTCAGCCGTGTGTATTCTTTAATGAAAAATATTTATAAGAAGGAAGTTTTTTTTTATTGTTTGTCTGACTTGTTGTTCAGGCCTTAAGCCGTTGTTTCAAATTTGTTTGTGGCCTTCAGCCGTGCAATAAGTAAATATTTCTTTAATTAGGCTTTCAGCCGTTCTGTTGTAAGTTTAAAAAGAAATTTTTTGTTTGGAAAAATGATTTATTAATGTGTTTTAATTATATTTGTCCTTCAGACGTGTAGTGTAGGCCTTCAGCCGCTAATTGTTTTCATTTGCATGTTTTTTTTAAAGGAAAATAATTTACCTTCTATTTCTAATTGCTTTGGATTTACAAGCCAGGCCTTCAGTCGTTCTTGTTTTTGGTGTGATTTTGGGCCTTGAGCCCAGAAAGCATCTCAAGTTCTTTTAACCACGTCTTCAGCCGTATTGTTTGATTGTGATCTTTTAAAGCAATGTGTAACTGTGTGGTACTTACAAAAATAAAGTTTTGTGTTTGATTGTGCAACTGACAGTAACTGTTTACGGCCCTATCCACAATCATAACCTTATCGTGTCCGCTCTCTGAGTGCCTGCCAACCATGTTTCAGGTCTTGCATGTGTTAAGGGTATTAAATTTAAAGGGATTTGAGGGGGGCATGACCCTAAAATAAGAGGGTTTGTGTTGTGTCCTTTGGTTTGATTGTCAGTCTCTTTTTTTCTTTTAGTGTTACAGTGTACTGTAAGCGGTGAGTACAGTCAGTTCCGGATTGACCAATAAAGGGGGCGGGGCCTCGAATGAAATATTTTCGGAGGCCGTGAGCTCGGCCAGGTGCGTTTTGGTGACGCTCGACGCTACTTGGCTGTATTCTGTCAGAGTCGCTGCTCGCCCCAGTAGCTGACGGAAGTTGAGTATTCTCTCTTGTAATTATTTGGAGATTCCTCTCGTTAATATATTCTGGCTGCGCCAAGGTACGTCCTCGGTTCCTAGTAGTTTGTCCACTCTTGTGTTAGGACGGGTTATCCGTTAGGGTGTGCCCGATGTTGCGTGGAGCTTAAACTGACTGTTAAGAGAAGTGCTTTTTCTGCCCAAATATTGTTGTTATATTTGAAAGCGATTCCACGAGCGATTTCAGTGGAATAAGTCACTATATAACTGGTGGAACTCCGATGTTCTATGATCTGTTTATTGGCCTGAATTTCCACTTGCGGAACTTGATTTTTTACTTAAAATTTGTTATTTAATGTTCTGTACTGTTGTTTGGTTTACCAGTGGGGTTTAGTCCCTGTAAATTCCTGTTTAGTTCGTGGTCAATTATGCTTGTTATTTAGTTAAAAGGAAGGATCTTCACTTCACTGGTATCATTCCATATACTCTTGTAAAGATTGTGTACAGTTTTAATTATATTTGTTATTGGTGGCATTGGTAAAAAAATTTGTAAAACTGCGTTTGGGGATATGTGTAATAAATCTTTGTGAACTACCAGCCTGTGTTTGCGTTCTCTTGTGATTGCCCTTTGTGACTGGTTTGAGGATTGTAAATACCACAACATATGCCCAACCAAAGGGCAAGCATGACCACCTTGGCCCAGGAAGGGAAAACCAAGAGAACCATAGCCGGAAGCCCCGCGCTTAGATAGCGACCAGAAGAGGAAAAACCAAAGAGAAAACGCACATGCCAGAACGAACGGGAAGCTGCCCCTTACTAGCCTTACTGGCGCCAGCGGCTGCCCCACGGCTCATACACGATTCATCAGTGGCCATCATCTATGAACTGAGTATCCCAAACTACCTGTAACAACGATGTTGTGTCTCCGATCATCATCTACCACAACAACATCGTTGTTACACACAACAGCTTGGTAGTTAGTTGTAGACACAACATCGTTGTTTCAGACTGTATGCGAAGCTTAGTTCATAGATGTTGGCCACCGATAAATCTTGTGTACGATTAGAGTTAACCCCCACAGCGTTAGTTAAGGCCTGAAGATGGTACGCTGAAATACCGAAACTGTCAGCCATATAATAATTAACATCATAAGGACGACTGTAGATGTTCATTTTATTACATGGAGTTGATTAGTGTTGTTCATGATAAGTTTTGTTACTTGGATCGGTAGGGTGTATAAGAGGCATTTTCGATGTCAGGTCTTGAGTGGTCAATTCCAAAGATAAGGAAATGCCGCTTACTTACGTGAAACAGTTTTATCAGCACATCACATTATTGGAAAGAGGCGTCATTATGGGTCTCCATTTCGTCGGCTGGTCGAATTACACAATATCCAGAATTGTGGGGCATTTATATGACACTATCGCAATGCTGGACTGCATAGGAACAGAAGGGCGGACAAACCAGTCGTCAAAGACTAGTCTGATCGCCACAACGAAGATTCGCTTTACTGTGCTTCAGGCACATCTTGGCCCCTTCACATTTGCTCCTGCCATCCTGGAGCATTTCCCCAAATACAATGTCAACCCGCACCATCTGTCGGAGAATAGTGTATTACCGTCCCACGCGCAGCCTGTTATTAACGTCACAACACAAACGATTGAGTTCGTAATGGTGTCACAGCCGGAAACATGGACATCTGGTGGATGCCATCACATTCAGTTCACCGACGAATCGCAATTCTACGCTAAGCTGAATGATCATCGTTGGCGAGTACGTTGCCGACCGTCCAATTTTTGGGAGGTCACAGCAGTTTTACTGCCTGTGTCGTGGTATAACAGACATCGGGTACACACTCAAGGAATACTAACAGCACAATGGTACATCATGAACGTTCTCCGTCGTCAGGTGTTCTCTCTCCTGTGACAATGCAGTGATGCCATTTTTCAACAGGGCAATACTCGTCCATACATGGCACAAGTTTCCAGGAAGTTACTCACTGATGTTGAGATACTATTACGGCAAACGGGATCCCCACAGATGTCCCAAGGACAATATGTTTAGACTAGCTCAGATATTTATCAAAGTAACAACAGTTCTGGACCAACCTGCGTCAGGAGAGGATATAGCAGTTTTATGCTACCCTTCTCAATCGCATCGGTAAGTGTACCTAGGCAAGAGGAGGTGACGATAAGTGTGCTCATACTTCAAAGTTCTTTATGAATTTCATTCGATTTTGTAGTCACGGAGAATAGCACATACCCTACCAGGTTGTAAAGTAGCGTTTCGTTTCCTCTTCTCCATGTTCAAACAAAAGCGATGAAATACTACACAAGAATTAGTCGTTTATACACAATCAAAAAAAGTTTTTCATCACCTCGGTTCCGAGAGTTCCGGAACCTGAACAGAAAATTGGAATAGAGATCAACTTAAACATCACTTCCGCCATTTTTAATGCATGTTTTACCACCATACAGCAAGACCTTCAGAGGTGGAGGTCTACATTGCTGGACACACCGGTACCTCTAATACCCAGTACCACGTCCTTTTACATTGATGCATGCCTGTATTCGTCGTGGCATACTATCTACAAGTCCATCAAGACACTGTTGGCCAAGATTGTCCTACTCCTCAACGGCGATTCGGCACAGATCCCTCAGAGTGGTTGGTGGGTCACGTCGTCCATAAACAGCCCTTTTCAATCTATCCCAGGCATGTTCGACAGGGTTCATGTCTGGAGAACATGCTGGCCCCTCTAGCCGAGCTATGTCGTTATCCTGAAGTCATTCATAAGATCGATGGGGGCGCGAATTGTTGTCCATGAATACGAATGCCTCGCCAGGAAGCTGCCGATATGGTTGCACTATCGGTCGGAGACTGGCATTCACGTATCATACAGCTGTTATGGCGCTTTCCATGACCACCAGCGGCGTACGTCGGCCCAACATAATGCCACCCCAAAACATCAGGAAACCTCCACCCTGCTGAACTCGCTGGACAGTGAGTCGAAGGCGTTCAGCCTGAGCGGGTTGCCTCCAAACACGTCTCCGACGATTGTCTGGTTTAAGGAATATGCGACACTCATCTGTGAAGAAAATGTGATGCCAATTCAGAGCGGTCCATTCGACATGTTGTTGGGCCTATCTCTACCGTGCTGCATGGTCTTGTGGTTGCAAAGATGGACCTCGCCATAGACGTCTGGAGTGAAGTTGCACATCATGCAGCCTATTGCGCACAGTTTGAGTCGTAACACAACGTCCTGTGGCTGCACGAAAACATGGTGGCGTTGCTGTCAAGGTTCCTCCGAGCCATAATCCTTCGAACCTACCTGCATGCATGCATCGTAATCGGGAATATCGTCAGCCTCCTGTGATAATCTCGTCATCTCCGAGTTAATGGATGTACTCCAATATCTGCCTTCTTCTACAGCTCCATCTAGTAACATGGAAGTCATTCCCTGATGTCTTAACAGATGTCCTACCATCCTGTCCTTTGTCAGTGTTTTCTACAATTTCTTTTTCCCTCCGATTCTGCTCATAACCTTCTCATTCCTTACCCTATCAATCCACCTAATATTCAAAATTCGCCAGCAGCACCACATCTCAAATGCTTCGATTCTTTTGTGTTCCGGTTTCGGCACAGTCCATATCTCAATACCATACACTGCTATGCTACAAATGTACATTCTCAAAAATTTATTCGTCAAACTAAGGCCTATGTTTGATATTAACAGACTTTCCTTGGTCACGAATGTCCTTTTTCCCTGTCTGTTTTTGATGACCTCCTTCCTCCATCCGTCATTAGTTCAAATGGTTCAAATGGCTCCAAGTACTATGGGACTTAACATCTGAGGTCATCAGTCCCCTAGACTTACAACTACTTAAACGTAACTAACCTAAGGACATCACACACATGCATTGACGAGGCACGATCTGAACCTGCAGCAGCGCAGTTCCAGACTGAACCGCGTAGAACCGCTAGGCCACAACAGCCGGCGTCGTTGTTTATTTTGCTGGATGTTGTTGTTGTTGAGGTCTTCAGTCCTGAGACTGGTTTGATGCAGCTCTCCATGCTACTCTATCCTGTGCAAGCTTCTTCATCTCCCAGTACCTACTTCAGCCTACATCCTTCTGAATCTGTTTAGTGTATTCATCTCATGGTCTCCCTCTACGATTTTTACCCTCCACGCTGCCCTCCAGTACTAAATTGGTGATCCCTCGATGTCTCAGAACATGTCCTACCAACCGATCCCTTCTTCTAGTCAAGTTGTGCTACAAGCTCCTCTTCTCCCCAATTCTATTCAATACCTCCTCATTACTTATGTGATCTACCCATCTAATCTTCAGCATTCTTCTGTAGCACCACATTTCTAAAGCTTCTATTCTCTTCTTGTCTAAACTATTTAGCGTCCACGTTTCACTTCCATACATTGCTACACTCCATACAAATACTTTCAGAAACGACTTCCTGACATTTAAATCTATACTCGATGTTAACATTTTTTTCTTCTTCAGAACCGCTTTCCTTGCCGTTGCCAGTCTACATTTTATATCCTCTCTACTTCGTCAATCGTCAGTTATTTTGCTCCTCAAAGAGCAAAACTCCTTTACTACTTTAAGTGTCTCATTTCCTAATCTGATTCCCTCTGCATCACCCGACTTCATTCGACTACATTCCATTATCCTCGTTTTGCTTTTGTTGATGTTCATCTTGCACCCTCCTTTCAAGATACTGTACATTCCGTTCAGGTGCTCTTCCAAGTCCTTTGCTGTCTCTGACAGAATTACAATGTCATCGGCGAACCTCAAAGTTTTTATTTCTTCTCCATGGATTTTAATAACCACTCCGAACTTTTCTTTTGTTTCCCTTATTGCTTGCTCAATATACAGGTTGAATAACATCGGGGATAGGCTACATCCCTGTCTCACTCCCTTCCCAACCACTGCTTCCCTTTCATACCCCTCAACTATTATAACTGCCATCTGCTTTCTGTACATATTGTAAATAGCTTTTCACTCCATGTATTTTACCCCTGCCACCTTCAGAATTTGAAAGAGAGTATTCCAATCAACATTGTCAAAAGCTTCCTCTAAGTCTACAAATGCTAGAAACGTGGGTTTGCCTTTCCTTAATCTTTCTTCTAATATAAGTCATAGGGCCAGTATTGCCTCACGTGTTCCACGTTTTGCTGCATAGGTAGCAGAATTCCTTAACTTCATCTACTTCGTGACCGTCAATCATGATGTTTAGTTTCTCGCTGTTCTCATTTCTGCTACATATTACTTCTGTCTACCTTATATTTCATCTCAGTTCATATTCTGTATTCATGAGATTGTTCATTCTATTCAGCAGGTTATGTAATTCTTCTTCACTTTCACTCAGGATAGGATATCGTAATCGAATAGTATCATTGATGTCCTTTCACCTTGAATCTTAATTCCACTCCTGAATCTTTCTTTTATTTCCATTATTGCCTCTTCGATGAACAGATTGAACAGTAGGGGTGAAAGACTACATCCCTGAATTACATCCTTTTCAATCCGAGCATTTCGTTCTTGGTAGTCCACTCTTATTTTTCCCTCTTGGCTCTTGTTCACATTGTATGTTCGTCCATGTGCTCTTACATGATCTATATATATTTTGTCCAAGTCGAAAGATTCTGACCCGCGCAGGCAGACCTGGAGCGTGAGATCGAGCAGCGGCTCTGCTGATGTAGGAATATTTTCTGTCTTTAGGATGATTCTGTCTGTTTGCTCAGTTACTGGAAAACAGAGAGAATCTCCCTTTGGATGGCACAATCTAAGTAGCATCCGCTGCGCTGTCTGCAGTATCTCTTTTTTCTCTAGCCTACTTAAAAGTAAGTTAAGTTCTAAATTATCATAATTAGGTGCAGCTGGCTTGCTGTTGGTGCTGGTTTCTGTTGCGGTCTCTGAGGTGGTACTGGACGGATTGTGGCTTGGTGTTGGCCGCTGATTGGGGGACATTTTAAGACCTCTTTTGGTTGTCACACGGTTACTTTTCGTTTTGTCACACGCCTCTTCAATGCTGTTTGCCATCACACGTTTTTCACTGATGTTAGTGGTGCTTGCTGGCGTGGTGTCGGCGATGGTGGTGATTTGTATGGGACTGACTGTATGTGTTATGTTGTCTGTTTGTGTTTGGAGTGGAGGTTGTTGCTAGGCGTACGTTGACATCGTTGCAAATGTCACATGTCTCTCCCTCAGATTTGTTCTCATCTAATTGGTCTACTTTTATAAGTCTGGGTCCAGTAGTTTTGAGTTTTGTATTGGTCTGTAGCCTGAGTGTTTCGATGTGTTTTGATTTTCCCGGGGGTGAAGAGTGCCTCCCGAGACAAATTTGACTGGTTTGATGTACTGTTCACATTTACGTGTGTCGTAGGGTTTTCCATGTGATGATGATTCTGGTTTGTGTTCATCCTGTGTATGTGTGGTGTGATGTACTTCGGTTGGGAGAAATTGTGAGGGAGTATGTCGGTTTTGTTTGTACATTTTCTTGTGCACAATATATGTAAGTTCATCTTCCAACTCATCTATCCTCTGCATTAATGTTATTTGGAAGTTTATCCAGTCGTGTAATTGTCTTTTAATTTGCTTTGCCACCTCGTAGTGGATGGAACCACAGATTGTCATGTCATCTATATATTCTATCGTATTAATGGAGCTATCCTGTAACGTCGTTGAGTGTGTTAGGGGCGGGATGGGTTCACTATCGAAGTAATTCTCCGGCAGAAGATTCATTTGTCTTCTCCAGGAAATTGCTCTTTGGTAGCTTCTCTGTATTGTTGACGGTGATTTGTATTTATGTGTTTTGGGTGATTGACTTTGGGTGTTCGTGTTTCTTGCGTGTGTGCTGATTTTAGCTGCCATACTCTATACTGTCCAGGAGCCGGTCATGCAGCTGACAATCACCTCCTTTTGTTTTATTGCAGACGCGGCCTCTGTATTTGCAGGGGATACAGACGCAAACCGCGGACCTGCACTAACTGCGCTTGTCCTTGGTTGCCGCACTTGGCACACGTGACGTCGGCTTTTCTGCAGGTTTTAGTCGTATGTCCTAGGTCGCAGCAATTAAAACACTTGTTTACTACTGTATAGTCTTTCACAGAAAGTGATTCGAAGTCTATGTAGACTCTCTGTCTTCTTGTAAGGACTCTGTACAGGTGTGGGCTGACCTCCAGTATCTGGTGACTGAAACCCCTTCCCCTAGGCCCTGTTTTGAATCTTATTTTGACCTCTCTGTCGAAGTCTTCTTTCGTGGTGTCACCGCTTGGATTCTGCTCGTAAAGGCTTTCTAGAAACTCTTCGTCGGTAAGTGTATCTGGCACGTGATATGTTGCCACGAGTGGCTTGGGTTTTCGCGGTCCTTCACAGACAATGGTGTGCAGGACTTTAGTCTTTTCTATTATTTTTCGACAGTCCTCCTGTGTTTCCGTTTCTACTATAACTGCAGTCTGTATGGTTCTGATTGATTTTATATGTATATTCTCTTTCCTGGGATTCATATTCTTGATGATGGTCTGTCGGACAGCTTTGGCGTCTTGATTTTCTGTCGATTTGATATAGAGGGTTGTGGCCTGTTTTGTTTTAGCCTGTTCTATTCTTCGAGCCTCTTTGGTTTTGGGCTCTATAGTCAAGGCGGCAGCATATGTCAGTGCCTGTGCTTGTTGTGTGACTTTATTAGTTAGTTCTCTTATTTGTTGCAGCAAGTCTTGGTTCGCTACACTCAATTCCCTATTTCCGTTCTCTAATTTCTCAGCCTTCTCTTGCAAAATTTGTATTTGTAAGTCTTAGACTGGATTCGAGGCTCTCTGTAGTTCTAGTCTTAGTCGACTATTTTCATCGTTTACGCAGGACAGTTTAGCTTCAAGGCTAGTTATTTCGAAAGCCAAGGGAAACACTTTGTCTCTAATGACGGTTAACATGGCAGATAAAACATGCTTAGCTTTTAACTCTGCTCCTATTTCACTCAATATTTTGTCTATGGCTGCTATCTTTTGACTGGGGGACATGGGCACAAGTTCTTCCTCCGTGTGTTCCTACCTGGAGTGACGTTGATGGCTCTAGCTAGCGTCTTACCCCATGCTTTCCTTCTTCTTCCGTCGGCCTCTGGTGTGGTGGTGTCGCTGCTTCGTCGGCTGGAATCCAGGGCCGAAGGTAGGCAGGCGGTTGTTTACCAACAGCAGGGAGTACTGCTGGTGGCCGCTACTGCTGACGTCGACGGCGGGGCGCGGGGCAGCCGGTGGACGCTGCCGACGCGTCGGATTCCGCTGCGGCTGGTGAGGTGAGGTGTCGCAGCACGCGGCGCGGAGTGCTGACACGCGAGAACCGACGCGGCTGACTGGCGAAACCGACACGCGCTCGGCCAGCGGGAGGGCGACGGCCTCTCCGTTGACGCGTTTGACACGACGAACGCAATAGAAGCACTTTAATCACTCTCCCTGTTTTATTTACAGTATTTAAAGAGTAAACGAGAACGGACTGTGTAAGATAACACTCCCGGTACACGATAATTAAAAATCAGTGTCCACAATCAAATTTTTACCGATAAAATCTGCGTCTGAATGCGGAGCCACATCACACTGCAACCTACTCGGCCGCCATCTTGCTCATTCTTCAGTATTGCGTGGATGATATTTTTCCGAAAGTCAGATGGTGTGTAACCAGACTCATACATTCTACACAGCAAGGTGAATAGACGTTTTTTGGCCACTTCCTCCAATGATTTTAGAAATTCTGATAGAATTATGTCTATCCCTTCTGCCCTATTTGATCTTAAATTCTACAAAGCCCCTTTAAATCCTTATTCTAATACGTACTTCTTCTAAACCGACTACTCTTTCATCTTCTATCATATCAGATAAATATTTCCCCTCATAGTGGCTTTCAATGTACCCATTCCACCTATACGCTCTCTCCCCTGCGTTTATCAGTGAAATTCCCGTTGCACTCTTGATGTTACCACCCTTGCTTTTAATTTTCTAGACGGTGGTTTTATTTTCCTGTATGCTGAGTCTGTCCTTCCGACAGTCATTTCATTTTTGATTTCTCCATATTTTTCATGAAGCCATTTCATCTTAGCTTCCCTGCACTTCCTATTTATTACATTCCTCAGCAGTTTTTATTTCTGTATTCCTGAGTTTCCCGAAACATTTTTGTACTTCCTCCTTTCATCGGTCACTGAAGTATATCTTCTGTTACCCACGGTTTCTTCTCAGTTATTTTCTTTGTCATCATCATCACCATGATTGTACCTATGTTTTTATTTCCAACTTCCGTAATGGCCCTTTTTAGACGTGTCCATTCCTCTTCAACTTTGCTCCCTACTGAGCTATTCCTTATTGCTGTATCTATAGGGTTAGAGAGCTTCAAGCGTATCTCGTCATTACTTAGTACTTCCGTAACCTACTTCTTTGTGTATTGATTTGTCCTAACTAATTTCTTACACTTCATCCTACTCTTCATCACTACGACATTGTGATCTGAGTCTATTCTGTTCCTGGATACGCCTTACTATCCACTATCTGATTTCGGAATCTGTCTGACTATTATATAATTTACTGAAATCCTCCTGGTATCACCTGGGCTATTCCAAGTATACCTCCTCCTCCTGTGATTCTTGAACATTCCCTATTACTACCTGAAATTTATTACAGTACTCAATTAGACTATCTCTTCTCTCATCCATTGTCCCAAGTCCATATTCTCCTGTACTATTTCCTTCTAGTCCCTCCTCTACACCCCATGTCGGAGGTTCATGTCCTCCCTTGCGGATGAGTGTGTGTGTTGTTCTTAGTGTAAGTTACTTTAAGTTAGAGTAAGTAGTGTGTAAGCGTAGGGACCGATGACCTCAGCAGTTTGGTCCCATGGAACTTACCACAAAATTCCAATTTCCTTCCCCTACAACTGCATTCCAGTCCCCTATGACCACTAGATTTTCATCTACCTTTATGTACTCTATTACCCTTTCGATTGCCTGATATACCTTCTTATCTCTTCATCCTTAGCTAGCGACGTCGGCATGTATACGTGAGCAATCGTTGTCAATGTTGATTTGTTGTAGATTCTGATGATAATGACCCTATCACTGAACGTTTCAAAGTAACATACTCTTTGCCATACCTTCCTATCCATAAGGAATCCTACTCCACTTTGTACCATTTTGTTCTGCTTTTGATATTACCCTACAGTCATCTGAAATCCTTGTCTTCATTCCATTTCACTTCACTCAACCCTACTGTTTCTAGACTGACCTTTGCATTTCCATTTACAGATTTTCTAGTTTCTCTACCACGTTCAAGCTTCTGACATTCCGCTCCCCAAC
Source organism: Schistocerca cancellata (assembly GCF_023864275.1). Classification (NCBI taxonomy): domain Eukaryota; kingdom Metazoa; phylum Arthropoda; class Insecta; order Orthoptera; family Acrididae; genus Schistocerca; species Schistocerca cancellata. The sequence goes on from NC_064631.1 coordinate 321,534,801, forward strand.
TCGCAGAACGTTATCCTTTCGTTGATTGTTCAATCTTTTTCGCATATCCACCCCCCCCGCCCCCCCGTCCCCTCCCCCCGCCCCCCTTGGGAGTCCTCTCCCTGAGATCGGATTGGGGGCTATACCGGCATCTTTTGCCAATGGAGAGATCATCAAGACACTGTTTCAGTTACAGGCCACATGTCCTCTAGATGAACGTTACGATTCTTATTTAATGCAGTGCTTTCCATTGCACTGTGCATCCCCATGCCGTTGATCATTGCTGATTCTTCCACCTTTAGTGGCAGTTTCCCACCCCTAGGACAAGAGAGTGCCCTGAACCTCTGTCCGCTCCTCCACCCTCTTTGACAAGGCCGTTTGCAGAATGAGGTTGACTTCGTATGCCGGAAGTCATCGGCCGCCAATGCTGGATATTAATCAAAATATAAGCACGGGCTAGGTTCTAACCTGAGACCGAAGACCTTTTGATTACTAATCAAAGACGCTACCGTTTTTTTTATTGTTCGTTGTATTTGTTCATAGCAGACGTCACATCCGTTGAATTTCGTTGTTGAACCTTTTATTCATTCAGTTTTATTATTACAGAGACCAGCCAGCTCTCTCACCCAACACGCTGAGCTACCGTGCCGGCTACCCCTAGCCCACAGTCAGCCCTTATCAACTTAAATAGCGACTTTTCTGACCAGGCCGCGGTTTTGCATTCGCCTCGCGTCCAACCGATATAGTCACAAGCCCAGGAGAGGCGCTGCAGGCGATGTCGTGGATGTCTTGCTGTTAGCAAAGGCAATTCCATCGGTCGTCTGCTGTCACTACCAATTAACACCAAAGGATACGTTTATCATATTCCCCAAATTGATTTCTCCGATTATTTCACACAATGTTGCTTGTGTGTCAGCACTGACAACTCCACGCTAATGCCGTTGTTCTCTGTCGTTATGTGAAGGCCGTTGGCTACTGCGTTGTCCATGGTGAGAAGTAATGCCTGAAATTTTGTATTCTCGGCTCGCTCTTCACACAGTGAATCTCGGAATATTGAATTCCTTAACGATTTTCGAAATGATGAGTCCCATGCATCTAGCTCTAACTACCACTCCGCATTTAAAATCTGATGGTTCCCGTCATGCGGCCATCATCACGTCGGACACCTTTTCACATGAATTACCTGAGTAGAAATGACAGTTTCTCCATTGCAGCGCCCTTTTATACGTTGTGTACGCGTTGCTATCGCCATCTGTATATGTGCATATCACTATTCAATGAATTCTGTCACCACAGTGTATACAAAGGAAACATGAGTATACATGGATGAACATACCTCCCAAAATTCAGTAAACAAATAATTTAATTAGAAACTTTAGGAAAACGAAGAAAGGATACGTGTTAACTGGAGACAGATGAACCACCTTCGGTTTGCTGACACCCTTTTACTGTAATTCTCTGGTACAAATAACTTTGGGAGCTATTCGTCTCGCCTGCTTTATTTGCACTGAAATAATGTTTTCAATATTAAAATGGTTCAAATGGCTCTGAACACTATAGGACTTAACACTGAGGTCATAAGTTCCCTAGAACTTTTATTACTTAAACCTAGCTAACCTAAGGACATCACATACATCCATGCTCGAGGCATGATTCGGACCTGCGACCGTAGCGGTCGCGCGGTTCCAGACTGAATCCCCTAGAACCACTCGGTCACACAGGACTGCTTTCAATATTAATCTCCCAATTTGTATTAAAGATAAATTTTAGAATTATTACCAATATACATAGGTATTTAAGAATGGGAGACAGACTTCCAGTGCGACTATGTTCAAAAACTTAGTTTGGCCAAACGAACTATGGAGAAATATATAATACTAATTCCCATATGACACAGAAAATGGTTAGAGAAGAAACTGAAATTGACGAGATTACTGTAATGAAATTCAAAAGGAAAATCTATAATGAGATATCTTGCAATACGATTAAGAGAAAGCCAGATCTTGAGGGAAATCCTTGGTCCCCTCTAAGAAACTGGTTTATTCTGGAGATGACACCATCAGCTCCTTCGAAATGTAGGAAAGATCAGAGACGACATTCATAGGAAGAGGGCTGTTTTCTGTTGTCATAATGCCCGTTTCAATCCTACAAAAGTTAAACAGTCAGATCTTCCGCTACAAGAAGATCGGGAGGCGTGGCTTATTGAGATAGAAAAAATACCTATGGAAGTAAGGATATCAATGGTGGATATCTAATACGCAAGAGAGTAAACTCGAAGAGAATGTTTGTTTTCAAGAAAAGGCAAAATTAAAAACCGGAAAGAGGTGTGAGGAAGAGAGGAGAGAACATCGTCAAAGACAAATGAGCAAATACTGCTTTTCGTCTTACGAGACCTGAATTCTGTCAATAAGAATTCTTAGTCATTCCTGCTTGTTAGCCCCACACCGATTCAAGCTGGCTGTAAAATCAACCCTCAGAGAGCTAAAGAGCAGAAAATCTTTTCTAAGCCATAATGAACAAACTGGTGTAAGAGTCACATGTTGCAATGGTATAGAACCGCACTGGAAGAATTCGGTACAATGTCAGAACGAAACTGTTGTCTGTAGTGAAAGTTCTGAATATAAACGTTTGCGAGATTATGATGATAAAGAAATATTTTGATCTTCAGGATTAAGTAACTCATCAGCATCATAAGAATACTGATTTTTAGCAAACTAGTATAATGTATGAGTAAAGATCACTTAATTTAAGTTTTTCACTGATATAATGTATAACTGTAAGTTTGCTGTACACTAGAAAGGGTTGGGTTTCGACGAACAACGTACTTATTTATATTGATTTAGTTTTATTATTATCAAAACGTCTGAATAAAACTAAGTTTCTTACTGCTATGTTAAGCTCACTGGTTTCAAAATCGTGCACACGTGTTAAAAATGTCTGCCTTCATTTCAAACTCAGACAAATCCCCATAATCTGACGGGCCAAAACATTAGGACGGCAGCATGTTTCTTCGTCTTTGGAACGAAATAAATCACTGATTCTCCATATTCAGGATCCAACAATTCGTGAGTAGGTTTGTGGAGATATGTAATTCGAAGAAAAAAAGGAGCCGCTGATTTGTGTACGCGGTGATGGCGCCCGATAGTGGCCCAGATGAGTTCGGTAAGATTTACATGAGGCGAATTTGGTCGCAGACTCATCGCTATAATGTTCCTCAAACCACTGTAGCACGGTTCTGACTCCGAAACACGGACAATTATACTGCTTGACCTCGCCATCGGGGAAGACATCAAGCATGAAGGGATGTAGGTAGTTCACACCTGTCAGCGTGTCTTCGATTACTACCGCAGGTCCAATGCAAGCGCACGAGAGTGGTTACTATAGCAAATAATGCACCCCCACAAGCCTGCGTACGTTGCGCGCAGCACGTTTTGAGCTGCCGATCACCTCGATGACGTTGTTAGTGGAGACGACAATCTTCATCTACATCTACAGGCATACTCTGTGCAAATCACGTTTAAGTGCCTGGCAGAGGGTTTATCGAACCACCTTAACAATTCTGTTATTCCAATGTCGTATAGATCGCGGAAAGAATGAACACCTACATCTTTCCGTACGAGTCCTGGGGCCCTATTCTGTATCGTTCATATCGATCGGTATAGTAGGTTAGTCTCTGTAGTGACGTCATTTTCGGTTCTTCATCCAAATTTACTATTCAGTAAGCTACTGAGACTTGTTACGGAACGGTCCTCCCACGGATTTTACGATAATTGTACCAAGAAGTTTTGGATTTCGGTGTGGCCCTGTCGATCGGTGAGCTGCGGTTAATGTACACCTATAGTTTGTTATTTGAAACAAATTTAGCGGTTTTAGCTTTGGATTTAGTGATTGTGTTACTAAAGAATGACCAGAGAACACATCCGATTGGAAAGTGAGTTCATAATAGACCATTTTCCTTTGTTAGAAATATGGTTAGATTAGGTTGTTACTGTGAATGACTACATAAAAAAAGTTTTCTGTCTATATTCTCTCAAAATACGTGTTATTTTTATGCAAGTAAGAGTTTAAAGATCATTAAATATCGAGACATCGGCTCTGATTACGTATATTGCATGAGAGTGAACTGACGTTACTAGTGCCTTTGTGTACATTTTCCCACAAATTGTTTCGTTAGTAATTATCGAAGTGTGTTTACAACTTTCAAGAAATAATGGAAAGCAATTATGTGAAGCCTAATATTGGAAACCTTATAAACTATCACGCATTTATGACTTACGCAGCACCGTTTGGCAACGAAGTCAGCCTACGTTCCTCTACACAATACTACAAGAATTGAAGATTGCGTATTTGTTGTTTGTCGTGGCCAAGTAGATCAGCGTGTTCGGTCAGAGGGTTTAGCTACCCTCTGTAACAAAAAACTGAGTCAACGGATCAACGAACAACCCAAACGAGTGTCGTCGGACGTCCGCCACGCACAAATTCAACGAACTACATAGAACAAACAAAAATAAATAAATAAATAAATAAATAAAAAAGTGGTTAGCGCGCGGGAATGCGATACGAAAGGACACGGGTTCGCGCATGGACGGATGAAAAAAAATTTGTTTCCTCTTCATATAAGCAACACGTTCTGAGACATTGTTATTTGTGTAAGTTAAAATGGTTCAAATGGCTCTGAGCACTATGGGAATTAACTTCTGAGGTCATCAGTCCCCTAGAACTTAGAACTACTTACACCTAACTAACCTAAGGACATCACACACATCCATACCCGAGGCAGGGTTTCCCGGGTTCGATTCCCGGCGGGGTGAGGGTTTTGCTCTGCCTCGTGATGACTGGGTGTTGTGTGCTGTCCTTAGGTTAGTTAGGTTTAAGTAGTTCTAAGTTCTAGGGGACTAATGACCATAGCTGTTAAGTCCCGTAGTGTTCAGAGCCATTTGAACCATTTTGAACCGAGGCAGGATTCGAACTTGTAACCGTAGCAGCAGCGCGGTTCCGGACTTAAGCACCTGGAACAGCTCGGCCACAGCGGCCGGCAATGTATTTGCAGATGTGTGTCATTAAGTTCTAGTGAGTGCCGGTTCTCGTGAGCAAATCATTTCCCACTCTTTGTTTATCAAGTACTGCTTCACTTAAAGGAAGCCTTGATTTATAGAGTTAATTTACTGATCAGTCTTATACGTCAACGTTAAGAAAGGCTTTTCTGCCTTCTGTTGTCGGCTGTGGTCTTTGTTTCAGTGAGCTGAGGCAGCGGGCAACCGAAGCCCAGGGGCTCCCTTTAGATTACAAGTTTGCCTTACAGTCGGTGGACTTCGCCTGAGCTCGGGTGCTGCTCTTCGGTAGCGTTTGCTCGGTTCACATTTTGGTGGGCTATTCGACGTGGAGTTGCAAACAGAGCCACGTGTTGGTTCGATGTTAAGTATTACTTCTTTCAGTCGGTTCCACCGATCGCAGTTAAACTTCCGCCTTACAGGTCTGGATCATGCTTCTGTTATTAAACATTTATCATTGTACAAGGTTATAACTTTCTGTGCCCTAAAGGTCCACCTTACGAGTCAATGAACATTTGAATAATTTCGGCGTCGGTATGTACGATTGGCGAAGTTATAAGTATATTTTAAGTATTCGTGTCGAATTTGAGGCTGTGTGTCAAATGTTATTTTACACGTAATGTAAGGTTTTAATTGAAAGGGTCTTAAATAATGTGTTCTAACTAGAATTATTTGTTAAAGATGTGGTTAGATTCAGCCTCAGTGGCTTCTGTCAATTTTGGTGGAAAATCGTGGGCTACATGTAATGTTAACTGAAAAGGTCTTAAGTATTGTTTTCTAACTAGAGTTGTTTCTTTAAGTTATTTATGAACTTGCTTATGATTTATGTAATGAACGTCGCTTAAATAATCTCGCCCGAGTGGCGCTTGTCAAATTTTAAGTCACATTGTTTTGGTTAGTTAATAAACTCATTGGAATTGATATGTTCACTTTATTGGGTCAGCCCTTCCACCCCCTTTAGATTAAAGGGTTTAACAAAATAGCTGCTGAGTGAAAACGTACCATCATCCGGGAGGATCCGTTCCGCATCTGGAATGACTCCACCCGGTATGCACCCAGAATGTTCACATAGTGTAGCAAAAATGTGATTCGCCCGAAGAGTCGACACGTTTCGATTGATCGACGGTCTAATCCCAATGGTCCCGTACCCACTGAAATCTTAATTGACGATATCGTTGGGTCAACATGTGGAAATTTAGGAGTGGTCTGCTGTGGAGCACCATGTTCAGCAATGTACAATCAACGGTGTGCTCGAGACGCTTGTGCGTGCACCAGCATTGTGCTGTTTCAGCAGAGATGCCGCAGGTCACTTAAGAGCAGACAAGCGTCCAAACCCCGCAGTCTGTGAAGAGTCGTGTGCGCTCAACCATTTAGCGCTTGGTGGTAGTTTTACTCTCCTTTCCGTAGATGCTCACGACAGTAGCACGTGAACATTGTGCCAGTTTCGTCGTTTTCGAGTGATTCATAAATATCGTTATCTTAACCACTCTGTGTCACAAAATGAACTGTAATTTACTTTTAAGACATCATAAGAATAACCTAAAATGTATTCAGTACCCTACACCATACAGATCTCTCTATATTAGTTTTTGCTCTCTCCTGAATAAAATTGAAAAGTGGAGTGGTCTATCCTTGATAATGAGCTTATCGTCCTTCACTTTTCCAGTCCAAAACTGTGGTATGTTTAGAAGTTGAGCAGCCGGCTGCAAAACGTCTTTCAATACTTCAGAAATTCAGAAGTCGTGTAAAGTATATAATTTGAAAGACGACTCTGTAATGTACGACTTTTATTATGCGCTGGCTACTTTTAGAATATCGTTTGGAATTTTATTTACTAATAAATTAGCAGAAGACATTCAGAATTGATCTATGAACTTCTCGAATATTTACAAATAACCTTAATATTTATCTATGATGTACAATATTCTATGTTCTATGACGTGTTTGTGGATTGATGTTCACTGGTACAAGTATGACATCAAATGACATCACAAAATTACCTCAAATAAGTGAAAATTTTTTTCGAAACAATGTTCTCAAAACGATTAGGAAATGACATGGCACCCTTGCTTATTATTGAGTTTTAAATGTACGCCATTGCCGTGTGTCTAGGACCCCTACACATATTAATAAATGACTCAGATATTTTGATTTCACAAAAACTAATAAGACTACAATAACATAATGTAACACAAAACGAACATAGTTTCATTTATGGAAGGGATGCATTAGTCTTTCACTGAAACATAAGACGTATGAATAAAAATTTGAAAGACTTTCCTGAAAGAGATTACATGAATGGACACACACAAAATGATTTGTGGGAAGCATACGTTGTACAGCTGCCCCCCTTGTAACTAATACCTAATCACAGAAAACCTTTTTCATGTACACCTACATTCTGTCTGGTACACCTTTAGAAGAGTATGTTCAGATTGAGAACCTTTTTCCATTACGACACTTTCACGCATGTCGCGTAGCTGATAAATTCTTTACTGTCCTCATTGGAACCGCTTTAAAGACCACTTGCTTTACACGATCCCAGAGGATGAAGTCTAGTGCCGTCTGATAAAGCGATCTTACCAGTTACCTCTGAATAGGACTGCTTCTTAACACCTGCCTGTTTGGAAACAAATGTTTTACTCATCTGTTATTACTGAAGAGTTGTAGTTAGGACATCCATCATGCTGTAACTACATCATTTGCTGGGTTATCAAAGACATGCTTTATAATAATAAATTTATCAAAAATGTGAATACTTTCCCCGTTCGTTTTGTCATCAGTGAAATAAGGGCCGATTATTAGTTGTCCATTAGCCATACCACACATTCACACTCCAGTCTCGTTGGACGTGGTTGACGAAACCAATGTGGGTTTTTCGTTGACCAGTAGCGCATGTTTCTCAAATTTACGTTACCGTGGTATGTCATGTAGTTCTCATTAGGGAACATTATTTACTCCACGATCCTATCGTGGAGAAGAATCCATTAACAGAATTGAACAAATTTTGAAAACCACCGTCATGTAGCTCTTGACGTTGGTGAAACTTCGGGCAGGTTTGGAGAGGGGATTTACTGGTAAATTTCAATACCTCATCAATCAATAAAACATCAGGTCTAGACATTAAATTTAAATATACGAGCGACATCACCTTGGCTGATTACAGCTTTCAAATCAAACTTCATCATATTTGGCTACAAAGACAAGAAATATTAAGAACACGGCTTCAGAACGAAATATACTTAATGCAATTTACCCATAAGAAAATGAAGATCTGCCCTTACAACTCGTAGGAAAATATGTGTAGTGGTAAAGTCTCGTGCATTTTATATAGAAAACACGACAGAATTCAGACATGCATACTAATAAGAGTCATTGATTCACCAAAGGTGAAGACAAAACGCAATGGAAATTATCAATATAAAAACAAAGACCGCCATGAAAAATATTTCAGTTTGCAGTTACTGCAACGTCGGAACCTATGATGCATTAGGCTTGTGAATCGTGAAAGGCATTTACTAGCAATCCCCAAACACTTTAGAATAAATGTTCAAGTAAAAATTTTACAGCCGCGCGGGATTAGACGAGCGGTCTAAGGCGCTGCAGTCATGGACTGTGCGGCTGGTCCCGGCGGAGGTTCGAGTCCTCCCTCGGGCATGAGTGTGTGTGTTTGTCCTTAGGATAATTTACGTTAAGTAGAGTGTAAGCTTAGGGACTGATGACGTTAGCAGTTAAGTTCCATAAGCTTTTACACACCTTTGAACATTTTTTGAAAAATTTTACAGACTAGAGACATAGTAACTTGTGTACGTTACTTAGACTAACCTTGGCGCAAGTGGCGTACTATACCTTAAACTTAAAGCATCGAATGGTAACACCCTGAAATCAGCAGTTTCACATTTTTTTGAACCATTTAGTAGACAGTCTCAGCTCTTCAAGCCCAATAAATAATTAATGGTAATGGAACTTAGCGAAGGTTCACAATTTAGCCTCTAAATAAAACACGATTGTCGTTTAGCCGGTCTCTGTTGCCGAGTGGTTCTAGGCGCTTCAGTGCGGAACCGCGCTGCTGCTACGGTCGCAGGTTGGAATCCTGCCTCGGGCATGGATATGTGTGATGTCCTTAGGTTAGTTAGGTTTAAGTAGTTCTAAGATCTAGGGGACTGATGACGTCAGATGTTGGCTTAGAGTCATTTGAACCATTTTTCGAATGTCCTTTGCAGCACTTAACACACATGGATACGGACACATAGATAAACGACAGGCCAAGATAAACACCAAATTAAACCAACAGCGGCAAACGAGAAAAGAATTCTGACATTAGAAACAGTTGAATCATATGCTCACGTGTATGAAAGCCCCCTTGCACTAAGATACACTGTTTTAACAAGAACACTAGTTAAGGCGAGGCAGGAAACATTAATACAACTCAGTGAACTAGACAAACATGATATCAAAGACACCAGAACGAGAAACACAATGGCGTACGAACCAAAGTGGGTAGCAAAGCAACATCACTTGCGAACATGATCGACCTTCTGTAGCGGCAGCTGAGCATCATGCTAATCTCATGCCGTCACTTTAGCGTTCTCACCAACAAGGACGTGACAGGCATAGCACGTACACGGGCAAGGTGCTCCACACACAGCAACGAGACAGTGGCAAGCCGACAGCTTACACCTGTTGACGACGAGTCCACATCGTCCATCCCAGCAAGGTACATGGTACACGGCACCGAAGTAACAACAGGCAGGCAACTTGCATTCAGTGCCGGCTACGCCACAAAATTCATTTGGGTGCCACACTGCGCGCACGCCAGCGAGACGTTGCAGACAAACTAACAGCCTGCATTCGGCGGGCACGACTTGGGACTACCCTCGTCGCTGGTGGTCGCTGCCACAATACTTAGGCTGGCTGTTACCAACGGCACTCCTGCGGAACAGGTGTTCTCTTCCTCGTTCATAGATCGACTCCAGACCAAGTGCCCGCACCAGGCAACGCTGCTGCACTTTCGTTTCAGCCACAGGTAACAAGCCCTCCAGACGCTGTTCTCAGATGGCGATAACCAGAGACGTGCTGACACACCTCAGACTCTTCTGTATCCCTCTCCCCTTTCTTAAGCCTGAATGCCGAAAGAATGGTAACTTAACAAACAAACCATACTTGTCGACAAGTAAAAGAGGGTGGGAGAAACAAACGCAGAACAAACTACACAAGAACATGTCCGAAAGAACAGATACCTTCTTCATAAAAAGAGTGGTCCATTGATCGTGACCGGGCCAAATATCCCACAAAATAAGCGTCAAACGAAAAAACTACAAAGAAAGAAACTTTTTCGCTTTGTGATAGATGGCGCTGTAATATTCACAAACACATGGCTCACAATTTTAGACGAACAGTTGGTAACAGGTAGGTTTATTAAATTAAAATGCAGAACGTAGGTACGTTTGAATATTTTATTTCGATTGTTCCAATGTGACACTTGTACCTTTGTGAGCTTATCATTTCTGAGAACGCATGCTGTTACAGCGTGATTACCTGTAAATACCACATTAATGCAATAAATGCTCAAAATGATGTCCGTTTAACCTCAATGCATGTGGCAATACGTGTTCCTCTCAACAGCGAGTAGTTCGCCTTACGTAATGTCCGTACATGCATTGACAATGCGCTGACGCATATTGTCAGGCGTTGTCGGTGGATCACGATAGCAAATATCCTTCAACTTTCCCCACAGAATGAAATGTGGGGACGTCAGATCCTGTGAACGTGCTGGTTATGGTATGCTGCTTCGACGACCAATCCACCTGTCATGAAACATGCTATTCAATACCGCTTCAGCCGCCCGCGAGGTGTGCGCCGGACATCCATCATGTTGGAAGTACATCGCCAATCTGTCATGCAGTGAAACATCTTGTAGTAACATCGGTAGAACATTACGTAGGAAATCAGCATACATTGCACCACTGCCATCGATAAAATGGGGCCAATTACCCTTCCTCCCGTAATGCCGCACCATACATTAACACGGCGAGGTCGCAGATGTTCCACTTGTCACAGCCATCGTAGATTTTCCGTTGCCCAATAGTGCATATTATGCCGGTTTACGTTACCGCTGTTGGTGAATAACGCTTCGTCCCTAAATAGAGCGCGTGCAAAAAATCTGTCATCGTCCCGTAATTTCTCTTGTGCCCAGTGGCAGAACTGTACACGATGTTCGAAGTCGTCGCCATGCAATTCCTGGTGCATACAAATATGGTACGGGTGCAATCGATGTTGATGTAGCATTCTCAACACCGACGTTTTTGAGATTCCCGATTCTCGCGCTATTTGTCTGCTACTCATATGCGGATTAGCCGCGACAGCAGCTAAAACACCTACTTGGGAATCATCATTTGTTGCAGGTCGTGGTTGCCGTTTCACATGTGGCTGAACACTTCCTGTTTCATTAAATAACCTAACTATCCAGCGAACGGTCTGGATACTTGGATGATGTCGTCCAGGATACCGAGCAGTATACATAGCACACACCCGTTGGTTATTTTGATCACAATAGCCATACATCAACACGATATCGACCTTTTCCGCAATTGGTAAACGGTCCATTTTAACACGGGTAATGTATCACGAAGCAAATACCGTCCGCAGTAGCGAAATGTTACGTGATATCACGTGCTTTTGCGTTTGTGAATATTACAGCGCCATCTATCACAAAGCGAAAAAAGTGGTCCAACTAAAACCTTCATATTTCTTTACGTACTACACGAATATGTAAACAAAATGGGAGTTCCTATTTGAAAAAACGTAGTTGATATCCGTTTGATCTATGGCAGCGCTATCTAGCGGGCCAACCATAGCGCCATCTGGTTTCCCCCTTCAAGCTAGACGAGTTTCGTTGTGTGTAGTTTTTTCGTTTGATGCTTATTTCGTGATATATTTGGTCACTATCAATGGACCACCCTGTATATCTATATAGTTAAGACCCACCGGCCATTCGACCATCTTCTTCTGTGCGGATATACAAACAATGCCCGAACTCTTACGAGAATCGGCAAAAAGCCGTGATTAATGAGTATAATGGGCAGGGGCGCTATGGATAGAGTGCGGGACAATAAGTTGGGAATGTGGGTCTCACGGGAGGCGTTCCAGAGGTAAGTCCCTGAGTAGCACTGTCATCTGTGTCATCGGTGGCTCAGATGGGTAGAGCGTCTGCCATGGAAGCAGGAGATCCCGGGTTCGAGTCCCGGTCGTGGCACACATTATCAACTGTCCCCGTTGACTTATACGAATGCCTGTATGCAGCTAGGGGTATTCATTTCATTGTAATTGCATAAAATATCATTATGCCATACAGCACCACAACTCGACCAAGATCGTCACTAACTTAACCGTACTCTATTGTGAATGAAGCCAAGCTCTTACAATTACGATCAACACGATATAATTTTTAATATGTTCAGGATGGTGAAACAACAGGAGGTGTGGGAATTGGAGGACGGATGATTGTGGCTGTTTTACTGGACAAATTACCATCATCATTTATCAATAAATGACCAAATCCAAACGTAGTGCACAATTATAGGAGTAACTTCACCCTTCCTGACTAAAGTGATATGGAACAATTGATACTAAAGCCTATGAAGAAAATGAATCACGTTTCGCTGTCTTTGTATCTAATGAGAACTGGGTGGTGGTAATACATTAGTAGCTGCGAGAACCGTAACGGTTCTTCGGTGGCAATCCTCGTTTGTATACGTTTTCTTCGGATAAAAGTTCCACGAATCTTTTAAAAAATTGTAGCGGTAGTAGGTCGAGATGGATAGCATCTCTTTCGAAACTACTTTGCATACGGTTCTCTCAGTCTTCATCAATTTTGGTGATATTCGCTTTAAATTAATAGCATGCCGACCAGTTTTTTCATTAATAAATTGCATTGCATTGCTGCAAATGGGTCATGTACTAGTAACGGTTCGACTACTTGGTTGTTTTGCGAACAACACATTGAAAATAAATGATAGCATTCCTCATAACAAACCTGATATAAGGAGATAGTGACTCCTCTTACCTCCTCCGAGAGAATGAGGAAAATGGCAGGACTAGAATTCGGGAGGATGCCATTTAAAGTTCACGTCCCGGCCTTCCAGACTCTGGTTTTCCGTGCTTTACCTAAAATCACTCCACGTAAATTTTGGTATTGTTGCTCTGAATGGAAACGGTTGATTTCCTTCGGTATTCTTTCGTAATCTATATGTACGCTCCAGCTCTAATGACCACGCTGTCGACAGGCCGTTAGACTCTAATCCCCCTTTCCTTCTTCTTCCAAAGACCACCAAATAAAGTATGTCTTGGATTTTAGCTTTTCTCTGTCGCTTAAGGTTCCCTGGAGAGTGACGTAAATTTCTGGGTGGTGGACCATTCGACGGTGGTAAAAAAATAAATAAAAAAAAAAGAAAATTTCCTTCATAATTCCTTGATATATCTACAAAAGGGTTGTACCTCTCCCATTGTCTCATCGAAATATGCTATTCTGGCAACTAAATTAAAGAAATTCGGTATATTTATGTCGTTTGTTAACGGAGCACCGCCGGCCAGTGTGGCCTTGCGTTTCTAGGCGCTTCAGTCTGGAACCGCGTGACCGCTACGGTCGCAGGTTCGAATCCTGCCTCGGGCATGGATGTGTGTGATGTCCTTAGGTTAGTTAGGTTTAAGTAGTTCTAAGTTCTAGGGGACTGATGACCACAGATGTCAAGTCCCATAGTGCTCAGAGCCATTTGAACAATTTTGAACGGAGGACCGTGACCGCATTTTGATTCACGAACCCCAGTCTAGCTGAAAGCACGTTACACCTCTTCAACCGGTCAATGAAACATACTTTTTTTCCGTCGTCACGTCTTCGCAGCACAACCAAGCGAGGTACAACCTGGCGGCAAGCCTTGGTCATAATGTTTTGAGACATCAGTGTATATCAATTACTATGACGAAAATGCATAACGCTTCCTTAACTGATATCGACATGTTTTTGTGTTGGACAGCGAACGGCATGTGGAATTCTTGTTTCACCAGGAATGAACACAGTTCATACTGCGCAAAGCAGAAAGATTCCATTTCACTTTGAGATAATTGTATTCTGAACATACACTTGAATGAGGCTGTCTTAGTCGGGAGGTTTTACTCTGACTCACCTGACGTGCGTCTCAGCGGCGCACACCGGGCCTCCTCCGTCCACGACGTGTGTGTGTGTGTGTGTGCGCGCGCGTGTGTGCTCGCGCGCTCGCGCCCCACGCTGCCTGCAGGCTGTGTCCGCGTTCCTGAATTCCTGGCGCTTCGCAGCAGCCGCCGCCGGCTGCAAGCATGTCCTCCCCCGCCGCCCGCGCCGCCCCGGGGGGAAGCATGTGCTCGTTAGTATTCGCGGGGCGGCCCGGCGCGGCCTGCCAGCACCCCTGGCCCCACCTCGCCCACCAGCGCCAGCGACCGCACGCCACTGGCGCCAGCACCCAGCGCCCGGCCGGAATTTCATATGTAAAACGCGATCGCTTCCAACATTCATTAATGCTGGGCCGCGCGCCCCGCTCCTGCGCCACCGCCTGGATTTGGCAGGCCGCGCTTAAAGCCGATCTCCGCAGCCCAGTGGCGCACACTGCACGAGAACAGTTTTCTCTTAGCAGCTCTTAGTGTCTTCCCATTGGCTTCAAGATACTACCGGTAGTACATCCCATTTGACTGTTGGTTGTCACAGAGCTCGAGGCATAGCAAGTTATGCATGGCATCCTCAACATAACAGCCCACAGACAAATAGAATACAGTTACAAAATTATCCCGACAGTTGCAGTGTGGGCGTAATAAGAGTAACTTGGACGCTTCATCTACATCTACATCCATACTCCGCAAGCCACCTGACGGTGTGTCACGGAGGGTACCTTGAGTACCTCTATCGCTTGTCCCTTCTATTCCAGTCTCGTATTGTTCGTGGGAAGAACGATTGTCGGTATTCCCCTGTGTGGGCTCTAATATCTCTGATTTTATACTTATGGTCTCTCCGCGAGAAATACGTAGCAGGGAGCAACATACTGCTTGACTCCTCGGTGAAGTATCGGCCCGTATCGAGCTACTGAGCGTCTCTCCTGCAGAGTCTTGCACTGCTGTTTATCTATCATCTCCGTAACGCTTTCGCGATTACTAAATGATCCTGTAACGAAGCACGCTGCTCCCCATTGGGTCTTCTCTATCTCTTCTATCAACCCTATCTGGTACGGATCCCACACTGCTGAGCAGTATTCAAGCAGTGGGCGAACAAGTGTACTGTAACCTACTTCCTTTGTTTTCGGATTGCATTTCCTTAGGATTCTTCCAATGAATCTCAGTCTGGCATCTGCTTTACCGACGATCAACTTTATATGATCATTCTATTTTAAATCACTGTTAATGCGTACTCCCAGATATTTTATGGAATTAACTGCTTCCAGTTGCTGACCTGCTATATTGTAGCTAAATGATAAGGGATCTTTCTTTCTATGTATTCGCAGCGCATTACAATTGTCTACATTGAGATTCAATTGCCATTCCCTGCACCATGCGTCAATTCGCTGCAGATCCTCCTGCATTTCAGTACAATTTTCCATTGTTACAACCTCTCGATATACCACAGCACCATCCGCAAAAAGCCTCAGTGAACTTCCGATGTCATCCACAAGGTCATTTATGTATATTGTGAATAGAAAAGGTCCTACGACACTCCCCTGCGGCACACCTGATATTACTCGTACTTCGGAAGGCTTCTGTCCATTGAGAATGACAAGCTGCGTTCTGTTATCTAGGTACTCTTCAATCTAATCACGCAATTGGTCTGATAGTCCATATGCTGTTACTTTGTTCATTAAACGACTGTTGGGAACTGTATCGAACGCCTTGCGGAAGTCAAGAAACACGGCATCTACCTGGGAACCCGTATCTATGGCCCTCTGACTCTCGTGAACTAATATCGCGATCTGGGTTTCACACGGTCGTCTCTTTCGAAACCCATGCTGATTCCTACAGAGTAGATTTCTAGTGTCCAGAAAAGTCATTATACTCGAATATAATACGTGTTCCAAAATTCTACAACTGATAGACGTTAGAGACCTTACAAGAAAGGCACTGCCGCCCTTCAGCGAGAGACGTATTCAGTGTGGGAGTGCAGTACCTGACCCTATACCATTAAGAGTTTTACCGCTTCCACAAAACACAATGAAGTACATACCTCGATTACTCTTTCGTATTTGATAGCAGGTTATTGGGTTGTGTTACCTTTCTTTCAATTCTTTTTCATATATTCCTCGTCCGCCCCCGGTAGCTGAGTGGTGCCGGCACGGTAGCTCAGCGTGTTCGGTCAGAAGGTTAGCTGCCCCCCGTAATAAAAAACTGAGTTAACCGATCAACAACGAAGTTAAACGGGTGTCTTACGAAGTCCGTCCCGAGCAGATACAACTAACGAAAGTGAACAAAATAAGATTAAAAAATAAAAAAAAGTGGTCAGTGCAAGAGAATGCAATCGTAAGGGACCGGGTTCGTTTCCCGGCAGGGTCGGAGATTTTCTCCGCTCAGGGACTGGGTGTTGTGTTGTCCTGATCGTTTTGTTTAATAATATCTCACTTTATTTTGTATTAGTTATAAGTTTTTTTAATGCTGCACAAAAAATATCAAATGGATATAAATAGAGTCCGCCTCCACGTGGCGGGAAACGGACAACGGTGTGAGTGGGGACGGGAGCCCGGGTGGTGTTACATTCAGCCACACCGGTCCCCGGACCCAGTCACAGCGGCTAAGTGGTAACATAAGGAATTAGACGATGGGTCATAAAAAATAAGCAGCTAGTGAAAAAAAAGTGTCCTGATCATCGTCATTTCATCCCCATCGATACGCAGGTCTCCGAAGTGGCGTCAAATCGAAAGACTTGCACCCGTCGAACGGTGTACCCGACGAGAGGCCCTAGTCCCACGTTATTTACATATTTTTATATAGTCCTTGACCTGTCTTTGAGAGATCGTAAGAACCAATCCTTATAAAAGACCTACCTTCCTCTGACCGGCAATCGATATACAATTAATGTGGAAAAAATAGACCCCCGGATGAAAGTATACCAAAGGGAGTGAATTTAATAGGTATTACAAAAAGCAACTGACTGATATTTTAGACACACAGCGCACAACGCAAAAGGGAAGTAGGTTCGCCGGAGAAAGAGACGTGATAGTTTAATTGAATTTGCGCTTGGCGTTTTTCATTGGACATTGCAAGATACTGTACACTTTACTGCTTGCATAGCCTTATGATCGCTATTCTGTGAATACTTCTAACGATTTCTAAAGGGTTTGCTTTGAGAGACAAAGAGTTTTGATTTTAATTGACAACGCAATGTATTTAACTTGGAAATAGGCCATCAACTTCATGAATGAGCAAAACTTTACGGAGGCTTGCAATACGTCTGCATATTTTACGCTGTTAAAATTCAGTATTTAAACACATATTTTGCACAACGCTGAGTGCGGGAGAAGGAATAAAAACTTCGGAACAAAATGTGGTATATATGCTCGCACTCACAAAAGTTAATTCGCATGCGATTTTCTTTTTTATCATCAGTCTCCTGTCTGGTTTGATGTGGTCCGCCAGAATTCCTCTCGTGTACCAAGCTCTTCATCTCTGAGTAGCACTTGCAACCTAACTTCTCAATTACCTGCTGTATATATTCCAATCACTGAATTCCTCTACAGATTTTGCTTGTTACACCTCCCTCTAGTATCATGGAAGTTATTCCCTGATGTCTTAACAGATGCCCCATCATACTGTCCCTTCTTCGTGTCAGTGTTTCCCATATATTCCTCTCTGCACTGGATCTGCGCAGAACCTCCTCATTCCTTATGTTATCAGTCCACCTAATTATAACATTCGTCTGTAGCCACAAATCTCAAATGCTTCCACAGCCCGTGTTTCACTATCATACAATGCTGTACTCCAAACGTACGTTCTCAGAAATTTATTGCTCAAATTAAGCCTATGTTTGATAATAGTAGACTTCTCTTAGCCATTGCTTGCCTGCTTTTGATGTCCTGTGCGTTATCCTTGTCAGCAACTTAGATGCATGAGCTGTTAAGCTGACTGTGCGACAATTCTCGTACTTGTCTGCTCTTTCAGTCCTCGGAATTGTGTGGTTGATATTTTTTTGAAAGTCCGATGGTATATCACCAGAATGATACTTTCTATACACCAATGTGAACTGTCGTTTTGTCTGTTCTTTAGAAACTGTGATGGAATGTCACATATCCCTTCTGCCTTACTCCATCTTGAAGTCTTCTAAAGCACTTTCAAATAATGATTTTAATACTAAATACATTATCTCTTCTACCTCGACTCCTGTGTTTTCTTCTATCTCACCAGACAAGTCTTCTCCCTCACATAGGCCTTCAATGTATTCTTCCCTCCTATCCACTCTCTCTTCTGCATTTGACAGTGGAATTTCCTTTGCACTCTTAACATTACCACCCTTGATTTTAATTTCACCGAAGGTTGTTTTGACTTTCCTATATACTGTGTCCGTCCTTCTAACAATCTTATCTTTTTCCGTTTCTTCACTTCTGCATGAAGCCATTTCGCCTTATTTTCCCTGCACTTCCTATTTATTTCATTCCTAAGCGACTTGTATTTCTGTATTCTTGAATTTTCCTGAACCTTTTTTGTACTTCCACCTTTCATTGATCAGCTGAAGTATTTCTTCTGTTACCCACAGCTTCTTCACAGTTACCTTCCTTGTAGCTATGGTGTTTCTTTCCAATTTCTGTGAGTGCACATTGTAGAGATGTCCATTCCTCCTCAACTGAAGTCCCTACTGAGCTATTCCTTATCGCAGTATCTATAGCCTCAGAGAACTTCAAGCGTATCTGTCACTCTTTACAACTTCCTATCCCACTTCTCTGCGTATTTGGTCTTGCTGACTAGTCTGTTAAACATCAGCCTACTCTTCATCACTACTAAATTGTTATCTGAGTCTATATCTTTTCCTGGGTACGGGTTACCATCCAGTATCTGATTTCGGAATCTCTGCCTGATCATGATATAATCCAACTGAAAACCTCCCGTATTCCCGGCCTATCCGTGTACAACGAAAAGTGAGAAAGATCGAGATGGTTGATGTTTCAGGCAGCGAAGAGGAACGAGTTGTTGTGGCTGTATGTAAGAAGATCTTCAAATGGATAAGTGGTTTGACTATAGGTTTCATTTTGACGCGCGAGAGTGTGAAACTACTGCAGACAATTAACACTTCAAAAGGGCGAGAGATGATATACGTAAGGGTGAAGCCAAGCTACACCCACACATCGACCGAAACAGAGATTCAGGAAAATGATGAACAAACATATTTCATGCCCATTAAACTGATCAGACACTGCAAGAATTTAATAATGACTGTTGGCTGTAGCACTGTATTGAATCCGAACACTGAAGAGTTGTATGTTACGCGCCTACTCCCGCCATGTGGACTTGTACGACACCAAGCATCACACACAATGATATACACCAAAAATTTACTCCAAGCCGGTTTTAAATGATGCGACTGAATTTATAAATCATCTACTGACTGTTGTGAAATTAGGTGTAAATGGGTCAAGCACAAGCACACTCACTGTAACGCACAAAGAGAGACACGTTATACATACAGAAATGTTTGTCCGATCTGTACAGCTAGGTTTCGAAATTCGGCACATGATAACTGCCAAGCAATACACTCGAGATAATCAAAGGAAGGCACAGCCGGATGAAGTTAGAGAGGAGAAACTGCTGCAACTGAACACCAAATGGTCTCGCATAACGGAAGACACATCACTTCAGAAATGACAATTAATGGAAACCCTCAGCTGCTAGCTAGTGTTGTTGATGTACCTCAAGGGGACAGCTGAAAATGTGAGCCCCGACCGGGACTCGAATCCGGGATCTCCTTCTTACATGGCAGACGCTCTATCCATCTGAGCCACCGAGGGCACAGAGGATAGCGCGACTGCAGGGACCTATCCCTTGCACGCTTCTCGTGAGACCCACATTCCCAACTGCCCACAACTTACATTCGTAGTGTTCCTAAAGGATATTTGCCCATTCACTCATTATTCGCGCCAACTCCGCTGACGATTCCCGTATTGAAGTATATCAACAGCACCAGTTGGCAGCTGAGGATTTCTATTAATTATCATTCCTTTGTAGAGAAGCTGCATGGTCATCATTGGTATCTGTTGTTTCGGAACGGTTACTATCATCATACACATCACTTCAGTCGCTAAGTCCCTAATCAAAAAACCTAATAAAATCACAATCCCTGACCTTCTTAATCATTGATAATAAACCTTTGAAGGGAAGAAAAAAGTAGACACAGCCACTAAAACCATTCTAATATCTTTCACCCCATCATTCTAACCAGGCGTTCTGAGGGAACGTCTGGTCGCGTACTCGTCTTCTGGAACAGTAACGAAGATGGCAGACCTAGAGTACCTTCCTAGTCCAGCGCGAGTGGTGGGGGAAGCGAATCCAGACCCCATGAGCAAACTCTGCACACCAAATCGTTAGATTTTTGCTCGTCTCTGACTTGACCATCCTGTTCCTGTTGATACGAGATTCCCTCTACACCTTCTATTCGTCTACTACCATATTTGGAACTACTCATGCTTGACCACACACAATAGAAAAAGATAGGGAGAGGAAGAAATGACAGAGGAACTAGACAATAGGAAATAAAAAGAAAGCTACGAACCATACTTATTCCAAAGCCATTTTGGTGATCTGAAACCAGAGCATGATTTATAGCTATAAAAATAAGTAATGTGTTTATACAGGCAATAAAGCCGGCAGGAGTGGCCGTACGGATTTAGGCGCTACAGTCTGGAACCGCGTGACCGCTACGGTCGCAGGTTCGAATCCTGCCTCGGGCATGGATGTGTGTGATGTCCTTAGGTTAGTTAGGTTTAAGTAGTTCTAAGTTGTAGGGGACTGCTGACCACAGCAGTTAAGTCCCATAGTGTTCAGAGCCATTTAAACCAAAGGCAATAAAGTGCTGTTCTGAAGTATGGAATGGCACTAACCGTGCGGTTCCAGTGTCATTCAGGGTGTTTCCAAATTACACCGACGAACTTCGATATAATATATAAGGTGTCTTGAAGGGAAAGAAATATGGATAGGAACTCGTGTCCGGAAAGTCGTTTAACGACGCTAAAGAGCGTCGAAGTCATAGGTGCCGGCGCCCGCTGCTAGGCCTCCTCTCTGTCTGGAGACGTGACGTTACACGCGAACAAATCGCGGGCCGGTCGAGACCTGTTAATTTTGATATTCAGCGATTGCGACTGATTGCCATGATTGTCAGTGGAGCAGATGGAACTAGCTGCTTCATAGATGAGCTTGGTCTCCCATTAATGCGATGCTCCGTTGCCGTGGTTGCTGACCGTATCCGACACAGGCTCGCATCCGCAATGTATGTCTCCTGGGATCCTCTGTATTGTACAGTCATCCGCGCAACAGACAGAGAACGACATCGTCGCAATTACAGGGGCGAACGTTGGCCTACTTAGCAGCGATTGGCGTCTGTTTCGCTGAGTGTGTGTGGCAGTCGGGCGCATTACATGAATAACGGCAGACATTCCGAGACATCGGCTCCGTTAATGATTTTCGAGGATACGAAAACCATGAATGCAAGGAAACGGGTAGGAAGCAATGTTTAGACACTGCGGTAGGCATTAGACAACACTATCCAAGAAATATACCATAACATTTACTTAGTTCATGCGGGAAATTACATATACCGTACAAAGTAAATAACATGTGAAACTAACGTTAAAAACTAAATGTGTCACTGCGATCGACAATATTTTCTTCACTTGTTTAAATTAGCTTATCGTATGGCTGCAGCAATTCTTTCACCACTTACGAATCAAATAAAATTATATGAGATACTAAAAATGCCTTCCCCCAGCGTCGTAGCATGCCTGACATCTGCGTATTGTTGACCGCCGCACCCCTCAAAGATACCGGGCATGTAGCCTCCCCTTTAGGTCTTCCGCTGAGTTGACCTCTGGCCCCACAGGAAGAAGTCCAACGGTTTGAGGCCAGGTGTGCGAAGCAGCCAGGTTACAGGGCCACCTCAACCGATCTAGCTATCCACAAACACCCGTCCGATCTTGGTTCTGACAGCTTGACTGAACTGCGTGGGTGCCCCATCGCGCTGGAGCCACTTGTGTCGATGGACTACAAGTGGTACCTCCACCAGGAATTCCGGCATCACCTCCCGGATGAACGTTGTACACCTGTCGTCGATTAGTCGAGGGTGAAGCACGTAGGGCCAGTCAAGAAACCATATACCTGCCAGCTTATACAATGGTGAATTTTTCCTGATTCGCTTGGCGGTGGCGTGGGATTTGATGTTGATGTTTGGTTTGTGGGGCGCTCAACTGCGTGGTTATCAGCGCCCGTACAATTACCCAATCTTTGCTCAGTCCAATTTCGCCACTTTCCTGGATGATGATGAAATGATGAGGACAACACAAACACCCAGTCATCTCGAGGCAGGTGAAAATCCCTGACCCCGCTGGGAATCGAACCCGGGCCCCCGTGCTCGGGAAGCGAGAACGCTACCGCGAGACCACGAGTGGCGGACTCGGTGGCGTGGGGGTTTGCCTCCATCCACACATGGAAATTGTGGGCATTGAACACACCCTCACGAGTGGAGAACGGTTCGTCCGTGAATAACACGTATGCAGCTTAATACGGATGGCTGGTGCAATCCAACAAGAATCACTTCCCGATCTTCCCATGCGAAGCAACGGCTCCTGTGTCTTCTGAAGATGCGATGACTGCCTTACATTCTCATGCAGCACATTACCCGTTTCACCCAGATGCCGATGGATAGTGGCAAACGTGGAGTGGTGTGGCTGGGGTTTCGTTACGTACAGATGCATGACGCTGCGTGGGCATTGCTTCTCGCCTCACCATGCGCGAAACGCATGTCGCGCTGCTCGGCCCAGCTGAGAGTCTCCATGATGCGGGCACACCAGCACTCTGCAGTTGTGTACGGAACCATGGTTATATCCAAGCATGCATCTCTGCGTTCGAGCCGGCCGCAGTGGCCGAGCGGTTCTTGGCGCTTCATTCCGGGACCGCTCGACTGCTACAGTCGCAGGTCCGAATCCTCTCTCGGGCATGGATGTGTGTGATGTCCTTAGGTTAGTTGGGTTTAGGTCATTCTAAGTTTTAGGGGACTGATGATCTCAGATGTTAATTCCCATAGAGCTCAGAGCCATTTGAACCATTTTGTTCGTTCGAAGCTTATCCAAGTCCATGAATCTTTTTTTCATAATAAAGGTGTGGCATAAAGCTAGTAGGAGGTTAGCGACCACCCTAGTAAATACATGTGGATGTGTAGTTAAGGTAAATACGTCGCATAAAATGTCACATAGCATATGAAGAGTGACTTTATTGACCACAGTACGTACGAAACGTTTCACATTTTTCTCAGAAATCCAAGTGCAAAGGTGGCACAAGGACAAGAGCATTACCAGCTGCAAACGTAACATGATATGGCAGACCGCATCTTTTGGCGTACATGAGGTAAATTTATAAATAATAACCAGATAGCATTTAAAGGACGTAATGTACAACAAATGCCCGTGAGCTACAAGTGTGGTAGACGATGCGATAGAGACTCAGAAAAGCTACTGAACCCAAAGGAATTTCTATCTTACATAGCCCCCGTGGAACATGCTGTCAACGTAAATTTGACACCACAAGATGGAGTTTTTGAAGATCAGAGGTACGTTTCTGAAGATGAGTAAGTAACATCTCCCATGCTGCTTAGAAATAGAAAACGGCAGTTTCAAAAATATTTGAGCATGGTCATATGAGGTGTTTGCTTCAAAAAATATTGCAGTGAAAATGTGTAACAAGGACACGGAGCAGCTGTTTTAGAAATCGCAGGCGCTTTACAAAAGAAGGAATGACCTTTCCTCACAAAGTGACAACAGAAGGCAAATTTATTTGTAACTGTAATTTATATTATTAATTATCGTAACAGTTATCTCTAAGGTGTACCTATCGATTCCACCGTCACTGCGTGCTTTCCTCCAGAACTATGTTATGTACTTGGTTGTTACCTACCGTCGACGTATGGCTAGCACACGAGTTTACCTAGAAACCTGCTGTGGTATAGTCTTCACTCACTCTTCTACCGAGAGTTCTGTTTTGGTGTACGGGAGTGTAGTTTGTGTGCAAGTGCTTGTCAGTCGAACCTACAAAGTGCTCTCCTGCAGTAAGTGTAAATTATTTAAGAAGCCTCCAGTGCGCTGTGTTAGGTAAAAGGCATCACTTACAGTTTTCCATGTGATTCCAGGAGAATCAGAAACTATTATTTTTTGCGATTTATTTCTAAATTTTGCTCTTAATAAAATTTGTGTTGTTGTAAAAGCAGATTTACAGCATCCATGCCAGCTATTTGGATGATTCGCAATAAACAAAGAGGAATTTTTTAAATGCGTTTTCCTTGTAATCGGAGTTTCGGCATTTAAGTAAAATGTGACCAAGCACCTAAATTCATACAGTGTCCTTTCTATAGAGAAATTCTCTTCACGTTGTCGGCTGTTCACTGCTCGGAAGAATTTCAACATCAAAATACACTTTTCTAAATTTTCAGGACTAAACCTTCATCGTATTTTTTTTTTCTTTGCAACATTAACGGAATTTTCCATTTGATCTTGACAGAACGTGACAATAATATGAAATTTAATATCTATTTTCTACATTACAGTAACCTGCTATTTGGTTTATAGCAGCAGCTTCTAGCATTGATCATACAAGTTTGAAATGTTGCCCACAACGAAATACTAATGTAATAAAATTAAATGAAGTCTAGCCTACACCAAAATTTTTAACATAAAACTGAAAGAAAAACAATGAAATCTAATTACCATTTACTACCGACAAATACGGTTATCAGAAGCGGTCTAAAAAGCTTACGAGGGTGTTGCATGATAGGTTGTGCTGACATGTAACTTCAAAGGAAAAAGTTGGTTACGTTGCGCCGTTTCCGAGTTAAATGGCATTTTGTCTGTGTATATTTAACCGGGGACCTAGAAACGGCCGGCCGCGGACCGAGCGGTTCTAGGTGCTACGGTCTGGAGCAGCGCGACCGCTGCGGTCGCAGGTTCGTATCCTGCCTCGGGCATGGATGTGTGTGATGGCCTTAGGTTACTTAGGTTGAAGTAGTTCTAAGTTCTAGGGGACTGATGACCTCAGCAGTTGTCCCATAGTGCTCAGAGCCATTTGAACCATTTTTTGAACATACACTCCTGGAAATTGAAATAAGAACGCCGTGAATTCATTGTCCCAGGAAGGGGAAACTTTATTGACACATTCCTGGGGTCAGATACATCACATGATCACACTGACAGAACCACAGGCACATAGACACATGCAACAGAGCATGCACAATGTCGGCACTAGTACAGTGTATATCCACCTTTCGCAGCAATGCAGGCTGCTATTCTCCCATGGAGGCGATCGAAGAGATGCTGGATGTAGTCCTGTGGAACGGCTTGCCATGCCATTTCCACCTGGCGCCTCAGTTGGACCAGCGTTCGTGCTGGACGTGCAGACCGCGTGAGACGACGCTTCATCCAGTCCCAAACATGCTCAATGGGGGACAGATCCGGAGATCTTGCTGGCCAGGGTAGTTGACTTACACCTTCTAGAGCACGTTGAGTGGCACGGGATACATACGGACGTGCATTGTCCTGTTGGAACAGCAAGTTCCCTTGCCGGTCTAGGAATGGTAGAACGATGGGTTCGATGACGGTTTGGATGTACCGTGCACTATTCAGTGTCTCCTCGACGATCACCAGTGGTGTACGGCCAGTGTAGGAGATCGCTCCCCACACCATGATGCCGGGTGTTGGCCCTGTGTGCCTCGGTCGTATGCAGTCCTGATTGTGGCGCTCACCTGCACGGCGCCAAACACGCATACGACCATCATTGGCACCAAGGCAGAAGCGACTCTCATCGTTGAAGACGACACGTCTCCATTCGTCCCTCCATTCACGCCCGTCGCGACACCACTGGAGGCGGACTGCACGATGTTGGGGCGTGAGCGGAAGACGGCCTAACGGTGTGCGGGACCGTAGCCCAGCTTCATGGAGACGGTTGCGAATGGTCCTCGCCGATACCCCAGGAGCAACAGTGTCCCTAATTTGCTGGGAAGTGGCGGTGCGGTCCCCTACGGCACTGCGTAGGATCCTACGGTCTTGGCGTGCATCCGTGCGTCGCTGTGGTCCGGTCCCAGGTCGACGGGCACGAGCACCTTCCGCCGACCACTGGCGACAACATCGATGTACTGTGGAGACCTCACGCCCCACGTGTTGAGCAATTCGGCGGTACGTCCACCCGGCCTCCCGCATGCCCACTATACGCCCTCGCTCAAAGTCCGTCAACTGCACATACGGTTCACGTCCACGCTGTCGCGGCATGCTACCAGTGTTAAAGACTGCGATGGAGCTCCGTATGCCACGGCAAACTGGCTGACACTGACGGCGGCGGTGCACAAATGCTGCGCAGCTAGCGCCATTCGACGGCCAACACCGCGGTTCCTGGTGTGTCCGCTGTGCCGTGCGTGTGATCATTGCTTGTACAGCCCTCTCGCAGTGTCCGGAGCAAGTATGGTGGGTCTGATACACCGGTGTCAATGTGTTCTTTTTTCCATTTCCAGGAGTGTAGAAACGACGGTGAGTCTTCGTCCCGCTGTAGCCCTCAGGAATTCACAACGCCACAACAGACCACAACAGTCGACCTACCTCACCACCGCCCCATACCGAAACAAGGGTTATTGTGTGGTTCAGCCCCCAGTGGACCCCCCCCCCCCTGTCCCCCCGGGGAACGTCTCATACCAGACGAGTGTAATCCCAATGTTGGCGTGGTAGAGTAGTTACGGTGTACGCGTACGTGGAGACAGTGTTTGTGCAGCAATCGCTGACACAGTGTAACTGAGGCGGAGTAAGGGGAACCAGCCCGCGTCCGCTGGGGCAAATGGAAAACCGCCTTAAAAAGCATCCACAGGCTGGCCGGCACACCGGACCTCGCCACTAATCCGTCGGGGAGATTCGTGCCGCGGACCGGCACGCCTTCCCGCTTGGGAAGCTGCGCGATAAACCGGGCGGCTAGCTGGGCGGGCTTAAATGGCATTTTAGTTAGCGAAGGAGGTCGTTGCGAAGCCAAATTCAAGCGGCCCGCCAGATGCAATTAATATCAGTTTTTCTCATAGCGTATATGATAACCCAAGGGACTGCTCCGAGTATGGCACGGATTCGATCCTTACTGCCGTCCCATGTCCAATTATTGTTTCGCTCTCTTGTTCGGTTTTAGGCAACCAAACGAACTGCACTGTCTCGGGCTTGAGTTTGCGAGTGCAACGACTTGATTGGGTAGCTTCAATGTTAATTAAAAGTATCTAATTACTTTCTTAAAAATTTCTTCCAAGTTCAAGCTGTCCTGCAGCACACTTACAAGCTTTTCATTCTGTTTCTGATTGTTCCTGAAATACTACATGACACCGAATTGATTAAAAGCGAGTTGGTAATACTGGAGTGTAATAGCGTCAGTTGGGTTTGGTACTATTCTACAAACAATACAATGCTAAATACCACTTTCTATTAGAAAATTTACATAAAAAACATATTTTAACGTGATACTTCCTAATTTGGTCATTGACAAAATAAATATTACAAAGTTCAAAGTAAATACGTGTATTTAGTTAGCTTTCAAACATTTCAGGATCATCAGGTGAGTGTTCTACGCTGTAGCCTTCATTCATCTGTGCCGTAGGGTTGGCATCTTGTAGAATACCTGCAGCAGTAGATAGACGCCTCTTCCTGAGAAATGTCGGCGCCTGGCATCGACGACTTCTCAGGGTCGTACAGACATCGACGGCATAGTGAAATCTGCATTTGTTTGCATGCCTGTTATCTTGATAGTGTGATGGCTGGCACAATACGGCATTTATCGCACACATTCCACCTTGCACAACCCACTAGGTGATGCCCTGAGAGGGTCATCTTGTACTAAAAAGTGGTTTGCCTCGTGTCGTTCAGTCCGGTTACCATAGTGCCTCCCCGGCTCTAACAGTGAAGCTTTGGTTTCTAACTTATCAATTTTTATCGTAAACTATATTATCCATTTTGCTATTGATCCCTGTCTGCCAACATCATAAGCGGAACTTTAGAAGAGACATGATTCGGGATGCCCTGTACACAACAGCTTGTGATGCTTTTATTAATCCTATGCGGTATACTGGGTCTGGGCCATGTCCCGTACGATGTCAGATCGGTAAAAATTCCCTGGTTTTGTATAAATAGTAGTTACATAATCGCAAACAGGTTTTCGGCTTCATAGATCATCGTTAGATGACAGTTGTTTGCCGCGATGTCAGGTAAAATGACCCACTACGGCTATAGTTGTGATATACTGTACATACAGATTGTTAAGTAAGTGAAGTACACTCCTGGAAATTGAAATAAGAACACCGTGAATTCATTGTCCCAGGAAGGGGAAACTTTATTGACACATTCCTGGGGTCAGATACATCACATGATCACACTGACAGAACCACAGGCACATAGACACAGGCAACAGAGCATGCACAATGTCGGCACTAGTACAGTGTATATCCACTTTTAGCAGCAATGCAGGCTGCTATTCTCCCATGGAGACGATCGTAGAGATGCTGGATGTAGTCCTGTGGAACGGCTGGCCATGCCATTTCCACCTGGCGCCTCAGTTGGACCAGCGTTCGTGCTGGACGTGCAGACCGCGTGAGACGACGCTTCATCCAGTCCCAAACATGCTCAATGGGGGACAGATCCGGAGATCTTGCTGGCCAGGGTAGTTGACTTACACCTTCTAGAGCACGTTGGGTGGCACGGGATACATGCGGACGTGCATTGTCCTGTTGGAACAGCAAGTTCCCTTGCCGGTCTAGGAATGGTAGAACGATGGGTTCGATGACGGTTTGGATGTACCGTGCACTATTCAGTGTCCCCTCGACGATCACCAGTGGTGTACGGCCAGTGTAGGAGATCGCTCCCCACACCATGACGCCGGGTGTTGGCCCTGTGTGCCTCGGTCGTATGCAGTCCTTATTGTGGCGCTCACCTGCACGGCGCCAAACACGCATACGACCATCATTGGCACCAAGGCAGAAGCGACTCTCATCGCTGAAGACGACACGTCTCCATTCGTCCCTCCATTCACGCCTGTCGCGACACCACTGGAGGCGGGCTGCACGATGTTGGGGCGTGAGCGGAAGACGGCCTAACGGTGTGCGGGACCGTAGCCCAGCTTCATGGAGACGGTTGCGAATGGTCCACGCCGATACCCCAGGAGCAACAGTGTCCCTAATTTGCTGGGAAGTGGCGGTGCGGTCCCCTACGGCACTGCGTAGGATCCTACGGTCTTGGCGTGCATCCGTGCGTCGCTGCGGTCCGGTCCCAGGTCGACGGGCACGTGCACCTTCCACCGACCACTGGCGACAACATCGATGTACTGTGGAGACCTCACGCCCCACGTGTTGAGCAATTCGGCGGTACGTCCACCCGGCCTCCCGCATGCCCACTATACGCCCTCGCTCAAAGTCCGTCAACTGCACATACGGTTCACGTCCACGCTGTCGCGGCATGCTACCAGTGTTAAAGACTGCGATGGAGCTCCGTATGCCACGGCAAACTGGCTGACACTGACGGCGGCGGTGCACAAATGCTGCGCAGCTAGCGCCATTCGACGGCCAACACCGCGGTTCCAGGTGTGTCCGCTGTGCCGTGCGTATGATTATTGCTTGTACAGCCCTCTCGCAGTGTCCGGAGCAAGTATGGTGGGTCTGACACACCGGTGTCAATGTGTTCTTTTTTCCATTTCCAGGAGTGTATTACATTTTCGCTGCACAAAGTGAAACTTAAATTAAAAAATATAAATATTGTAAGGATGATGCTATTACTTTATTTCAACATTTGGGTAACTAAAATTTAGTTTTACTCGAACGAGGAAAGTAACAGCTTTGGTCATTTAAAATTAAGCTGAACAATATCGAGTACATTGGTAGTCTATTATTTTCCTGTTTTTGTCAATATTATGCAATACATATCTATCTGACGACAAGTGATGCGACGTACTTTACGACAAGCTGTTAAGAAAAGCAGAAAAACGGCCCTACGGAAAGAATTTGCTAATTAAGGGGTTAAAAACGTTCACAGGGTGCTATCTTAGTCTTAAATGATCAAACACATTTTCCTTTCCCTCTTCTAGTAAATTAAGTTTCAGTTGTGTAACTAATACTAATTAAACTATACATTTCATATCTCTTAATGTAACGAATCTTCAATAGCACAAAAGAATACAGTACCTTTCTTCTAAACACTCGTTATCTATACCACTATTACTTCTGTAAGTCAGACATCATTTTATCTGTGGTTCCGAAATTAAGTTGTCGCCTGACAGTGGGTTAAGAAGCCGAATACCGTTCTTTGAAGAAATGAATAGTATTAACTGATTATAAGGAAAATTATTGATAATATTAACTTTATCTGTTTAGCTTTCAACGCACTATTCATCACTACTTAGCTATGAACCGTGTCTGCGTACATAGCAGGATATTCTTTGTGGTCCAGTGCTTGGTTTCTTTTTGTACGTCTGATCATCATGCTGTCATCAGTGTAAGTTTTAGTAGCTTAAATCACCGAACGCAAAATATAGCGGTTTCGAACGATTCATATAATCATCATACAGCTACAGATCTTCTTTGTGTCTGTCTGGTTACGTGAAATGCAGAGACGAGTTTCCGTTCGAATACCTAGCTTAATCCTCCTTCAGACTTGGATAGGTGTACTTGAGTACGCTGTGCACCAAACTGTCAACCCAGTTTCAGAAACGCCCGGGTCCCTGCACGCAAGTAAGGAGAGGCAGCGAGAGCCGGTGGTGGGGCGGGCAGGCGGCGCAATACCGGCGCTGGCTCGGCGCCGCCGCCCGTGCTGCGTGCGGCCCTCCGGGGCTTCATCAGTTTCTTTGTTCCCAGGTTTCTGCACGGGAGCAAACACCTCGGCCGACTTATTGGAAACCTGAACCCGCAGGCGAGCCGGGCCGAGGGCTGGCGGGCTCACTATGCTACGTGCGGAAGCCCTGTTCACATCACCTGCGGCCGCTCATCTCAAACACTCACACTGGAACCCAGTGGACGGGCGTCCACAGACATTCACCAGTGAGGGAAAGGAGGGCAGGACTTTGTAACTGCCATTTCTTACGTAAAGGGGTTGGTGGGTCAGGATGTGCGTCACAACAAGACATTTTGTAGGAAACACGCAAAACATATTAATTCCAGTGTAGTTGTAGCTATGTACGAAGATCGGACTGGTCAGCCATCATGCAGTTATTAGATTTTTTGAACTGTCTCCGTATGAATATGAGTTTAGTTAAGCAGCTTCTTATCCAGCACGAGAGTCACCCACAGGATTTCAAGTCGGTCGAAGTAAAACATTTCCCCATCGATGTGTTTTAGAATTTTTCAGAATATTCTTATATGCTCATCATTTTCTCCTCTTCATTTTCTCCTCTTGGTTTCTACTATCGCTGTAAAATTACTGTAGCTCGCCATAGACTGTCGTCGGTAACGTTGACTACAGTAGCTTTCCTAGTAGTTTTCGTACTTCAGGATTGTAACATCGCGACTGTACGTTAGGTGTGTCGCATACCTACTGGAAGTTACCTGATTTCAATCGCCTTGTTCGCACATGGGTTCAATGTCTTACTAGACTTCCCTAGAACTGGAAGAGGAGAACAGTCTACTTCTACTATAGTTAGCATCTATCTTTCCTCTAGTGATATATGCTTCTACATCCTACATTTGTTCTCTAACCATTCCTCGTTAGCCATTTTGCACTTCCTGTCAGTCTCGTTTCTTACACGTTTGTATTCCCTTTCCCCTGCTTCATTTGCTACATTTGTATATTTACTCCTTTCATCACTTACATTCAATATCTCCTGTATTATTCGAGGATTTCTACTCGGCCTTGTCCTTTTTCGTATTTGATCCTCTCCCGCTTTCGCTATTTCATCTCTAAAAGTTATCCACTCGTCTTCTACCGTATTCCTTTCCCCTATTGTAGTCAGTCGGTCCCCGATGCTGCTTCTGAAACTCGCAAATCCCTCTGGTTCTTTCAACATATCCAAGCTCAATCTTCTTAATTTCCTACCTTTTTGCAATTTCTTTACTTTTAATCTATAGTTCATAACCAATAAATTGTGGTCAGAACCGACGCCTGTTTCGGGAAATGTCTTTCAATTTAAAATCTGTTCCGAAAACTCTGTCTTACCATTATATAATCAACCTAAAACCTTCCGGTGCCTCCGGGTCCCTTCCACGGATACAACGTTCTTTCATGATTCCTAAAACGGGTGTTAGCCATGATTAATTATGCTATCTGCAAAATTCTGCCAGGCGGATTCCTCTTTATTCCTTCTCCAAGCATATATTCAGCTACAATTCTTCCTTCTCTTCCTTTTTCTTCTATCGAATTCCAGTCCCTCAACACAATTAAGTTTTGACCTGCCTTAACTATCTGAATAGCTTCTTTTATCTCATCATACAGCTGTTCAATCTCTACATCATCTGCAGAGCTTGTTGGCATATAAAATTGTACTACGGTAGTGAATATGAGCTTCGTGTCTGTCTTGGTCACAATAATACGTTCACTGTGCTGTTCGTAGTAGATTACTTGCGTTTCTATCTTCTTATTCATTATTAAACCTATTCATGCGTTACCCTTATTTCATTTTTTATTTATAGCCCTGGATTCAACTGACAAAAATTCATGTTCTTGCTGCGACCGCACTAATTCCCACTATATCTAACTTCAGTTTATCTATTTCCCTTTTTAAATTTTCTCACATTCCTGCTCGACTGATGGATCTGCCATTCTATGCTCCAATACGTAGAACACCGGTTATGTTTTTCCTGAGTAGTCCACGCTCGGAGATGCGAAAGGGGGACTATCTTACCTTAGGAATATTTAGAATATTTAACCCAAGAGGATGCCATCATCATTTAACCGTACAGTAGAGCTGCATGCCCTCTGGAAAAATTACAGCTGTAGTTTCCCCTTGCTTTCACCCGTTTTCAGTGCCATCACAGCAAGGCCGTTTTGGTTGATGTTACAAAGCCACATCAGTCAATCACCCAGACTGTTGCCCCAGAAACTACTGAAAAGTCTTCTGGTCCTCTTCATGAACCACACGTTGGACTCTTAACTGATACCCCTCCGATTCGGTGGCACCTACGTTACAACTATCTGTATCGCCGAGACACGAAAACCACCCCACCCACCAACGGCAATGTCTTTGGTTCCGGGGGGGGGGGGGGGAGTACAAAACATATAATATATTAAAAGCAACAGAGTCCGTACTAAATGCAGTGCACAGATATTGCAAACAATAACTTAAAAAGACATCCTAAGTGACACCTTCAATTTTCTTGAAACAAAATATTGTGCTATAGTATACCTACGTTTCTGGTATGTCATTTCTACGATTACAGACGACATGACAGGAGGTACTATATGTTTCCATGGCTATCTGTATGTTGTAATATTAAATCAACAAGAAGCACCTTTTTCATTTGAAAGATATCTGCAAATCATCTGTAGAATCCAACGGTAGATCACATTAATTTGTTGTGTGACTTCTTCAGTGTTTTAGATATATGTATCAGGATTTTTGCGAGCAAAATGACCGAGTGCTTTATTTCGTTGTGTTGTTTAAATATTACTGTCATACACTCTCGAATTTGCGTCTCCTTTTCCTTAAAGCCCGATCAAATAGTTGTTACCGCATTTTTAAGGCGGAACTAATATATAATAAAAATGGTGGTTCCTATTTAAGAAAACACATTTGATATCCGTTTGACCTATGGCAGATCCATCTAGTGGGCCACACCATAGCGCCATCTGGTTTCCCCCTTCAAGCTAGACAAGTTTCGTTCTTTGTAGTTTTTTCGTTTGATGCTTATTTCGTGAGATACGAGTATTTGGCCCGGTTACGATCAATGGACCAGCCTGTATATGCCAAACAAACCCCGTAAATATGAATTGAAAATGTACGCATGGTAAATGCTATAACCTATTATACCAATAAGATATGTTTATTTAAGGGAAAAGGTCCTAATGAATTTGATTTGGATGATGAAGAAGAGAGAAAGATATCAGTACGAGCGCAAGCTGTCCTTAGATTCTGCAGATCTGTTTTCAATAATAAATGAATATTAATGCTGTCAATTGGTATTCTTCGATCGGAGTACTGAAAGAACTGAAATGAAAGACTTGACAACATTAGGGCCCCTTGAAAAAATAACAAGGAGA
Source organism: Schistocerca cancellata (assembly GCF_023864275.1). Lineage (NCBI taxonomy): Eukaryota > Metazoa > Arthropoda > Insecta > Orthoptera > Acrididae > Schistocerca > Schistocerca cancellata. The sequence goes on from NC_064631.1 coordinate 321,569,266, forward strand.
CACTAAAAGAGTTCCTTCCAATCAATAACAGATTTGTTGCCTCAACTCTGTTGGCTTCAGCCAAGAACGTAGCCGCGCGGGCTAGTCTCGTGCTCAGGGGCGTCTTGTCATGGCCCGGGCGATTCTTCCCGCCGGAGGTTCGAGGCCTCCCTCGGACATGTGTGTGTGTGTTTTGTCCTTAGATTAAGTTAGATTAAGTAGTGCGTAAGCTTAGGGACAGATTACCTCAGCAGATTGGTCTCATAAGACCTTACCACAAATTTCCAGTTTCCAGGGTCGTACACTGGTAACTTAGGTACCTAAAAAAACAATGCAAACGTAGCTTTTCTGTTTGTGCTCCCGGGTGACCAGCACAGGGGAACGGCTGTTATGGAATTTTTGTCCCTTTTGCTCTTTTGACACGAAACCTTTAGTACGGTTACAACAATGGATAGAGAGTGACTTCAGATGATTAACTGATGTTATATTTTACAGCAGATGATGGAACTGTAACTGTTCCGAAACTGGTAGTGTACCCAATAAAAGGTTGTGGATAAGGCAATTGCCCTGTACTTTTCTTCACTTTTCGGAATGTACTGGGACAAGTGCAGCTACCCCATTCGTGCAGTCACCGAATAACTTCTTCAGTAGCCTAGACATGTTAGCTCTGAATCCCCAAAAAAGTCATGGAAACCTAAGGAAGGTGCCTAAGTATGTCTCCCTCTCTCTCTTTCTATCTCCCTCTGCGTCCTAACAGGCTTCGGGGGGCCTATCCGTACTGACCGATCACCGTGTCATCCTCAGACAGTAGGGGTCACTCGATAGGAGTCACTCGATGCGAACAACACATCGCTCAACAGGGCGTTGTCAGCTTTCGTTGTCAGCCTGAATATCCTAAAATCCATCTGAGAAACACTGAATGAAAATAGTTTGATGAGTAATTTGCACAGCATCGAGATTAATTGATTTTTGTTTAATGTCTTTTATGGTTATTATTAGTATGTTGATGAACGTAAAGTAATGATTGAAATTAAAAAATAACAAATTCTGCTTTTAAAAAGTAAATACATAGTCACGACAAGGTCGTACACTAGTTACATTTAGTTACTGAATGAAGGATATTTAAATACAGTGTTAGGAGCCGATAAGTTTTTCTTTCAATTGTTTTAGGACGTTTATCTGATTTTTAAATTCCTTTTTACGATGGTGCATTTAATATGTTACCTGCAATAGTTTTGCTTTAAGTAATATTTCTTTTTTCGGCTATACCTAACTTTTATGAAACCTGTTTTCAGTGTTACAATATTTGTGATATACGCCTTGAAAAAATGGCAGATAGGTGGTTTTATATATCGACGGGAGGGAGGGGGGTTAGGAGTCAACTTTTGCTGTTCTGCCAGGGCACATAATCACCGCGGCAAGGTTCTGCCACATAGTGAAACAATACAGAATCTGCATTACATTACATTTGCTATGGTCCTACCTATACTAAAAACAGGCGCTAATCACCTACAAGCCTCTCCTAGCTATGCTACAAGTTTCCAACATTGTCACCCCATTTACACAACTGCGTCTTCTATGGACAGTTTCGTGGGGCTCCGGACGTTATCGCAAACAGAGGCACAGCAAGGGCCGGAGCACACTACCGTGAGGCAGTCAGGACGCAGCCTTCGCTTCTGACATCTTTTAATAGTGAGATCGATGCAATGACATATCTTTGCTAGACAGTCTTCAAGTAGCTCGAATATTTTATAGGATATTGTGCAGGCACTTGTTTTTCGAAGATTGAGCCTAACAAATTTCATTCATTTGAATAATTTTCCAAGTTTGGTTTTGCATCTTTAGGAGTGAGCAATAATTCCGAAAGTTCATTTATAGGATATAGTAATAAAAAGAACAGCAGAAACCTCTAGTAATTTTTCTCATTAATCGCGAAAGTTGCTTGAGCTAAGTAACATTTCCCTTTGCTTCAGATTAGCTAAATAAGGAAGAAAAGATCGCAAACACCAAGAAGGATCTGTGCGAAATAAACACAAGTAGGTAGGAGTGTCTCTACATTTGAAAGACGGCGCCTATCCAAATTTTGTGCCACTATGAGGATCAGATTTGCTTTAAATACGCGTTGTGTCGACCGTGAGCGTTAGTTACTTTTCAGCTTGGACGTAGTGGGTTTATGTTGGTCAAGAACGCTTTTGAGACAACGAAGACGCCTTACTGAGTTTGATCACGGTCGTGTAATACGGCTACGAGAAGCTGGGTGTTCCTTCCGCGGTAATGCAGAAAGGCTCGGCAGGAATGTAGCCACCGTACGTGATTGCTGGCAGCGGTCGTCACAGGACTGTACGGCAACTAAGAAGTTCGGGATCTGGATGACCACGTGGGGCTACCGAGGACGAAAACCGTCGGTTTCGGCATATGGCTCTGGCGTATCGTATTGCGTCTGCAGCTCAATTCGAGCAGCAGTTGGCACCACAGTGACACAAAGAACTATTACAGATCAGTTACTTCGAGGACAGCTCCGAGTCAGACGCCGTGTAGCGTGCACCCCATTGACGCCCAGTCACCGTCGTCTGTGGTGTCAAGGCCGGCCGCGGTGGTCTCGCGGTTCTAGGCGCGCAGTCCGGAACCGCGCGACTGCTACGGTCGCAGGTTCGAATGCTGCCTCGGGGATGGATGTGTGTGATGTCCTTAGGTTACTTAGGTTTAAGTAGTTCTAAGTTCCAGGGGACTGATGACCACAGCTGTTAAGTCCCATAGTACTCAGAGCCATTTGAACCATTTTTTTTGTGGTGTCAAGCGAGAGCTCACTGGAGGGCACAGTCAAGGATTGTTGAGTTTTCTGATAACAGCCGGTACTGCCTCGGTGCCATTAATAGCAGTGGGTTGCTCAGAAGGAGGGCTTGCAACGAACCTGTATGTGCCCACCCGGCTAACCGCGCAGTCTATTGCGTTGCTTCCCGAGCGGGAAGGCCTGCCGGTCCCTGGCATGAATCCACCCGGCGGATTAGTGTCGAGGTCAGGTGTGCCTAGAAGCCTGTGGATGGTTTTTAAGGCGGTTTTCCATCTACCTTGGCGAATGCGGGCTGGTTCCCCTTATTCCGCCTCTGTTACACTGAGTCGCTGATTGCTGCGCAAACAAAATTTGCACGTACGTTTACACCATAATTACTCTACCACCAAACATTTGAGGCTGCACTCATCTGGTATGAGACGTTCCCAGAGGGGCGGGGGAGGGGGGGTTCCATTGGGTGCCGACCCGCACAATAACTGAGGGTTCAATGTGGGGCAGCGGTGGGGTGGGTGGACTGCTGTGGCCTGTTGTGGGGTTGTGCACCACTGAGGGCTACGGCGGGACGAAGCCTCTCCCTCTTTTCTAGGTCCCCAGTTTAATACATACATACTTACTTACATACATACATACATACATACAACCTGTATGTGGCCTAGTCACACTGTACCTACACTTGGAGTTATGTTCTTTGATGCGATTTCGTATGACAGCAAGAATAGTCAAGTGGCTATTCCGCACAAGCAGACTGGAAATTTATATCTCAATCTGGTGATTCGAGCTGTTGTGCTACCTTTCATGAAAAGTATTCCATGGCTTTATTCCCACAGGATAACTCTCTTTCACATACCGCTGTTGTAACTCAGCATGATTTGTACTGTCGACATGCTGCCTTGGTCTGTGCAATCACAAGAGCTGTCTCCAATCAAGCAAGTATAGGACATCATTGGACGACAGCTCCAATGTCATCCATAACCAGTATTAAAGATTTGTGTACTGATCAACCAAATGCTACAGGCTGGAACTCCACCCCACAAACCGATATCTGGTACTTGTACGACACAACGCATGCACGCCTCCATTCTTGCATTCAAAATTCTGGCGGCGACACCGCTTATTAATGTAGCAGCGTTTCAATTTTCCAAATGCAATTTCTCGCACTTACATTAACCTGTGGTGTTATCACTTAAACATGTTACCTAGAGAAATACATTCGAAAAATTTCTTTACTGTACATTCTTTTCTTCTTAGTTTTGGGACTTTTTTCGTCAGTGTATAAGCAGCACCACGTACTTTCTTCCTAGTAAGCGACACATTTTAATGTTCTCATTACAATTACTTGTCTTAGACGGAACACAAAAAGTTTGATAGGTGGTATTTTGTCTTTCAGCTATTTTTAACACACAATGGCATAAATGGGAGTTCCCTGTCATGTTCCTGAAACCATTCTTACCAGATTCTGACTATGTGACACGGACATTTTCGCCGTTGCGTGAGGAAGCACGCATGAAGGGATTAACCCGGTAACGTCAAGGCGTTATCAGTGCCACGCATTATCAGGGGTACGGGGTATTTTATGCCCATCCTAAAAAGCTATTTAAATCATAATTCATTAATTGTGTTGAATGATATTAGCATTATGTTTTTAAAGAGGTACTGTTGTGTCAGCAGGTTTCAGAACCGGAAACTACCATTTAGCACATTCTTAGCAATATTAACGCACTTTCAATAATGTGTTCCTCCAAATTTATGACTACAATATAAAATTTTAAAAATTCAAATTTGGTTCATTACTGTTGACTTTTACTCCCAAACAACTTTTTAAAGTGATACTGAAGTGTAAGTAAGTCTCTGAACCTGTAAAGACTGGAAACAATGTTCACTGGTAAAGTGTCATCTACTCCGAAGGTTTAAATTGTTGTGTTAAGTTCTACTGAAAATTTTAAAACTTATATGGATTCTTGGAGAAGAATCAGTTAAAACATTAATTTTTTTTCAAAACCTTGAAATATAACGTAGCTGACTGGATTACCATTTTTTCCGAAGGTAAGTATGTCCGAAGCAACATTGCAACGTATTTCTTAATAACATGGGTGTTGATATTTCATATTTACTGGCCTTCCAATTAGGTCTACCATGTCAAAGCGTCTTCATCTCTGAATAACTACTATAACCAACCACAACTTTGCCTGTTTACTGTATTCATGCTTTGCTCTCCCTCTATAGTTTTTGCTCCTCACACTTCCATCCATAACTTATTTGACCATTCACTGATGTGTAAGAATGTGTCCTAGCATCCGGCACCTTCTTTTAGTTAGGCTCTGCCTTCAACATTTCTTTTCCCCAAATCAACATTTTAATATTTCCTCATAGATATATGATCTACCTATCCAATCTTCAGCACTCTCCTGAAGCGAAATATTACAAAATATTTGACTCTATTCTGTAGGAAGAACTTCTTATCATCCGCAACTCATAAAAGACCTATTAACTCTTCTGCAGGGAGAACTGTTTGCCATCCACAACTCATAAAAAACATACTAGCACTTAAATTTATATTAGATACTAGCTCCTAGCCATGGCTATGCTAACATATCAGTAGTTTTGTTATGATGAATGATGGTGAGCAAGTAAGCTACTGTACTTGCACTAACACCAGCTAACCTCGTGTGCCTGGCTGCTTGGATAAGCACAGCCCGTGATGTGCTGCCCTCTCGACCCGCTCCCAAGCTCTCACAATGCACGATGCGTTGACATGCGCAGCATCGCTGCCGAGCAGTGCTTACAGAATGCTATAGGCAGGAGTGTTACTGAAGTATCTATGCGTTATACCTTATGGACGATATGCAATAAAGTGTGGAAGAAGGAATTAAACACATTGAACATGGGTAAGCATTGTATTCACTATTTTGAATCCTATCTAGAAGCACATATCAACCAATAAAAGCATTTTAAAAAAGTTTATGAAGATGAAAGTCAAAGAGTAAATAGCATTTCCGTAATTCGTGTAATATTCTTCAAATCAATAAGTATTTGTATTGAACACTTCCTAAAGTAGGCTGTGTTCTTCTTTGGGGTTCAAGGTATCTCCATACCAAATTTTATCGAAATGAGCTCATCAGGCTAGTCGCGAAAAGGTAACCGAATTACTTCAGTTTTTATAACATCAGTATGGATAAAATTTTCACTTACGATATCTTTTTTCCCCGCCATCCGATTTTAATGAAACAAAGCACGTACGTACATACGCTCTGATTTATCGCCTACTGTGCTAAACACATCCAATAATAATGAAGAAAAACAAATGCAATATGTGTTCCTTAAACAAAATGCCTGATATATGTTCTCTACAAACCTCCTACGGTAGGTGGGTTTAGTTTCTTCAAAACTGCTCCTTCAAGTCTCAAGTCTACATACGGGCATTTAGACATTGCAGGTGACATTAATTTACTACAATAGTACCAGTGCGAAATTTATGCAGATGTTTTCTTTTTCAAACGTTTCGCTCCTTTTGCTTGCTCTTACCCATCATACGAACAGTAGTTACACTCTCATAGTTATATTTGCTACGAAATCGCCAGAGTAATTCTTACCTCTCAAGTATTTGCACCAGGCGTGTAATGTAATCATTAGAACGTCCCAGAAAAAAAAACGCAGCTGTCTCCATGTTGAGACTTCAAACGTCATAATTTATCTGGACTTGCAACCGCCGTGAGAAAAGAGAAATCTGGGATGCCTACACATTAACCGACAGAAGAAACAGATCAGCTGTCTTATGGGAACACCTGCCTGGTCTTGCTACAGGCAAAGTAAAGGCTGCAGTTGATCCCATTGCCCCAGGCAAATAACTGAACCGTACTTCACATTATCTACAGTCACAATTGAGGCATAAGTGATACAGAGCTCATTGATTTCTTCCTGGAGGTCAACAACTGTAGCCACGAAAATTTCTATATAAACAGTATTACTTGCGATACCGTCAAAAAAATCATCCTGCGTATTAGTTCAGCATCTACTGGACGAGATAGCATCACAATCCAAATGAGGAAACTTACTATTGAAACAACTAATGTCCCACTGTTATAGTTACCTTCAACAACTCCTTAACCACAAGTGTTTCTCTAGGGCATGAAAACAGGTACTATTTAAACCACTGCCTAAAAAGAACTTTGTCACAGCACGATCTGATTACCGACATATTTGAATTCTTCCTGTACTGTGCAAAGTCTTAGAATATATATTCGACGACCAGCTAACGAACTACCTTACCACAAACAACCTACTAGACAAATACCAATCAGGTTTCCGTAGATATCTCAGCACAAATTCTGCCTTAATAAAGGTAACAGATAACCTGAAGCTTGCAATGGATGCACAAGAGGCAATTACAGTGTGCTTCTTAGAATTCAGGAAAGATTTTGACCTATCGAATTCGACGTATTGCTTTCCAAACACAGCTACCTAAATTTCTCGCCAAAAGCAGTACAGTGGTTTTGCTAATACTTGGTGTCTCTCCAGTAATGCACCATGAAGTCAGAGCGGAGGTAGGTGGTATCAGGCGTCGCACTACAAATACATTAAAAGCTGTTTCTCCTTATCTTGATAAAGGAACTTGTACAAACATTTATATTTCCTATTATTTATTACAGCTACGTTATTCTGCAAGGCCATTCTCAGGAAAGCTCATGGGGCCTAGAACAGCTTATGAATGCCTGTATTCATTATATCTCTGATGTTCGATTCTTTGATCATGTTGTACCATCATATGCACACGTAGCCTGATTGCATGCAGACAAGTGCAGAGACTTCCATAGCCTATGTCTTCTCAATTGTCTTATCAACGAACACCCTCGCTCATCTCTCTTCTCGACCTAAACAGTGTTATCTGAACAACATGGCAGAAACACATGTTCCAATCAGAGAAAAATCTTTCTATATCTCTCCATCGTTCAGTCACTTTCACGAAGACCTTCTCAGTAGCAGGAACTCGACTCTGGAATGGAAAACTGAATAACATGTCCATTTTCAAAAGACAGTTTATGACACATCTACTAAAGCAACAAGAAAGATTATGATTGTCCCTGTATGCAATAGTTAGCATTTTACGTCCTTCTTTCCAGCCAGATCTTCTCCTTGTTTCAGTATTTTTAGCTAGTGTAGGCTCCCTAAATTTCGTTTCTCAAGAACTCGCTATGTCAGAAACATCTGTCTTATACACCTATGAATTCTCTTTATATCTGTCACTATCATTATTGTCATAATAATAATAATAATAATAATAATAATAATAATAATAATAATTCCCATTAGTGGCAGCAGTAACTGTAGTACAAATGCTGCGAATATTAACTCTATTAGTTCCCAGTCAGCATACTTTACTCACGTTGCCACTTCAGACACACAAATCTTTTAACACTATTTGGCATATTAAAATGGTTATTTCTTAAGAAACTATAGTGTAGAAAAGCTACTGTATGTGTGAAATCCTAGTCCGATGTAAGAGAGGTTCTGATGGCCCCGATCAGATCAGGTTTGATAAATAAATAAACAAAATAAATAAATAAAATAAATATGCGGTGTTCCAAGTTACGTTCAAGTTACCTATGAAATCACCTCAAAATTCGCCCTGTGGTTTTGGAGATTAGCGTGTTTGGACATAGAAAGAAAGATACGTTAGTTTTAAATAAAACTTTAAATCACGATATATTTTTTTCTTGATCTGATATGGATGAAATAAAATTTATACTGCGCCCCAAGCTACACTCAAGTTATTTGCGAAATCCCATGAAGATTCGTCTAGCAGTTTTGGAGATCAGCGTGTTCAGAAACACAAAGAGACAAACAAGATGGTTTCAGTAAAACCTAGAATCACGATATCTTTCTTTTCCATAACCATATTTCGATGTACAGGACCGTAAGCCATACTCAAGTCACTTGCGAAAACCACAGATAAGCGAAGAAGCGTGTTCAGACAGGAATGATTTGAAACATTTATTATTAGTATAGATTATCAAATTTCTAATCTATATTAATAATAAATGTTTAAAATCATTTCTGTCTGAACAAATTCCTCGTCCCCATGAACCATGGACCCTGCCGTTGGTGGGGATACAGATGGCCGTACCGTAGGTGCACCCACAACGGAGGGGTATCTGTTGAGAGGCCAGACAAACGTGTGGTTCCTGAAGTGGGGCAGCAGCCTTTTCAGTTGTTGCAGGGGCAACAGTCTGGATGATTGACTGACCTGGCCTTGCAACATTAACCAAAACGGCCTTGCTGTGCTGGTACTGCGAACGGCTGAAAGCAAGGGGAAACCACGGCCGTAATTTTTCCCGAGGGCATGCAGCTTTACTGTATGGTTAATGATGATGGCGTCCTCTTGGGTAAAATATTTCGGAGGTAAAATAGTCCCCCATTCGTATCTCCGGGCGGCGACTACTCAAGAGGACGTCGTTATCAGGAAAAAGAAAACTGGTGTTCTACGGATCAGAGCGTGGAATGTCAGATCCCTTAACCGAGCAGGTAGATTAGAAAATTTTAAACGGGAAATGGATAGGTTAAAGTTAGATATAGTGGGAATTAGTGAAGTTCGGTGGCAGGAGGAACAAGACTTTTGGTCAGGTAAATACAGGGTTATAAACACAAAATCAAATAGGGGTAATGCAGGAGTCGGTTTAATAATGAATAAAAAAAATATGAGTGCGGGTAAGCTACTACAAACAGCATAGTGAACGCATTATTGTGGACAAGATAGACACGAAGCCCACGCCTACTACAGTAGTACAAGTTTATATGCCAACTAGCTCTGCAGATGATGAAGAAATTGAAGAAATGTATGATGAGGTAAAAGAAATTATTCAGGTAGTGAAGGGAGACGAAAATTTAATAGTCATGGGTGACTGGAATTCGAGAGTAGGAAAAGGGAGAGAAGGAAACATAATAGGTGAATATGGATTGGGGCTGAGAAATGAAAGAGGAAGCCGTCTGGTAGTGTTTTGCACCGAGTATAACTTAATCATAGCTAACAATTGGTTCAAGAATCATGAAAGAAGTTTGTATACATGGAAGAAGGTATCAGATAGATTATATAATGGTAAGACAGAGATTTAGGAACCAGGTTTTAAATTCTAAGACATTTCCAGGGGCAGATGTGGACTCTGACCACAATCTATTGGTTATGAACTGCAGATTAAAACTGAAGAAACTGCAAAATGGTGGGCATTTAAGGAGATGGGACCTGGATAAACTGCAAGAACCAGAGGTTGTACAGAGTTTCAGGGAGAGCGTAAGGGAACAATTGACAGGAATGGGGGGAAGAAGCACAGTAGAAGAAGAATGGGTAGCTCTGAGGGATGAAGTAGTGAAGGCAGCAAGGATCAAGTAGGAAAAAGACGAGGGCTAGTAGAACTCCTTGGGTAACAGAAGAAATATTGAACTCAATTGACGAAAGGAGAAAATATAAAAATGCAGTAAATGAAGCTGGCAAAAAGGAATACAGACGTCTCAAAAATGAGATCGACAGGAAGTGCAGAATGGCTAAGCAGGGATGGATAGAGGACAAATGTAAGGATGTAGAGGCTTATCTCACTAGGGGTAAGATAGATACTGCCTACAGGAAAATTAAAGAGACGTTTGTAGAAAAGAGAACCACTTGTATGAATGTCAAGACCTTGATGGAAACCCAGTTCTAAGCAAAGAATGGAAAGCAGAAAGGTGGAAGGAGTATATAGATGGTCTATACAAGGGCGATGTACTTGAGGACAATATTATGGAAATGGATGAGGATGTAGATCAAGATGAAATGGGAGATACGATACTGCGTGAAGAGTTTGACAGAGCACTGAAAGACCTGAGTAGAAACAAGGCCTCGGGAGTAGTCAGCATTCCATTAGATCTACTGATGGCCTTGGGAGAGCCAGTCCTGACAAAACTCTGCCATCTGGTGAGCAAAATGTATGAGACAGGCGAAATACCCTCAGACTTCAAGAAGAATAAAATAATTCCAATCCCAAAGAAAGCAGGTGTTGACAGATGTGAAAAATACCGAACTATAATAAGTCACAGCTGCAAAATACTAACGCGAATTCTTTACACATGAATGGAAGATCAGTTTGGATTCCTTAGAAATATTGGAACACGTGACGCAATACTGCCGGCCGCGGTGGTCTCGCGGTTCTAGGCGCTCAGTCCGGAACCGCGCGACTGCTACGGTCGCAGGTTCGAATCCTGCCTCGGGCATGGATGTGTGTGATGTCCTTAGGTTAGTTAGGTTTAAGTAGTTCTAAGTTCTAGGGGACTGATGACCACAGATGTTAAGTCCCATAGTGCTCAGAGCCATTTGAACCATTTTTTTTTGTCCCAATACTGACGCTTCGGCTAATCTTAGAGGCTAGATTAACAAAAGGCAAACCTACGTTTCTAGCATTTGTAGACTTCGAGAAAGTTTTTGACAATGTTGACTGGAATACCCTCTTTCAAATTCTGAAAGGGGCAGGGGTAAAATACAGGGAGCGAAAGGCTATTTACAATTTGTACAGAAACCAGATGGCAGTTATAAGAGTCGAGGGACATGAAAGGGAAGCAGTGGCAGGGAAGGGAGTGAGACAGGGTTGTAGCCTCTCCCCGATGTGATTCAATCTGTATATTGAGCAAGCAGTAAAGGAAACAAAAGAAAAATATGGAGTAGATATTAAAATCCATGGAGAAGAAATAAAAACTTTGAGGTTCGCCGATGACATTGTAATTCTATCAGAAACAGCAAAGGACTTGGAAGAACAATTGAACGGAATGGACAGTGTCTTGAAAAGAGGATATAAGATGAACATCAACAAAAGCAAAACGAGGATAATGGAATGTAGTCGAGTTAAGTCGGGTGATGCTGAGGGAGTTAGATTAGGAAATGAGGCACTTAAAGTAGTAAACGAGTTTTGCTATTAGGGGAGCAAAATAACTGATGATGGTCGAAGTAGAGAAGACATAAAATGTAGACTGGCAATGGCAATGAAAGCGTTTCTGAAGAAGAGAAATTTGTTAACATCGAGTATAGATTTAAGTGTCAGGAAGTCGTTTCTGAAAGTATTTGTATGGAGTGTAGCCATGTATGGAAGTGAAACATGGACGATAAATAGTTTGGACAAGAAGAGAATTGAAGCTTTCAAAATGTGGTGCTACAGAAGAATGCTGAAGATTAGATGGGTAGACCACATAACTAACGATGAAGTATTGAACAGAATTTGGGAGAAGAGGAGTATGTGGCACAACTTGACAAAAAGAAGGGACCGGTTAGTAGGACATGTTCTGAGGCATCAAGGGATCACAAATTTAGCATTGGAGGGCAGCGTGGAGGGTAAAAATCATAGAGGGAGACCAAGAGATGAATACACTCAGCAGATTCAGAAGGATGTGGGTTACAGTAAGTACTGGGAGATGAAGAAGCTTGCACAGGATAGGGTAGCATGGAGAGCTGCATCAAACCAGTCTTAGGACTGAAGACCACAACAACGACAACATCAAAGTCCTCTCTTTCATAAATGTTTTCCTTGCATTGGTCAGTCTTCAGCATTTCGGCCACATCAGTTATTTTTCTCCCCAAATAGTAAAAACCTCAGTTCCCAATCTAATTTGAAAGGAATCACCAACTTTAATTCTTCCACGTTACATTATTTTCCTCTTACTTTCAACCTCTGTTCAAAACATTATCTATTTCGTTCAGCTGTTGTTAAAGTCCTCTGTTGACTCAGATTTAATATGTCATCGCCCAACCTCATAGTTTTTATATCTGCTCCATGAACTTTGATCCTCCTTCCAAATATCTCCTTGGCTGCCTATATTGTTCGTTCAATGTGCATATTGAACAAATCAGAGGAGACGCTGCTACAATATCTCGTACATATCTCAGTCATCCACTCCCTTTCATGTCCTTCGTCTCTTAACAAATGCACTATAGTTTCTGTACAGCTTGAAGATATCCTTTTGCTCCCTTCACAATTTTAGTGAGTACAGTACCAGTCAGCATTACCAAAAGCTTTTCCTAAATTTAAAAATGTTACGAAAGTAGACCTGCTTTTCTTTAACCTATATTCTATGATAACTACTGCCTCATGTATTTCTACACCGCCTTTGAAAAAAAACTTAACTTCTCCAGGGTCGGCTTCTATTAGTTTTTTCATTCTCCTGAAAATAATTCGTGATAATATTTCGCAGCTATATCGCATTAAACTCATGGGTCTGTATATTCGCGAATGTCTGCACATTTATTTTTTGGAATTGGAATGATTAAATTTTTCATGAAGTCTGAAGGTACTCCACCTATCTCATATATCTTACATGCCACGTGGAATAGTTGTCCCTTTCCTGACTCTCCTAGTGATATCGTTAATTCTGAGGGAATTTCGTATACTCCAGGGGACTTATTTCGACTAAGACGTTTCAGTTCTCTAATTTTTCTGACAATATGAAATCACGCATCTGTTTCCTCTTTTCTTCCAATATTATTTCCTTCAAATGCCGTTCCCTTTGATAGCCTCTATATATTCCACTTACAGGCTCTCCCTTTTCTCCTTGGTACCGGGTTTCCATCCATACTCCTGATTTTCATGTAAATTCTTGTCTTTTCTCGTAAAGAGCTCCTTAATTCTTCGGTAGGCGGCATCTTTTACATAGTTATGCTTGCTTCTACAGATTTGCATTTGTTCTCTGGGCATTCCCTATAGCTCCTTTGCACTTTCTTACAGTCTCACTTTTAGATTTCTGTATTCTATTTCACCTGTTTCGTTTACTGCAAATTTTAAGTATTTTTTCTCCTTTCGTCAGTTAAATTCTCTATCTCCTGTAGATCTCTGCTTGGTCTTGTCTTTTTACCTATTTGATCCGCGGCTGCCTTCACTATTTGATTACAATTTGTTACTCGTTTGTCTTATATTTTATTCTTTTCCCATTTTTCAATTAATCGTTGCGTAATACTACCTCAGAGACTGTCAACAACCTGTGGTGCTTTCCATTATTCCAGGTCGCTGTTTAATTTCCTGCCTTTTTCAGTTTCTTCATTTTCAATCTGCAGTCCGTTAGCAATTTTTGTTCAGCGTCCACATCTGCCTGTGGAAATATGTTACAGATTAAAATGTGATTCAGAAATCTCTCTCATACCATTACCAAACAAATCTGAAATTTTTGGTGTTTGTAGGTCTTTTCCACGTATGCAGCTTTCTTTCATGATTCCTAAACCAAGCGTTAGTAATGATTACATTATGCTCTGCGAAAAGTTCTACCCGGCGGATTCCTCTTTCATTCAATCCCTCAGTACATTTTTTCGTACAATGTTTCCAGTTCCTCATTACCACTGAATTTAGTCCAGCCAGCTAGCCGCGTACTCTAACGCACTATTTCCCGAGCAGGGAGGCGTGTCGGTCCCGACACGAATCCGCCCGGTGGATTAGTGTCGAGCTCCGGTGTGCCGGCCAGCCTGTGGATGGTTTTTAAGGCGGTTTTCTATCAGCCTCGGCGAATGCTGGATGGTTCTCCTATTCCGCCTGAGTTACACTATGTCGGCGACTGCTGTGCAAACACTGTCTCCATGTACGCATATAGCATAATTACTCTACCACGCAAACATTTGAGGTAACTAGTCCGGTGTGACACGTTCTGGGGGGGGGGGGGGGGGGGGGGGGGGATTGTCCACTAGAGGCCGAAATACCCAATAATCCTGGGTTCGATGTGGGCCGGCGATGGGGTGGGTTAACTGCTGTGGCCTGTTGTGGGGTTGTGAACCACTGAAGGCTACGGAGGGATGAAGCCTCTCCGTCGTTTCTAGGTCCCCGGTGCAATACACACACTTACACCATTGAATTTCCGTCTCCCTTAAATATCTGTACTATTTCATGTGATCTTTCTTATATTCTCTTCGTCTGCAGAGGCAGTTGCCATTTAAACTTGCACAGCTGTGGTGGAGCTCGCATTTGTGACTATCTTGGCTATGATAAGGCGTCCACTGTGCCTTTATGGTAGGTTACTTCCATTTTCTTATTCATTATGAAACCTACTCCTAAACGCCCGTCCGCAGCTCGTGGTCGTGCGGCAGCGTTCTCGCATCCCGCGCCCGGGTTCCCGGGTTCGATTCGAGGCGGGGTCAGGGATTTTCTCTGCCTCGTGACGACTGGCTGTTGTGTGATGTCCTTAGGTTAGTTAGATTTAAGTAGCTCTAAGTTCTAGGGAACTGATGACCATAGATGTTATATCCCATAGTGCTCAGAGCCATTTGAACCTAAACGCCCCACTTTCTGCTCATAACCCAGTACTCACCTGACCAGACATTGTGTTCTTCCTATAATTGCACTTCACGAATTCCCACCATATCTCACTTCAATTTGTTTTTAAACTGTCTAACCTATCTATCAGATTAAGGGATTGCAATTTCCATACGTAGCGTAGAAGACAAGTTTTGTCTCTGCTGATGAGGACTTCCTCCTCAACAGTTCCCGTTTGGAGATCTGATTGGTGTACTATCTTAGGTCTGTAAGTGGTCTTTCTTCAAGAAGCAGACTTCAGTCTGGCGTCTTTGCAAATACCCCTCCACAACGTATCTATCATGAGTCATGGTGGGGCATATACTATTATTTACACCGAAATAAATATTATGATTCTGTAACAAGGAGACTCCAGCTATATTGGCCTACAATTTTGTATCTTTCTGTTTGTGGACAGGAGGTAGAAGTGCTGTTTTCCATGCACACTGCGCTGTTCGCAATGCCTGTGTTTTATGTTGTCATGACTGGTGAAGTATAATGGAAGACAAGGGTAATAAGGTGCAATGCTGCGTTAACAGACGCCCAAAATTTCGAGACTTTCTGATATCCTTATATGGGCATGACAACGCGTGCTACAGGCTAGAGCACAGGGACGATCTTGATTGGCAGAAGATTCCACCACCAAAGCAATGTATGCTGAATTTAAATGCGATCAGAAAATAATTTCATTTTCTATGTCTTAAATCCACCTGGAAAATAAATAAATAATTTTCCCTGGATGAAGAAAAGTTGAAAATAAATGTATTAGCGTATACCAGACAGAAAGCAAGGCTTAAAATAAATTTAAAGATGTGCAAGGCTGACTATGGGGAGCTTCGATGGCGTCACGGGCTGCAGAAACCTACGTGAACGGGAAGCTGCCACGACAGAGAGATCGATGCGTCGACAGGTGACGCAGACGTTAGGCTGGAGGGAGAAGAAGGAGTAGGCGAACTACCGTTATTAGTGAAACGTAACTTAATCCGTTTGCGTGTGCTGCTAAAGGTTTGGTTGTGAAGTTCAAAGGCAACTTATCTCGTATTGTAAAGTTAGGAAGTCATCGTGGGTGAAAATCTTGATATACTAGTATGATGTGTAGTTCCGGAATGAGTATGTCTGTATGGCATTAGGTGCAGATTATTAACTTTCACAGCCCTCAGTAACGAGAAGAGCAGCTGTGATCCGTTAGAGTTGCTAGGTGCCCATAAAGTAGTTACAAAGATTAACAGTGGTGCACACTACTACCTGAAGACAGATTCCTGCGAATTTGCTGGTAGCATAGATATAATATTAACTCAAATGGCGCTTGAAGAGTTTGGATGTCGCGAAAACAGTCAGACATCACATATCTTAAAAAAATTATGAAGTTGTAACTGGTCCGGCCAGTAATTCTGGAACATTTTTTGGAAGAGTAGATATCTATTCCAAATGCAAAAGTTCACTTGCAGTTAACTATTGTCAGTTCCGTACCCGAAATGATTCCATCGAATACCCTTACATAAAGCGCACTGGAGGAACTTTCACGATTTCTTCAAGTCAGGGAAGCATCAAAACGTAATTTGAAGATTTTGCCAGTGTTGTGAAAGTACAGTCTCTATGATTCTTCCCCTAATTCTGGTTTTGTTTAAGACCCCTTTCAGTTCGAAGCGGTAGAACGATCGACATACCATCTCATTGTAGTTCAATACAATAACTGAGGGCACTGTAATTACAAAACGGTCGAGAAAACTTTAATTTCATGTTCCTAAGAGTTTTTTTTTTTCACTGGGTTCTCGCAATAGAGGCATTACTGATAATTGTATTTGTTGGATTGCATATGTGGTGTAATGATGTGTCATTATTTCCGACGTTAGTTGACGTTTCGGTACTGGTGACATTCCAAGTAGGAATACATTGTTAAGTATGTTACATTCTGCAGACAAAGCGGCTGTTTAGGAAGCTACATTTTTTCTGTAAAAATAGCAACGTTTAGGATTATAAAGTGATCAAATTCCTGTCAAACGTTATTTAGTGTGGCGAGTCAAAGTTAAAACGAGTAAGCGTGTTTATTTTTCTAATTGATCGGCGGCCGTACTTTCGGTGCCCCTGAAAACGGAAATCGGACCAGAAGGGGCAGCAACGGCCGTGGCCAACAAAAGTGTGCAAGCTGTTTGTTATACCGAAAAAAACCACCGCACTTTGGGACAAGGAAACCTGCTCACGGGTTCTAATGAATGACCGCTGTTCACTCCACACATATAGCAGTGATCGTAACTCAGGCATATTTACACTGGTAATCAGTGCGTATGGGAAGAACCAATCACGAAGCTGATAAATCTTTGTTATGGTAATACCGTCAGTGCTGGTTCACTGTAAAATACAAAGAAACCGTGACCTCTTTCCTGCTTCTCTTTAGCAACGGTAAAGCAGAAATAGACAAACAATACTGCCGGAAGTAGCGACAGTGACCTTATTCATCATTAGACGGTGCGTTACTATAAGAGATCAGTAAAAGCGTCACATGTAGAGAGGATAGTTCGAGAACATTTTTCCACATTGGGGACACTACCTGGCGTCCATCGCCGCTGTGTCATACATCAGTTGCTTTTCCATTGGCTCTTGGTAAGACATTTCAAACTAAACTAAAATCTATTGATCGTGGAGATCGGTTGTTTTCTCAAAAAAATGGCTCTGAGCACTATGGGACTCAACATCGGAGGTCATCAGTCCCCTAGGACTTAGAACTACTTAAACCTAACTAACCTAAGGACATCACACACATCCATGCCCGAGGCAAGATTCGAACCCGCGACGGTATCTTTCGCGCGGTTCCGGACTGAAGCACCTAGAACCGCTCGGCCACCACGACCGGCGGTTGTTTTTTCCTTTTAAAATAAGTACTACATGGACAACTGTAACAGAAATAAATGGACCTTATTCTAGGGGCAATATTAAAAGAAGAAACAATACATTTTCATTTAAGGTAATTTCTCATATCTTTAAAAGTTTTAGTAGAAACAGAAATCTGTTGCATTGTTGTAGCTTCAAAAAAAACATCTATGAAAAAAACATTGACAACATTAAATTTGCCTTTCTGGATTTGATGACAGGGTTATTAATTCTGTATTTTGCACACTATTTTTTCATCAGAAAAATTGAGACTGGAATACGGAAGCAATCACTGGAGCTTATATTTATTCATTTACTTATTGCTTAATTAGCCTGATTAGATTACAGCCTTGAAGTCCTCTGTTATTTCTCACCAGGAGCAAAACATGCAAAAACATATTATAAACAATCACAATAATAACAATTTGTTTTGTTAATAACAATAAGCAATGATAATAGTAACACTAATAGTGAAGACTAATAATGTAGGAATGAGGAATTATATTAATAAGTTAATGCCTAAAAATCAATAAAAACAATTCGCTTTATTAACAAAACTAATAATTTGCTTTAATAATAGTAAATAAAGGAAACACTGAGAATAACATTGATTAGTTTAGCACTTTTGAAACCTTGATTCATTCTGGTAGAAGTGGAAGGGATACAGAAAGAGGGAAATGTTGAAATGAAAGTGACGGTGGTAGCTTGGAAATAAGAGAATTTCATTAGAGAACTCAGTAGAGAAGGAGAAGGAAAAATGATTGGGGGCAGGAGTGTTGACATTTTAAAAATAGAACACTGTTTAACTGATTAAGTTGTACGGTACATGGAAGATAACTCCCCTGCAAAGGGTACCCCGTAACGTGCTGATGTAGCAATGTATATTTCGCTGGGGTAGTACTTGTGTGACATTTGAGCCCAGTTTGATGGGAACTGAATCAAAATGTTTATATTTCAAATACGTTTATGCTAACTGGGGAAACGTTAGACGCTGGTATCAGTGGCGGTTCATAACTACGCGTTCGCGATTTAAAACTTAACGGCTCGTTTGCGGCTCCATGTTTACCGGAAGCCTTCGCTTCCCCTATCGTATGCTTTCACCCGCGTCATTTATCACTACTAATTGTGATTTATCCTCCATACAGATTTTTGTGCTTCGGGATCGTCAGGCATTCCTCTCTGATTTGCGCCGCAAGCGGACAACTTGAACCACTTTGCCTTTCTCCGGCCCGGTCTGTGGGTTTATACTTGTTTCTGAGAAAGTGACTCACTAGTGTGTTCATCGGAATGCAAGGGCTCCAAGAAAACTTAATGGCGCACAAACGGCCGAGGCTTCAGAGAAAGTGCGGAGCTCTCAGAATGCATCTGCACTGGAAGTCGTTAGCGCTTTTTACAGATTACTTTTTATCGAATCTGGCTTCTAGCTGCCTAGCTGTTTAATACAATGTGATTCTCTGATGCTGTTACAAACCTATAGGGATGATGGAAAAGATTAAATACGGGCTGTCAGAAACATTCTGAAAAGCTAATAAGATGTTGAAGGATAGGTTGTCCTGAGAAATAATTGTTAGCAAGAAACTTCTATATGTTGCTCCGTTACCGAGTTAATTAGCATTGAAGTAAGCCAATCAGGCAGTTACACTCGCAAATTCAAGTGAATCGACAAATATACAATTGTGTCAGTTGTACTCATGGTGCCGGCCGGAGTGGCCGTGCGGTTCTAGGCGCTGTAGTCTGGAGCCGAGCGACCTCTACGGCCGCAGGTTCGAATCCTGCCTTGGGCATGGATATGTGTGCTATACTTAGGTTAGTTCGGTTTAATTAGTTCTAAGTTCTAGGCAACTGATGACCTCAGAAGTTAAGTCGCATAGTGCTCAGAGCCATTTGAACCATTTGTACTCATGGTGCAGATGAGAGTACAAGAGAGTGCTCAAACTTTAGTTCTGTTTCGACCCTTTCTTCCTTCCCATGTCCATTTTCTTAATCGTTTTCTTTTTTGATTTTAGGAAACCAAAAGAAAAACACGTTCGGCGACTCTTCTCTTGTGGGCCGCTTGAATTTGCGCGCAGCGGCCTGATGGGCTAACTTCAATGCTATTTAACTCGGAAGCGGCGCAACGTATTACCGAAGTTCTTTTCTTAACAATTATTTCGCAGAACAACCTACCCTGCAACATCCTTACAGGTTAGTCAGACTGTTTCTGACCACCCGTATATTAATTTGAGGTAAGGGATCCTGGTCGGGAAACGATCTAGTCTAAAGTTGTAAGTGAAATATGTCCTTATACCTCTAACAGTGGATATATGCACCAGTACTTTTGTTGCTATTATTTTAGGGTTCCTGGAACATATCGCACTTTTTATTTGTGACTTGATGCGGTTCCTACAGCCCCACGTCACTTTGGACTGAGGCTTCGTGAACCAATGGATTAGACATGGCCTGAAAACTGGATAGGTAGAGGAGGTCTTGTTTCTAACCCCAACTGATCTTACCTTGTCGGGCCACGTGAGAAGTCGTGTAGGAGATGTCGGTCGAGACAGCACAGGACCAACTGGCTAGAATTATTGCTGCCTTAGACACTGTTCATTCAACACCGGGGATATTAAAAGCGGTACGGCAGAGCTTTGTGCTACGGTGCTATGCTGCACTGACGCTTGGGTGCATCATTCTGAACAACCCTTGTAAATGTAACCGCTTGTGAAACTTGTGCCGATAAGTGAAATTCGTTATTACTGTACCGAGGACTCAGATCTTCCCTCTCTGACATCAAGTTACGTTTGGAGTTACTAGTACATCGACAGGGAATTCTATTTGAGGGGATTTTCGCTTACACTTCGAATCCTTCGTTTACGGAACAGGGTCCCTTTGCTCAGATTACTACATTTACCCTTCTCCCGCATTCCTGCAACTCTGTAACATCATCATGTAATCACCCTTTGTATGACAATTACGTAAAATATTCGATAAATCTCACTGTTTTTTAGTTACATATTATCACTACAAATAACATAAACACGTAAATTTCCTTTTTTTCCCTTGGTATGTAAATAACTGGCAATCATTTTCACTAATTAAACTTCTATATGGTTCATCACTGGAGGAATGGAATTAATCGGACAAGTTCTTAACACGATACACAAATAATTTGAATATACAAAAGGCAATCTCCTGTCTGACTGACTCATCATCGACCAGCCAAAACACCTAAGTATAGATACTTGACATTTATAGAGGGTGTTGATCTTATATTGTAGGCGCTCCTTAGAAAGGAATTTTTCGTAATTCCACTCCCGAGGCAGTGAAGTAGCCGATGAAAGGTTTTTGATAAGATATCGCTATTAAGGCAATTTGGCAGCTAGATCTACGAAAATTAGCCTTTGGTTTCTCGATCAGAAATAAAGAAA
Source organism: Schistocerca cancellata (assembly GCF_023864275.1). NCBI lineage: Eukaryota > Metazoa > Arthropoda > Insecta > Orthoptera > Acrididae > Schistocerca > Schistocerca cancellata. The sequence goes on from NC_064631.1 coordinate 321,590,586, forward strand.
TATTTGTATAATCGTTTTTGGAAATTTACGCCCTACAGGGTTGAAATAGTAAGTGAAGGATTTTTTAAAATAAGTCATGTTAAAAAACTGCTAAGGAATTTATAAACTTACTTGTATGAAAACAGTTATTTTACTATATGTTCCAGTGTTTCATGAAATCCAGCCCCTAATTGGGTGAAATAAGAGTTGAAATGTGTTACGAAATGTCTGATTATGAAATAATTTTAAATTTAAATCTACGAAAATTTGAATTGGCACCTCGGTTAGATATAAAGAAATACAATTTTCACAACTTTTGTAAATTCAACCCCAATGCGGGTGAGATACCACATAAGAGTTTATAAGAAATATTTCATTATGCTAGCACGTTTTAAGCAAGAAAATGCCAGCCCATACGTGGCGAGAGTTTGTCCTTGTCTTTGTGCTTGCGGAACTCTATCTTGGCCAGCTACTTTGCCGAATCTCTACCCAATGGAGAACGTTTGGAACATTATCTGCAGTGTCTTCCAGCCAGCCCGGAACAGAATTTAACACGATATCCCTTAGGAGATCATCTAGCAACTCAATCAATTCCAGTCAGAATGACTGTTCGCATAAGGGGCAGTGATGGATCAGCGCGTTATTCACTTTCTCATTTTGTGAAGCCCCTTCTCCTGGCAAGGGAACCTCCCCATCGCACCCCCCTCAGATTTAGTTATAAGTTGGCACAGTGGATAGGCCTTGAAAAACTGAACGCAGATCACTCGAGAAAAAAGGAAGAAGTTGTGTGGAACTACGAAAAAATAAGCAAAATATACAAACTGAGTAGTCCATGCGCAAGATAGACAACATCAAGGATAGTGTAAGCTCAGGAGCACCGTGGTCCCGTGGTTACCGTGAGCAGCTGCGGAACGAGAGGTCCTTGGTTCAAGTCTTCCCTCGAGTGAAAAGTTTACTTTCTTTATTTTCGCAAAGTTACGATCTATCCGTTCGTTCATTGACTCTGTTCAGTGTAATAAGTTTAGTGTCTGCGTTTTGCGACCGCACCGCAAAAGACGAAAGGACGTGCCTCTCCAATGGGAACCGAAAACATTTGATCGCAACGTCATAGGTCAACCGATTCCTCCACAGGAAAACACGTCTGATATATTCTATACGACACTGGTGACGACATGTGCGCTACATGACAGGACTATGTTGTCGACCCACCTAACTTGTACACTTGGCGAATGGGTAAAAAGATTCTTCTACCTTGTCCGATTTAGGTTTTCTTGTGGATGTGATAATCACTCCCAAAAAAGTGATGAAAACGTAAGAGTTTGTCACACAAACGGCAACAAATGAATGCAACAGTTTCACAGTCGCACAGTTTTCCCTGTGCTCTGTCAAATCATATGTTTTTAAAGTTTTCAAATTTTTCCGTTTGTAGACCGTCAAATCCTGCATATGTCCAAGCAATTCTGAGCATGTCCTGGAATTTTGGAGAGCGAAGTTGATTATGTGTGAGTGCCTGAACTTTAATAACTGACACACGATCACGTAAACAATACTGCTCTGTGTACCTGTGCAGCTTCGCAAAATCATAGAATCTTTTCACAAAGTATTTCACTTGCCGAAAACCAAACACTTCTAACGGTTGCACAAGAGGTGTACAACCTGGAGGAATGGTAATCGCGTCTACTCCCTCTACACTAAAATTGTCTAAAAATAAAAAAAATAAACTTATCACTCGAGGGAATACTTGAACCAAGAACCTCTCGTTCGGCATCTGCTCACGCTAACCACGGGACCATGGCGCTCCTGAGCTCACACTATCCTTGATGTTGCCTATGTTGCGCATGGACTACTCAGTTTGTATGTTTTGCTTATTTTTTTCATAGTTCCACACAACTTCTTCCTGTTTTCTCGAGTGATCTGTGTTCAGTTTTTCAAGGCCTATCCACTGTGCCCACTTATAACTAAATCTGAGGGGGGTGCGATGGGGAGGTTCCCTCGTGAGTAAATCATCCGATTTACCTGAAATTGTAATCATGTGTTTGTCTGTTCATATACATCGCATGTACCGATTTCAGTCCCATTCGGATAATTTATTCGTGATGCTTCGATATTTGGCTTAGAGTGTACTACAATAAGGCTAAGGGGAACGTTTAAGTGGGAACCTCAACCCTTCTCCTGATATTGTTATCTATGTCGAAAGCTTGTGCGGTAAAAATTAAAGTTAGTTTTAGTCTGATGTAGGGAAAATATGTCATGTACGGGGATTGGCAAGCACTCATAATGAAGAGAAATAATAAGTTGTTCACATTAAATGACAGAAATCGATTCAGAGATAAACCGCCAGAAAACAATAGTTTAAAAATTATTATAGGCTGTGGTTGCGGAATAATCAGTGTGAAGATCAGCATCACACGTAAGTCAACAGGAATAATCAAATTCCACTGTAGACCAAATTCTTCAGTAACTGTAGTATCAGACAAAAGGTATAGAATATCTCCCGCAAATTTCTTAATCGTGTTAGTGTAATAATGGACCATTTCGGTCGCCAGTCAAAAACTTAGAGATTCATGTGATTGAAATAAATCAGGATTCTAGTGGATTATTCTAAATGTATATTGTCAAAATCTGCTTCAGTAGGTGGAGAATCAACTCTTTAAGTGTAACGTCTTGGACCTCCTGGCGAGAAACATCTCGACACAGTTTTATTCGGGTAATGTACAGCGAGAAATTAGTTGCCGAAAACTGTTATGGCACCAGTGACTTCAGGTCTTATGTTAAGAAAATAGGAAAAGATTTCTCTTAGACAGCACGAAGTCAAACAGATTATAGATCACATAAATTGTCAGAATTCATCTCGCTGAAAAGACTTGTATCAATGGACAAGATGCAAAAACTGTTGGAAATTGGAAAGACGCTCAATGTTGCAATGGCAGCGTTATAAAATTTCAAAGAAAGCAAGGAGACAATCATTACAGATATAAGACAAAGTATTTTGACAAATAATAGTTGAATGAAACTAAAATGAATGTGAACAACTGAACGACGAGTACGAAGGTTTTTTTTTTTTTTTAAGGAACATACCGGTATCTGACAGTTTTATTGTCAATTTAAGTGCTTAAATAAACAACAGAACAGTCACATGGCAGTGTGATACTTAAAACATATTATATGAACGCTGCTCAGCAACATCAAAAACCGAATAAGAAAGTATACCGATATCAAGAAAAAAGTAGGATTTGGTCTTAAGTACAGTCAAGAAACGAATCGAAAACATCTTTATCGTTATCGTACTGACACTGAAATAGGGAAAAGACACATATAAGGCAGACCTACAGAACCGTGTCTTACGATGTTGTTTTAGAGTGTAAGATCGTGTTAATGTTCTGCCTTGTAATTGTCATACGAGTGTCGTAATTACATTTATCGAAATAAACGCACTAGCTTGGTTTAGAAGTAAATAATCGTGGAAGAAAAATAAAAATAAAACACCCCCAAGTGTCAATTCTCTGAATGCCTTCCTGCATTTAGATGTAACTTTCTATCTCTTCGACTCATGACTACACAAGAGAAACATTTGCAAATATCTTCGCTAAGGGGTTGTGTTTATTTTGGGGGAGGAGACCAGACAGCAAGGTCATTGGTCTCATCAGATTAGGGAAGGATGGGGAAGGAAGTCGGCCGTGCCCTTTGGAAGGAACTACACCGGCATTTGCCTGGATCGCTTTAGTGAAATGATGGGAAACCTAAATGAAGATGGCCGAAAACTGGTTTGAACCGTCGTTCTGCCGAATGCGAGTCCAGTGTGCTAATCACTGCGCCCACTCGCTTGGTATCTTCGCTAAGGTTGTAGCGTTCTCCACCAGGTAATTTAGATACATCGTGATCATCAATCGCCTCATTACACTGACAGGAGGTAGGCCCGTTGAATTACCGTGCTGCATTCCAGCTAGAAAAAATTTCTCAATAAAATCATAAAACTGCTCCACTATACCATTATCTTCTGTTTTGTTTTGCCGGCCGGTGTGGCCGTGCGGTTCTAGGCGCTTCGGTCTGGAACCGCGTGACCCCTGCGGTCGCAGGTTCGAATCCTGCCTCGGGCATGGATGTGTGTGATGTCCTTAGGTTAGTTAGGTTTAAGTAGTTCTAAGTTCTAGGGGACTGATGGCCAAAGATGTTAAGTCCCATAGTGCTCAGAGCCATTTTTTCTGTTTTGTTTACAATGCTAACATGCGGAACATCGCACAGTCAGGCACTTCTGCTCAACCTAATCGCGACTGTCTAGTGCCTTCTGGACTTCACTAACGAACAAAGTAACATGAAATCCATCCCGCCCGGCTAGCCACGCTGTCTAACGCGCTGCTTCCCGAGCGGGAAGACGTTCCGGTCCCCGGCATGAATCCGCCCGGTGGATTAGCGTCGAGGCCCGGTGTGCTGGTCAGCCTGTGGATGGTTTTTAAGGCGGTTTTGCATCTGCCTTGTTGCCGAACCACACAGTAACGCTGGGTTAGTGTGAGGCGACGGTAAGGTGGCTGGACTACCTGTGGCCTGTTGTGGGCTTGTGAACCACTGAGGGCTACGGCGGGACGAAGGTCCTCGGTTCAATACATAACATGAAATCCAGGAGATTGCTATTTCCAGAATCCATGTTAATTCGTAGGAGACTTAATATTCAAGAAGACCATAGTACGGCAAAATTACGCCTATTTCATAATTCTACCGTAGACTGAGACATGTTTTGGTTATGTGCAATTGTAATTTTTTCCTTCTGATGGGTATTGGAAACGGTGCTAGCTGGTATAGAAACGAGTATACGCTATAATTTCATAACACAGTCAGTGTTGCTTTAATTCTGCTCGTATATACGACGCCCTGTGTTCGGAATGACTTCCACCTCATTCAGTCACTACAACGCTTTGTTGGTTCCGTGACTTCCGTCTTTTCACATACTACAAGGTAACTTACATTTACCTCAACAGGTCTGTGCACTTGTCACAGCACCTCCAACTAGAGCGATATACACTGTGAACCAGAACTCACCGACAAACTTTCGGCTGTTGATGAGGGCTAACTTCTGAGTACTTTCGTATAAGGGAACAACTGCTACGGGGAGTCATCACAGAATAATAATGTATACGTGCAAATACGATCACAGCAATGAAAATGACTATAATATCTGAATGCAGTCACAAAAACGCACGGCCCATCCTATTTCTCGTAGAATCCTACACACAGATGCAAATGGCCTTTGGTGTGGTGTCGTCAATGCGGGAACAGCGCACCATAGGCATCGATGAGCAACTCTTCCACTGCATTCCGTAAAACCTGAGAGTTCTACACGTGAGTGGGGCTCTGGTTCTCTCGCCTAGCTGTATACTTCCAGCACTGCGAAACCACGCTCTCAGAGTGCACGGAAGGTGGAGGAAACTATGAACGTACTACATTTAAGTGGCAACTGCACTGCTTACTACTTGGTTTCACATTTCGTATTTCTTAACAACATAGATCACAAACAAAACAATTTTTAATTATTATTTAATTATTTCTGGGTCACTAAAGACATAATTTTTATCAGTTGCAAATTGTTGGCGTATAGAAAGACGCAGATAATTTCGCATATTTTTTCACTCAGTTTGGCATGTAATTGTGGCTTACTTAGTTTCGTAACCAAAAACGCCTTTCACAAACATCTATTGAGACATGGAAACTCTACCCAAGGGAAACAACGTGGAAACCCCAGTCAGTTTTAAAGTAAAGAAATTTGTCTTTTAAACGGGAATTACACTGCAGATCAGTCAATTACACCTTCACATGCACAAGGGTGCTTTCAACTGAAATGGCAAACGGTGTTGCAAACACCTTGCAAACAGATGTAAGACTGGCAGTGTAAGACTGACAGTGCCCTAAAAACGTTTATAAAACTTCTACTTTTCCTACCTGCTCTCCGGTTTACTTCATAAATTCGGCAGTAGCTGATTTTAAATCGAAACATAGTTCCAGACATACCGCTTGGCTTAGCCAACGTACTTTGGGGCAATACTTAAAGTCTCCATACTCTTCGTTCAGATCGACGGAAAACTCTTGCAGTTGACAGTGGAATAATGTGTACGACTTTAGAAAATTTATTATTCAGACCATCAATTTCACCACGTCCTCCATGACTGCAAAGTGAGAACACTTAACTTCTTGATATTTGTAAGGATGAATCCCATCTGTCCATTGTAATTTTTGCTCTTTCATCTTGATCTACATCTTTAAATTCTTTGTGTGTGGCGTTGTAATGTCGTGGTAAAGTAAATTTATGACACCCGCTAACTATTTACTCTATATCGCATCATACATACTAAGAATTTTTCTGCTGCCGTCATTCTCATTCATTTTTAAAGGCTTGTGATGGAAGATTGTTAGACTGCCTCTTCTGATACAAACATTCACTGGGCCTGTAGACTACTTCTATACCGCAAACAAGTAATAATAGGCAAAAAGCGCAGACATTACGATTCTGCCGAACTGATATACGTCGTGCGGACTAAAAAATGGCGCATTTAATGTTAAGTGAAGTGACGTGTGGTACCGAGTATTTGAGAGACGTGCCGATCAGAGCCGAGACAAGCGCCGGATCTTGGCTCACACGTGACCAGCACATCGGGTTCGTGTGCTGTTTGGCACACCGTCGCTCACCCTGCCTTATGTGAGGTGTGTATCGGTCAACTGTTCATCAGTTCAAATGGTTCAAACGGCTCTGAGCACTATGGGACTCAACTGCTGTGGTCATAAGTCCCTTAGAACTTAGAACTACTTAAACCTAACTAACCTAAGGACATCACACACATCCATGCCCGAGGCAGGATTCGAACCTGCGACCGTAGCGGTTGTGCGGTTCCAGACTGTAGCGCCTTTAACCGCTCGGCTGTTCATCAGTAAACCCAGCCACAATGCTGTACATCACTGTTAACGTACAACTAACACTGCCGGAAAAACAAACCCGAGGCGGAACAGTGCAATTCTGAAAACAGGATTCGAGGCGATAAGTTCTTTCTCTAAGACTTCTTCTGAATAGGTTGCTCCTATCGGTCGTCTGATGCAGTATATTACCCGAAGGTATTTCTTGTGATATCTGATCTACGATGGTGCCTTAAAGACATATAAATAGTAATAGTAAGCTCACATGGACCTATTTCCTGCTAAGCAGGGCCGCGGGACTGTTACGGGGCGGGGTAACTGAAAACTGCACCCACTAACATTTCCGCCCATTGAGATCTGTGACCGGAAAGGGTCGAGGAAGGGTCACTATTCCCCTTACCCGGCAGGCAGATAAGGGACGCTTCCTAGAAGTTTCCGACTCGCATTTTCAAGTCATACTGTTGTAACTGACAATTTGAAAGTTTTTACAACACAACTTTTATTTACGTGAGTCTACACGGAAATGACTGAATAACAACGAGAAGTCACAATTACAGAGCCAGCAAGAATTTCCTACTAGAGGCAACAAAAGATAACTTCTAAGTTTCCCACAAGACTCCGTGGTAACACACATACACTTAATTCCAAGTCCTATTCTGATAGCGAAGACGTAGTCTTCCGTGGAGAAGTCCTTGAGGTCGGTATTCGGCGTGAAGTGATTTCCGGTGCTGGTTCTACCCTTTAAATAGTATCGGCCAGTCAGTCAGATGTTGGTGTAGTAATACTTCCTGCAGGCCATGTCGAACTCCCTCTGCAGGAAGTAGTACAGGGAATGTCTGTTTCCAAAACAGGCGATGTTGACCATTACATACGCCTGGGCCATAGACAACCTTGGTCGTGTGTGGTGATAGAGGTGTTGCCGGCCTGCAGGGGCTACGTTGGCGAAGGCGTAACACATACCATACAGAACGCTGCGAGCTGAGGAGGTCATTGTGAACAATGTATCGACAGCTTTCTACAAGAATTGCTATACACGTTGTGAAACCATAGAACGTTTATCAGATGCTGCTTCAGACTCAAATTTGATTAAAAATCCAGAAACAAAACTTTCTTCGATTACACAAAAATCATTTGAAAATTATCATGAGATTCCTAGAAACGGTATCCTTGCACAAATTTCACCAGTAAGAACATTTTTTCCTAAACTGTTCCCAACTTTAGCTTGGCGCTACGATTTGTGCTTCGGTTGTGTTATGTTAGTGAATTTTTTTTTTTTCAAAGTCAGATTAATTACGCATTTTGTTCGGTCCACAATTATTCAAGCATGGCTGTCTCATTTAGCAGTTAGTCAAGAAAAAATGGGATAGCTAAAGATGTCTCAAAATTTGTAGCCGAAAAAGAATGAAGAAATTTTAAGCTAGGTGCTAGTCACCTGTCACTAAGGAGTCCTTCGGTTACTTATTCAGCTTCCTTAACAATCAGTTACTCTGTGTGTCTTTTTTAATGCAGTTTACTTATTCGTTATCATCCATAGAAACTGTTTGCGAAGTAGGTAACATTATACTTTCATTACTTACTCACGCTTATGAAAAAAATCCAACACAAATGTTGTATTTTATACTTTCATGAGGTTGGCAAATTGGATGGGGGGGGGGGGAGGGGGGGAGTTGGAAAATTAAAAGTCTGCTCCAACTATCTAGCTATACCACCGTGTAATAGTCAGTCTGAAACTTCCATATTGGAACTACTGTGACAGAAATACACAAGACGCACGATGACAACTCTACGACAGCTGGAGCGGTTATAAGGTTGTTTATTCAGACAGTCGGCTGGGCGCAGGTCGGCTGTGTCTGGAGAGCAGGTGGTTTAGAGTATTTACGACTGTCCAGGCGCAGACAAGCCGTGAATTTGGAAGCAGGTACTGGGCGCAGATTGTAAAGGTTTTACGGTTGGTTGCAAATTTCACTGGACGCAGTTTTCATGGATTCACTTAAGGCGGTCAGCTGCTTCATTACGCCGACCTAATCTGCGTATGAGGACGTTTGGTGATGATTGTGTCTTCTGGTACAGATTCGCGAGAACAGTTGGCTCCTTCGCTGCCTCGTGGAGGTAACAATCTGGGAAACTCAATGGTACTTGGAAAATGCGCCGAAGCGCGTTATTCTGGAGGCGTGGCAGTTTCGATATATGTATGTTGCCGGAAGTCCCTCGCTCTGGGTGCGGATAGTATACGGCAGCTCCAGTAGACGCTCTGTACATTCGAAGGCAACACTGCAGCGACAATTTGGAACGTTCGTTCAGCAGGGTATAAACAGCTCCGAACGCTGCTGACAACTTTTTCCAGGTGGCGTTGGCATGCTGTTTCCAGGCCAACTGCCGGTCAAGGGCGAGTCTCCGGTATTTGGCTTTCGGTGCCGGAGGAACTGGGGTGTCATGTAACGGGACGTTGTCCACTACCATACGAAAGGCAATGAGTAAAGTGGGCATCATCGTTGCCAATAGCAAATAGTCGTGAATGAATGGAAACAACTTTGTTCCGAAGCATGACACACATCTCATACCGACTAAATTGGTTCAAATGGCTCTGAGCACTATGGTACTTAACATCTGAGGTCGTCAGTCCCCTAGAACTTAGAACTACTTAAACCTAACTAACCTAAGGACATCACACACATCCATGCCCGAGGCAGGATTCGAACCTGCGACCGTAGCAGTCGCGCGGTTCCGGACTGAAGAGCCTAGAACCGCTCGGCCACCGCGGCCGGCTGCAGTGTTGTGTAGTATGTTCGTTGCAGTAGAGATATGAAGCTAACAATGGGCGAGAAACCTAATAAAAGGCAAGAACCCTGTAGCGAGCTACTGCAGGCTGTGGGCCCGTATTTCAGAATACTCATAATGCATCCCTGAACCACCTCTGAAAGATTATCGGTGGGAGCTTTCATTCGTCTTGTATACTGGATATGTCACAGGGAACGTAGGTGGCAGCCAGCTCCAGCTTTGGAATCCACTACAATGAGGAAGTTAGCGTTTTAGTGAAGCAAGTTGCCTCTATAGGAACTGAACTCGAAAAATATTAGTTTACAGACTACTTACGTCACGTTACGAGACAGGCAGAACATAAATGACAAGAGATGTAGAACATGTCATACCAACAGGACGGTGACTATTGTGTGGCATTACAGCGTAGACTTCCTACAAGTCTGTGGTTCACGAGGTCTCTTTTGGACTGATCAACGATTTCCATCATCATTTGACTCCGGTTTAGCCATGCACTCTTTTCCACTACATAGAATCAACATTTATAATTCTTCTTCAAGTGAGTGTGATTCTGAGTCAGACGCTTATGTAAATCATATCTTTGTTTCGTGTCCCAAATTCGACTGTGAATGATTGGGGTTTTGAAAACGTTATGGGGATGTCGCATCTCTCAACCAGCTTCTTCTACTTTCTTTGTTAAAGACATTCGGTTTAATAAAGTGATTTTAATTTCCTTAAGACTATAACTGAAAATAAGTAATTTTATATAGTATTCATATTTTCATCTTTCTGTATCGTTCGTGATTACATTTAAAAAACTGTGTAAACTGATTGCAAAAGAATGTCTAATTTACTCATCATGCTGTTTGTCAAAACTTTTCTGTGAATTAAAACTGAGCTTGCAATTGTGTAAATAAGTATTCATGTATTTTCACCGTGCAATTAAGTGTCTAATGTACACCTGTTTTTTAGACGGCTATATTGAGTACAAACTCTGGAGGGTAGTTAAAAAGCAGGGCAAGTGTCACACCTGGCGAAGGCACAGTGAAAGATAAGTGCGCAAATTTTGTGAATTCTAAAGCATTTATTTCATAAAGTATTACGTTCTCTTATAGACTATGAGGTCTTATTATCCACATGCAATATGAAAAAAGTAGTTTATACTGGAGAGTATCATTTTAAAAGGAACGACACTGCACAGAATCACTTCATAGTGATCTGCCATATGAGAAAGAGCGAACAGGCCGAAATGGCTACCGTACAGTACAGTCAGGAAATTTTATTTCTGTATTTTACTGTGATTGGGTATTATCCACGGATATCGTTTTATGGGCCGAAGTTGTCACACTGAAGTATTTTGGTAACTTTTCTATATTTTCTTGTAGGTGCCCGTCTGAATTAGCTAACAGCAACTCAAGTTCAGTGAGTATTATTTATTGCTTTACAATTATCGTCTACATTTATACTTTGGAGCTATTTCCCTTCCATGCTCGAAGGATTATGTGTGAAACGGTGTAATAGGAAGCCCACACCCATGTTTCAGTTCTAGCTCAATTCTGAGGCTAAGGTTGCGTGTTCATAAACTGACTTAAGAGCATTTGTTATCCTCATACCATTTTTTGCCCAGTTAGTTGAATTCGAAATCGCATTGTACCGCCTGAGTTGCCACAGACTGTGCCGGCATTTATGAAGCCACACAATTTACTTTTTACGCCCGTCGCGAGCAGAACAAAAACAGAGAGCTGCACAATTTTTTTGAAAGAGGAGTTTCCAGGAGTGGTCTTACTTCCGCAGCATTTAGAACGAAAGAAACGCAGGAGGTCTTTTGTTCTGAAGACGGCAACGGATGCCGGCTGGAGAGGTTTACCGCCGCTCGGTGCACGCTAATCCTGTTAGAAGTAATTAAGGTGCATTAAAGTGTCACTCGCTCTCAGCAGGTTATTCCTTTATGCAGCTTAACCGCGCCACGCAGCTATGCGGGAACAGCCAAGTCGCGGCGACGCAGCCGCGGGGGCGGGAGTCGCGTGCTCGCCTCTGCATGCCGGGCATTCCCCTCTCTGTGCGCAGCGACCCGCCTCCAGATTCCTTGCGGAATTACCGAATTGTTCCGTGGACACACTCTCTGACGGTCTGGAAATTCAGCTGAATTCAGCGAAAAGTTGTACTGGAATGAAGAAAACGTATTTTTATTTGTACCAGACTTTTAGAGACGTTATTGTTTCCTCTCCACCTCGACACGCTCCTACCCCGCCACCTTTTCAGCTCCCACCGTTACCGACCTTACCGATCTTGATGCCTTAGGATATATCCTGTCAATCAATTCCCATCTTTTAGTCAAGTTGTTCCACAAATTTATTTTCTCCCCAGTTCGATTCAATATTTCTTCCTTAGATATCCGACCTAATCGTTATAACAACCCCCTAAGACAGGCTACTTATTCCTCATTCATGCATTTATAGCGAACGTCACTCATCCCGCATGTTTTATAATATTCCAATAGAAGCTGGTATATTACTTATCTTTGATTTGGCGTCAGCGAATAGGCGATGGCGTCCAGTAAAAATCTTGGTTGTACTATATTTCATCCGTGCTTTGGTTGTATAAGACTGAAGCACTAAGTTGACTTCTAACATTAACATCGTTTATTTAGATGATTTATCATCACACTATTGATAACAAACATCTTGGTTAACATAGCAAGACAAACAAACAGTTTTAGCAGAAAAGTAAACTCATCGTAAACAAATGAAGTTCTATATGTGCAGTATACAGGTAGTCTGACCGACAAAAGTTGACCGCTAACAAGAAGCATCTGAACTGAAGTGACTGCTTTGGTACGCTATATCTACATCTACATGACTCTTTTGCAACTCACACTTAATTGCCTGGCAGAGGGTTCTTCGAAATACCTTCAGACTATTTCTCTACCGTTAAACTCTCTCACAGCGCGTGGCAAAAGTGAACACTTACATCTTCCCTTATCTTATTTTATTACGATGATCATTTCTCCCTATAAAGTCTCGCAATACTAAAATATTTTCACATTGAGAGCAGAAAGTGCTGACTGAAATTTCATGAAAATATCTTCCCCAAAGGAAAACGATTTTGTTTTAATGATGTCCATCCCAAATTCTGTATCTTTTGAGTGACACTCTCGCTGCTATTTCACGATAATATAAAACTAGTTGTCCTTCTTTGTACTTTTCCGATGTCAGCCGTTAATCTCATCTGCTAAGGATCCCATATAGCACCCTAATACCCTACCAGAGTACGAGCAAGGGTAGTGTAGGCAATCTCTATAATAGACCTATTGTATCTTCTAAGTGTCCTGCCGATTATACGTGGTTGATTTGCCCTCCCCACAACATTATCTACATGTTCGTTCCAATTTAAGTTGTGCCTAATTGTAATTCCGAGGCAGTTAGTTGAATCGTCAGCCTCCAGATCTGTGTGATCTATCGTGTAATCGAAATTCAAAGGATTTCTTTTTGTAATCGTGTGGACGACCTCACACTTTTCCTCCTTCAGAGACAATTGCCAATTTTCGGATAATTCAGGTATCATGTATAAGTCATTTAATAATTGGTTTTGGATCTTCTGATGGCTTTACTAGGCGGTTAATGACAGTCTGATCTGCAAACAATATAAGACGGCTGCTCCGATTATCTCCTGACTCGTTTATGTAGATTTAGGAATAGCGGAGTGCCTGTAGCAATACCTTGTGGAATGCCGGATATCACTTCTGTTTTGTTCGATCATTTCCATTCGATCACTACATACTGTAGCATTTTTGAGAAAAAATCACGGATCCAGTCCCAAAATTGAAGTGGTACTCCATAGGCAAGCAATTTAATTAGAAATCCCTTGTGTAACGATGGTAAAAACCATCTGAAAATCTAGAAATATGAAATCAGTTTGAGATTCCCTGTGGATAGCAGGCAATACTTTTTGTGAATAAAGATCTAGTTGTGTTTCAGAAGAAAGACATTCTCTGAATCTATTTTGACCGTGCGTAAATGAAAAGTTAGCTTCGAGGCAATTCATAATATTCTAACTCAGTATGCGTTCCAAAATACTACTGAAAGTAGGCGTTAATGATACAGGTCTGTAGTTCAGGGGATTACCCTTATTTACTTCCATCAGTATTGGTCTGGCGTGTGCAAGATTCCAATCTTTTGGTACGGATTTTTCGTCGATCGAGCGGTTGTATATGATTACTAAGTATTATATCAGCATACTTGGGAAAGAACCTTATTGGTATGCTTTCTCCACAGAACGATTTGCCATTATTAAGTGCTCAAGCTGTTTCGCTACAATCTGATCATGTTGACCATTGTTCTAGATTCGAATTCTTGAATGTACACTTCGTCTTCTTTGGTGAAGGAATTTCGGAAAACTGTGTTCAGTAACTCCGCTTTATTGGACTGTCATCTGTAAGGTTACCATTGGTATCACGTAGTGAAGGTATTGATTGAGTCTTTCTGTTGGTGTACTTTACGTACGATCATAATGTCTCTGAATTTTCTGTGAGCTTTCAAGACAGAGTTCACTGTGCCAGGTGTTGTATCGCGCGCTTATTTTTCCAGCTTCAGTAAAACATCGCCACTCTTGGATATTTTGTGTTCTTTTAAATCTTACATGCATTTCTAGTTGCTATTGCAAACAATGTTCACACTTGTTTTATATACCAAGGGGGATCAGCACGATCAATTATTAACTTATATAGCACAAGTCTCTCATCTGCCTCAGATACTACTATTTTTTCTCGATATATTCCACAAGCTTCTAGAATCTGATTTGCGTCAAACCAATAAGTGGTACAATTTCCGCTTCTAGGAATACAGACAATTACAAATAACCTAAATTCGAACGATCACGTAGATAATATTGTGGGTAGAGGAAACCAGAGACTACGATTCATAGGCAGAGTACTTAGAAGGTGGAACAGCTCTACTAAAGAGACTGCTTACACCACGCTTGTCCGCCCTGTTCTGGAGTATTGCTGCGCGGTGTGGGATCCACATCAGGTGGGACTGACGGATGACATCGAAAAAGTGCAAAGAAGGTCAGTACGTTTTGTATTATCGCGGAATAGGGGAGATAATGTCACAGACATGATACGTGAATTGGAGTGGCAATCATTAAAACAAAGGCGTTTTTCGTTGCGACGGGATCTTTTCATGAAATTTCAATCGCCAGTTTTCTCCTCCGATTGCGAAAACATTCTGATGGCAACCACCTACATGAAAGTAATGATCATCACGATAAAATAAGAGAAATCAGGGCTCCCACAGAAAAATTTAAGTGCTTGTTTTTCCCGCGTGCCGTTAGAGAGTGGAATGGTAAAGAGACAACTTGAAGGTGGTTCATTGAACCCTCTACCAGGCACTTTATTGTCAATATCAGAGTAATCAGGTAGATGCGGATGTAGATGTAAAAGAAATTGTATTTATTATGACTGTAAAATTCTGAGAAATACAATAAAAATAAAATATATTTATATGGTTAACAAAAATAAATTCAATAATTCTAAAATATGCCACGTTTAAATGGCAATATGTATTTTACTTTGGAAAAATACTGACTTATGTGTGAGAAATGTAAGTATGTTTTTGTAATATAACAACAGCTTTCTGTTTAATGACACTCTAATTTCCGCGAAATATTACGTATGTCACCCTTGGAAAAATGTTCGATCCAGGCGGCATTTGTTGCAACTCACATAAAGTGTAACTTATAGGATAACTAATATTTAATGAGAAAAATTTTCATACTGAGAAATACAAGTAACGTTTCATTGAGGTTTCATATAATCTGAAACGTGTAGTGTACCGGCGTAACATCAAGCGCCGGCACGTCGACATGAAATGTTACATCAGAGAAGCCTTTGAGACGACGTCAGCCAATAGAACGCCGAATGGAACTACACCGCGACAGAAGCGCCACGTATACGGAGAGAATATAAGCGCCGCTCCAGCTAGCCTCGGCCGCACTAGAAGACAAATGTGAACCAAACGTAACTTCTGATCTATATTAATTGCTTGCTTGGAAATTGTATATATATACAAAAGTACACTGATTGTTTGCATGTTGCCAATTGCTTCCGACACCTGTTTGTGAAAAGGCAAAGTTAAGTACTATCAATTCAGTTTAATGTAATAAACTCCATTAATAAGATTTGCTTGGATGTTATCTGGCTATCCGAGAAGACAGCTTCCTAGGCACCCTATATTAGACGAGTGGGCAGGATCCCAGAAATAGTATTTTCGAAAATGCTTTAGTATAACGTGCTAGTACAATAGAGATGAACCGTGTACATCATAAATGTAGTTAGAATGAACACTTCCGATAGAAAAGATAAAATCGCAATCTTCGTTTAACCGAGGGTGGTATCGCAAACTATAGTTAACGTAAAAATCCCATGACTCCCGGAATTCAGAATAGCTTGGGCATAAGTGTTAGTTACCTTGAAAAGAAAACTGACATCTAGCAGTCTCTACCAGAAATTGCTTCTTGCTTCTTGCAGAAAAACACTTCGAATATAGGCGTGCATAAAATAAAATCTTGGTTGCGGATGAGGTGGGAAGGAAGAGATTGCAAGCTTCCGAGATCTGGTGTTCGAGGAGAATTTTCAAGATACCATAGCTGACATAAAGTCACAGAACAAGAAGTTCTGACAAGAGCAGAAGACACAAGGAGTCTATTTAAGTCAATGTTAAGATGAAAAGCATAGTTAACCATAAAATTCGCCATTCATCCCATTTCACTAATCAGAGGGATGATGGAGAAAAGAAGACAGGGGAAGCTACCGAAAAATACGTTCATAACTTAAAGCTGCCAGAAAATATGAAAGCATCAAGAGAAATGAGGAACTATGAGTGAGCCCACCAACTTAAAGGCTGAGCAGAAAAAGGAGATGCTTCCTTTATGGCTCCACGTTTCAGAATCTCCTGTTCTTGTCTGGACTGTTTATTTTCCACGTTTTACTTCCTTTCAAAGGCACATACCAGAAAATATCTTCAGAAAGGATTCGTTAGGCTTCAATTTATATTCGATGGTAACAAATTTATCTCTCTGAGACACACCTTCCTTACAGGATAAATTAAAACTTTTATCTGTGCCGGTACCTTTTCTTTAAATCCAGCACGCGTGCCGGCCGCGGTGGCCGAGCAGTTCTAGGCGCTCTAGCCCGAAACCGCGCGACTTCTACGGTCGCAGGTTCGAATCCTGCCTTGGGCATGAATGTGTGTGATGTCCTTAGGTTAGTTAGGTTTAAGTAGTTTTAAGTTCTAGGAGACTGATGACCTCAGATGTTAAGTCAAATAGTGCTCAGAGCCATTTGAACCATTTTGAACGCCTTTCCAGGGCTTACACCCTCATCTTCATGTGGATCAGAGGATTACGCTACGTTATACCTTGTTGGGAATAGCCATTTGTCCGTTTCAGACTTCATTTCGAAGCTGTTCTGGCAGAAAGAACTCTAAGGTATTTTATAAATATATATTTTCATTATTAGATGGCACAGAAACACGAAACAAATCTACGGAAGTTCGGCGCCAGCGAAGCCGTAAACGGTCTGCCCGATGCCTCATCCTGCTTCATTCAGTTTGACCCCCGAGCCAGACCAGCAGCTGCAGCTTCGTCACCATCCTGGACGCATCTTACTAACTGCATTTACCGTCTTGAAGTTAGTAGCATTGTAACTGACCAACACCTTGAATAAAACACAGCAATGCCGCTCGCATACACACGCAGTTGCTTTCACTCGCCGAGCGAAAGTGTCTCGCATTACGACCGCAAGCCAACAGCGCCAATCACGTGGTAGGTTTCACCCGAATCTACTTATTAATCACCTTGATCTGCTCTCCTCGTTCAGAACTCTCTCGCCAACTTCATTGTAGTTCTGTGTACCTTGGTATTGTTTAGTATATGTTGTATAGTTTTTGGGTTATTTTTGGTTTGCAGTGAGAGTGATGTAAGCTCTATTTTCATTCGATGTGTCATACTTGTACTCTGCACTTTTTCCAAACAGTAGCCTTCAATAGTCGATATGTTATGCCACAGAGATTTTGGGGTTTTGAGGACAGGCTGTGTGATCTTTGGTTGTCAGCAGCATTATCGTTGCATGTAGCATTCCATGGGAAGTAAGTGAGGTGATTGAGTCGGGTTTTGATCACACCACTGAATGGTATGGCTTGCAGAGCACAGAGGTAAAGAGACAGAAGATGTTGAATTCTGGAAATTAATTTGGGAAGTGTGAAGGTTTACGGGTTACGTTTTTCATGTTTCGCTCTCCCTCACGTAATTTATGTTGTCTGGAAAATGGAACTTTTTAATGGGATTTTTCTTCATTGGTTTGAGTTAGTCAGTTTCATCGTTCAGACGCAATTACGTAAAATTATCAGATCACATGGTTTTCACTTAGAATTTAAAGATTTACCGCACCTCCAGCAGTTTCTTTCATTAATTACAAGACGAACTGTTGTGTAAAAAGGAGATAATTTTTTTTAAAGATGATTGCAGTTGTCAAAGTATCAGAGTTTCAATATAATTTTTGAGTGCTGGTCTCTGTTTCATCGGTCAGTAAATGCAATACCTGAGATTGTCGATCACGAATTTCATTTTCTGACTACGTTGTGTCGTTGCACGGCACTAGGCGGGACGCAGTAGTTTAAGTCGAAGATTAATCAACTTGGAATAGTTGCACGTCATTGCATTGTTCTTGCACAAGGCGTTCCTCCCCGTAGCTGCTGCGCTGCATTGTTTTATGTTCATCACTTTCGAGCAGTACCGAGTTTCCTTTGCCACAGGTAAACCACATGAAACTGTTACGGCCAGATTAAAATTATAGTCGTCCGTTGCGAAACTGTTATCAAGTTTAAGTTTATATCAGTTTGGATTCCGTTTCTTATGCAGACAGTCTTACTCTTGCAGTGCAGTATTACATACGCGTGTGTATTATCTAGTGTTTGCAATTTTATGTACTCAGTTGCTTACGCAGAATCGCAGAACATTTTAGGGATCTATTTTTGTTTATATATTATTACGAAATTCCTTTTGGAATTTCGGGCATTTTTATTCTGTTAGTCTAGAAGGGTGGTGAAGTTTTTGTATTTATTGATCTGCTTCATTCTCTAATGAACAATTTTAAATTAGATCTCAGATTTCTCTTTAATTCTATGACTTGACATCTGATTGATGCCACTCTGGAAGGGTCTCTTAGGTAATAGCTGAGTTTAATTTGAAATCATTACCATTATAGGAGATAAGGGGATAATTACAGTTTATTATCTATCTCAAAAATATTCCTTGTGTCCGATTTAGTTGGTTCATTATTTTAGGTCTATTTTCAGTGGGTCTCCTGATCCTTAATTAAGGACGTCACACTATAAAAGAAACAAGGTGAATACCAGTCTTGTGAAAGAAACTGTTTCGGACTCAACACACAGGAATGCAGATGCACGGTAATCTAAGCTATTGTGATCTGAGCTACTGCAATTATAAAATGATTTTCGTGAGTTGACCAAACAAGTTGAACCAGCAGAATAGCCCGTAATAAATTTTTTTAGCATTCAGTAATATATTTAGCACGACAAAACTCAGTTATTTTAATATAATGGAAAGAAACTTTGATTATACTGTGATTTGTACTCTCTACTTGCATCCGACTGGTTATGCGATCGCTCTCGGGAACTTCAACACGCACCACAAATTACTGTGGATTGAAAAATTTCTTACATTCAACAAGCACTATTATTATTCTGAATCACTGAAACTACTAGAAACGTTACACGAGTCTGCTGTCCATAGAACAGAGTAACGTATATGCTCAAAATCTACCTATGAATTTTACACACGACAGCAATTGCATACCGGGGTGGCCGAGCGGTTCTAGGCGCTACAGTCTGGAACCGCGCGACAGCTACGGTCGCAGGTTCGAATCCTGCCTCGGGCATGGATGTGTGTGATGTCCTTAGGTTAGTTAGGTTTATGTAGTTCTAAGTTCTAGGGCACTGATGACCTTAGAAGTTAAGTCCCATAGTGCTCAGAGTCATTTTTTGAGCAATTGCATAATCACATCTGTTTATTTTCTCCGTTATGTTCTCATAGCCAAATCCTTTGCGGAGAGTGCGCGTAATGGAAGCTCAAATGTGTGTGTGTTGGGGGGGGGGGGGGGAAGGGTGCGCATCTCAACCTCCATTGTTAACAAAGAAATCACGCAAGATAGAAACTATAAAATATTTAAACACCTTCAGTGGCTGTAATTGCCTTTAAACAATACCTTAACTTATACTAATAAACACACTGGAGGATTTGAGTCAACTCAAAACCACTAACGCTCCCATAATTTATGTGCAAAGAAAACGGCACAAAATACCGAATATTAGACCACATTGAGCTTGAATTAACAGCTGTTTCTGCTAACTACTCATCTAATCATACCTAATTCCCGAACGTACTGTTCACTGACACCATGTGACAGAAGCCTCTACCCAAGTACCCAACGCAAGGAAGTTCTCCATAATCTAAAATTTACTGCTTTAATTCAACGATACTTCATTTCCTCAAATATGTAAAATCCCTTCTAGAGCAGAGCGGCAAAAGAAACTTCAGGTCTTTCAGGGCTTAAGTCTCTCATCCTCTTTCGCACCAGTTATACTCCGTACCATATTACGAAGAAATGTATTTAAAATTATCACTAAACCATTGCAAATCACACAAGCGAAGCAGCATGTCACTTGAGCTCTACGTTGAAATACCTTTAATTATTAATTATTGACTTACCCGAGTACCAAGCTGATGGCCACTACACCATCTCACGAAACCAAGTTCCTATCTCACTACCATGAAATTAGCATAAAATTGCCTAAACAGTCGTATTGTCAGAGGTTCCCCATCGACGCTGACTGTAAACAAACATTGCTCGTAAGGTTAACGATTGTGTGGCTCATTTACCGGACACTTTCCGTTCCCTTGTGACTCCGAGCATGGAGACAACTTCCCACACTGCTGACCAGGAACACTGGCGTACCCCATACCCAACGCTCTCTACCCCGAGTTAGAAGTCTGCAATTGACTTAGTCGGCGACTCCCTCTCTAGCTATCGACGCTCGCTGCCTTTAACGTCTGCTGGTTTTATTGCCCAGTCTTCCCTACAGTTTGATCTTTCCAAACCACCACTCTCACTGTATCTTTGTTTAGTTTCTCTGCTACTAGTACAAGCGCACCGTGATTTGTACTGTCACATGTGAGAAAGGATAAAAGGAAAATGGAAGTGCGATCACTGAAACAAATCAACACTCTTTGCCTTTCGACACCCTGATGGAAGCTAGACATTCTGTCATTATCTGAAATTATCTCCACACACTATCAAATTCAAATCCAAACAGTCCACGGGCTTTAATGAAAAGAAACTAGTAATTACGTTTCAATATGAAAGGATGAAATCAAAAATAGACAGAGATGAGAAGAGCATGACGTTTTACAATGTAACAGATATATCGGTTCACTTTAAGATAGAAACTGCTGGGACATGCCAAGACAGAAGCCACATCCATGACAACAGATAAGGCTCCATTACCCTCCTAAATATAGTGGTGCTGGATAGAAACGCGGATTACAGAGTTCTTTGACAGAAATGGAAAACGAAATGGAGAAAGATTTGGTGTTATGCAAAGGTTCAGACATACCACGTACGATATTGCAGTTAAGGAATGATGATGTATATTTAATACACTATGTGATCAAAAGTATCCGGACACCTGGCTGCAAAGGACTTACAAGTTTGTGACGCCCTCCATTATGTAATGCTAGAATTCAACATGGTGTTCGCCCACCCTTAGCTTTCATGACAGCTTCCACTCACGCAGGCATACGTTCAATCCGGTGCTGGAAGGTCTCTTTTGGAATGGCAGCCCATTCTTCACGGAGTTCCGCTTTGAGGAAAGGTATCGATGTCCGTCGCTGAGGCCTGTCACGAAGTCGGCGCTCCACAACATCCCAAAGGTGTTCTATAGAATTCAGGTCAGGACTCTGTGTAGGCCGGACCATTACAGGGATGTTATTGTCTTGTAACCACTCCGCCACAGGCGGTGCATTATGAACAGGTGTTCGATCGTGTTGTAAGATGCAATCGCCATCCCTGAATTGCTTTAAAACAGTGGGAAGCAAGAATATGATTGGAACATCAATGTAGGCCTGTGCTGTTATAGTGCAAAGCAAAACAACAAAAGGTGCAAGCCCCCTCAATGAAAAACAAGACCAGACCATAACACCACCGCCTCCGAATTTTGCTGTTGCCGCTACACCGCTGGCAGATGACGTTCACCGGGTATTGGGCACATTCACATCCTCTCATCGGATCGCCACATTGTGTACCGTGATTCGTCACTCCACACACGTTTCTCCACTGTTCAGTCGTCCAATGTTTACGCTCCTTACACCAAGCAAGGCGTCGTTTGGCATTTACGGCGTGATGTGTGGTTTGTGAGCAACCACACGACCGTGAAATCCAAGTTTTCTAACCTCCCACCTAATTTTCATAGTGCTTGCAGTGGATTCTTATGTTTTTTTGGAATTCCTGTGTGATGGTCTGGATAGATGTCTGCCTATTACACGTTACCACACTGTTCAACTGTTGGCGGTCTCTGTCAGTCAACAGACGAGGTCGGCCTGTACGCTTTTGTGCTGCACGTGTCTCTTCACGTTTCCACTTCACCATCACATCGGAAACAGTGGACCTAGGGATTTTTAGGAGTGTGGAAATCTCGCATACAGACGTATGACAGAAGTCACACGCAATCACCTGACCATGTTTGAGGTCCGTGAGTTCCGCGGAGCGCCCCATTCTACTCTCTCATGACGTTAAATGACTACTGATGTCGTTGATATGGAGTACCTGGCAGTAGGTGGCAGCACTGTACATGTGAAAAACGTATGTTTTTGAGGTGTCCGGATACGTTTGATCACATAGAGTATGTGAGGTGAGATAAGGGCACCAGTGACAAGAAATCAGTGTAGAAAATAGATCATGTTGTTGGATGACACATGGATTGTCACCTATGGAGAACGAAATTAGATGTTAGGACGACAGTAGATTTGTGTAATTAATTTCGTTATTCTGGCCCTTGGCCATAGTACATCAGGAACAGCTTGGTGAAGGCGCCCAGTCGCCTTTCATACGAAACAATAGATATCAGGTGATATTGACAGCGCAAAGAGTGGAACTGTGCGTGGCGTCACACGAATGCCACTGTCAGCAACATCTCCTGCTACAGCTGTGATAATCACATGGCAGCGCAGCTGTCGGAACCACCAAGGTGGCTGTGACCTCCCTCCAGCAAGCAAGAGGCTCTCTGCTCCGGTGGTGGCTGGTCTCATGACTCAGGGCATCCTGTGGTCAAACAGTGGTCCCAGCACTGCATTCCAGGATATCGCTCCAGGTGTCTTGGGCCCATTGTGTAGGCTGTGATACTGAGACGAGAAAACTTTAGTACGCAAATAAATGAGTGCTCAAACGCCCCAGACTCTGTTTCTTTAAGACTTGTGGCACGTACTCTACACACTCCCATGGTGGCAGATGAGGGAAGCCTTCCATCCTTCTGCTAGCATATTGCAGCTGTTGCTATACTGTGCCCAAGTGGCTCTGCTTCGCAACATGTGTCTGCCGTGTTTTGCTTCACGTTGCAGTGCATACCACACGTGACTGACTGTCTCTGTTTCTACTTACTTCCGCTATGGTGTAATTTTTGACCAAATATGGTCGGTACACTACATTGCTCTTCTTTTATGAAGACCTGGTCCCAATGGTCGACAAAACTAGATTATCCTTTACACCAAAGTTCTGGGCAACTTGAGCTTCTGTTTCACCTTTTCAGAATGATTCTAAAAATTGATTTCATTAACTCTATCATTTAACCTTACATATTTCTAGAGGACCCCTAGCCCTACTCCTTAATTTAAACAAGGTGGAACTTATTTCATTAGCAGGCTTCTTGCACAATAACTTCTAACTCTCTATTACAAACTTACAGTCTAAAATGAATCGGTTACCCTTAAACTGCACTCTTGGGCGTTCATTTTCTTCTGCTGCTTCTATGCTCAGGCTACCTAATCCACTGGAATCTGAACTACAGGTGGGTGCGAACTCAGTCCTGTGTCTCGTTTTCTATTTACCTAAGCAAGGACCACTTTCATCAGAACAACTGCCGCTTTTGTTATTGGTATGACAATAGTCAGTGTTGTCACTTTCCAGTACTGGTTTTCCCAATATAAATTTACATGTTGCAAAAAGGTTTCCAGGGAGACTCTTCACTTCTGTTGTTTCAAAAGAATGTTTGTAGACTCCATCTATTCTGACACTAGAGTTTGATCTAAGCTGGTTATATTTGTGACAGGTAGCACTTTCATTGGCTTCTCTGGCCAATACAAAAGAGGCTACGAAATATTCAGGTGGGTTATCCCTAAAATTTCCGCCAGCAGATAGAAAGTAAGCTCCATTATCTCACATGCTGATTTGTTTAGTAACAAAACACTCCCGTTCAATTTTAGCCACTTTGTTTACGTAAGCTTCCCCTTCTCGAAACAACTAGCCAGTTCTACCGTCTTGTGAAGGCTCGACCTGCTGAAAGTTCAATTCCGAGTCGACGACTTCTTTATTGCATTCTCTTACCTCCTTCAGTCCCATTATGAGTCTTTTCCCTCTCTTATTACCATTTTCGGTTAGACTGTGATTCCCCTTAGTAGCATTTTTGTAACTCTCCTTCCTCTATTTCTGTATATCTTCCCTTATCTTTTGCAATTAATAATAGTCGCTGCGCTTTTACTCTTACAAATATCCCCCATTTGACAGGATACCCATGAAGTATGTATTACTCGTAACATGACTGTTTCCCTGCTACTGCTATAGAAACGGAAATGTAAACTTTCGCTCCATAAGTTGTCACCGACACTATGGCTACCTTGGAATAAAAAGGTAAGTTATTGTGCTTGGTCTCTAAAACCAACCCCAATTCCGGCAATAGTTCCTTCTGTACTTCCCTTAGACCCTATAATACTGCTCTATCGACAGCAAGTTTAGCCCTAGCTGACCTCTTACAGCCTACTGAATAGCCTCCTGTAGTTCTGTTACTTTTCATTGTGCTCGGCTGCGGACTGCAACCATTTTTTCATCACTACTTCCCCATCTAAGATTTCGGCCTCAGTTTACAGTTGCCTAATTAATTGCCTCTTCCACATCTATGGCATACAGCACTACTTCTCCAATCAGCTGACACAGTAGTAGTGTGTTATTCAATATGTCCTTCTCTTAACTTCCAATACACGAAGTGTGTCAATCACTCAAGGATATGTGCCCTTTCACCAACTGCTTAACCTCTTCTACAGTACCGTTCACACTTCCAATGTCTACCTCGTTAGCAGTGCAAAATGTTGTTTTCATGAGCCGACCAATCCAATCCCTCTTCCTTCGCGTATGTGGAATAACCCCCGGTACCTGGGTCATCTGATTCCTTAATTTCTCGTATGCCCCATGTACTCTCTCACATACCCCGGCAGCTCCTTTGAGTATCCCGTGTCTCCTGCATTCCCTGAGGTAATTGGTCGAATGCTGCTTCAAATTTACTCACCTCATTACGCATCTGCTATGCGTTGGATACCATCTGCATCACCCAGCGATGACTGGTCATCACTACGTTTTCCTGCTTGGCAAACAGCACTCCCCATTCCAGGTGCTGCTTCCGTAACGCCTCCACGCAGGCGAAGATTAGTAGTCACCCTACGAACCGCATCACCTCGCCTTCCCTGCACCTCACTCATGGCAGAAATACCTAATATATTTCTTGCCCTAAAATTCTCTGTTTCACTGCAACTGCTTCTATTAATTACACTAAATATATAATTAACCTAAAAAATAATAAATGACTGTCTCCTAGACCTTCATCCATATGAGTTCCTCGTTACCGTTTCATTCACAACGCCTTATTTATCTTCACATACCTTTCTCCTTACTCATCCTTCCTGGCCCGCATCTCCTATTCCTCGTATAACTTCCAGACTAACTTGAAAATGTTTCAAAAGCCCTACATGCCCTACTGTTGTTCTAGTCGGCAACTGAATCTTATCACTTGCTGTGGATGTAGTCTGTACCACTTGGTATGGCTCCTGATACTTTGTCTTTCCCGTAGGCACATACGAAGTTGATAGCATCATCCACTGGCAAACTTAGTACATTCTTACCGTATGGCCCACTGCTTCTTCCTTTTTCTCCAGTGCTCATGTATTTGCCATCCATACTCTATTCCAATTTTCCCTTAATCACTCTGCAAATTGCTTAATAGACTCTCCAGTTTCCCTTTCTTTATTTTCAACACGTCCAACAGTGAAGGCCTTTCACGAACATATACTGCTTGTTATGGGGATAATCTTATTTTGTATGCTGTTTTGAGTTGTAGGCGGAGACGATGTACTTCTAATATACATCCCAGTCGGTTTGTTGTGAATCAGCATAGTATCTCCCCGATTATCCAATGGCGTCTTGCAGTTTTTCCATTGGTTTGTGGATGAAGAGGGCTCGTCCTTAACTTCTTCACATCCAGTAACTTACACAATTCCTTGATTAGATCTGACATGAATTTCGTTGCCTGATCTGTCACTATTGTTTCAGACACTCCAAGTTTCAGTATCCAATAATTCACAAGTGCTTGTGCTACTGTTGCTGCTTGCTGGTTTAGCATCGCGACCATTTCTGTCTATCTGCAAAAATGTTCTACAGTTGAATGTACTTATTCCCTGCAGGTATTTTATTTAATGGACCTTAAACCACAAATTCCAAAGGTGCTAATGCTTCAGGTAACCTCGGAAATGGTACTCTTGTTCGACATAAATACACTCCCTGTGCACACTGTATCGAATTCCGTTGATACTGGTTTATGTCCTTCTGCCTACTTCTTCACTAATACCTTTCTGCAACTGTTCTGTTGGTAGATCTGCAACCTCCTTGACCCGCTAATATGTGATCATGAGCTTCTTGTAGCATTCTGTTGGTTAGCTTCGCTGGTTCCACTACCTGCGGTCTACCTTCGTTTCTCTGCATAGCAGCCCAGCCTGTATACAAACATCTGAGGTCATCAGTCCCCTACATTTAGAAATACTTAAACCTAATTAACCTAAGGACATATCACACATCCATGCCCGAGGCAGGATTCGAACCTGCTACTGTAACAGCACCGCGGTTCCTGACTGAAGCGCCTAGAATCACTTGGCCACAGCGACTGGCTCTGCTTAAGCCATTCGCATTTCTGTGCTTCTAACTAGGTTCATGTGTAAGTTCGAAATCTGATTCACTCAGTCTTATTGATCATCACATTAACCTACTAGAATACTCCTTTCACCCCAACAACCCATTAATGCCGCATGATCTGTTATTAATCTAAACATTTTACTGTACAGATAACATCTGAAATGTATGGATCCATGTATCAGCCTTAACATCTCTTTCCTCACTGTAGAATAAAGTCCTTCTGCAGAATTTAACTGTCTTGGTGCATAAGCTACTAGATGTTCTACGCCTTTTACCTCTTGTGACGACACACAGCCAAATGCATGGTTTGATGCATCACAAGATAAAACAAATTTTCTATTAAAATCCGGAAATACCAATACCGGATTCGATGTTAAAGCGTCTTTCATCTCCTAAAATGCACATTGGGACTTTTCTGACCACACAAATTTAGTACCCTTTTTTAGGAATTGTGTCAATTGTTTGGCAATATCCGCGAATCATTTTATGAAATGGCGGTAATAGTTCACGTCTCCTAAGAATGATTGCAACTCTTTTACATATTCTGGTTTAGGTAATTCAAGTGCAGCTCTAATTAATCTTGGGTCTGCCTTAGACCCATCTTCAGTTATGATATGGCCGGCCGAAGTGGCCGTGCGGTTAAAGGCGCTGCAGTCTGGAACCGCAAGACCGCTACGGTCGCAGGTTCGAATCCTGCCTCGGGCATGGATGTTTGTGATGTCCTTAGGTTAGTTAGGTTTAACTAGTTCTAAGTTCTAGGGGACTAATGACCTCAGTAGTTGAGTCCCATAGTGCTCAGAGCCATTTGAACCAGTTATGATATGACCTACGTATACTACCTCTTCCATCACAAAATTACGTTTTTATGTACTTATTTTTAACTTCGCTACTTTTAACCTTACCAATACTTCTCTTAATCGCTGCATATGCTGTTTCACATCACTCACATAGACAATTATGTCATTGAGGTACACAAAGCATTGCCGTGGTTTTAAACCTCGGAGTACTCCTTCCAATGATCTCTGAAACGTTGCAGGTGTATTTTTAATCCGAATGGCATCCTTCTGAGTTGGTAGTGTCCCCAGGTTGCCGAAAACGCTGTTTACTGTCGCTCCTGCGGTGCAGCCCCTGTCTGATGATAGCCACTCTTAAAATCCGTGCTGACAAATATTTGTATTTCCCTAAACGATCCAAGGTTTCTGTGACGTTTGGCAAAGGGTAGACGTCCATTACAGTTTTCGCATTTAGATGTCTGTAGTCACAACAAAACTTATATTTTCGTGTTAAATCCGTTGTTTTTTTTTTCCTTGTTTGGTATGACGACTATTCCTCCAGCCATGCACTATTACTTTCTTCAATTACTCCATCTTTCAGCTGTTGATCGATAAATTCCTTCAAAATTGGCTGCAAGTACATAGGTATTATGTATGGTTTGCGGTAGACTGGTGATTCATTTCCCGTTGGTATGCAGTGCTGTTTAATATGTGTAGCTGGTAAGAACCCATCGGACGATGGCTAGAGTAAACCATCCACTTCCAGTATTACCAATACCAGCATCAAGACTGACATTCACTCGACATCCACGGAAAACTATAGGTCCATTCAATATAACACATTGTGCAGTTCCATTTGTGCCAAGTTTATTTTCGAGGCTTACTATGTGTTTGTAGACAGGCATGTGGTGGCGGCATTGACGATAAACACGTCGACGAGGCATAGTACTTCAATGCTGTTGCAGATGGAGCTCACAGCGGAATGACTCCGCTGGCGTGCACTGCCCGCTTATATGGCGAGCAAACGACCTTGGTTACGTAAGGCAGCTGATTAGGGACTTAGACTCTGCAGGAACCAGCAAGCGAGCGTTATCCCGGACGCGCACACAAGTAGCTCTGGGTGTGCGCGTCTGCTGGTGCGCCGGCCTAGCACCGAGCCACGCGGGTTGCGTAACCAGCAGGCTAGGCGCCCAGCGGGCAGTGCAGCACTATGCTTTGTAAATTTTTTAAAACTCTTGCATCCTTGAGCCCCCGGTTCGAGGTGTACCCTTGTCCGGTTAGTGGCTGAGGCTACAGATCACTTTATTAATAATTATAATACAGAGTTACATCACCAGTTAGAGTTACATTCTCCGCAAGTACACCAAGTCCTTTCATCCATACATGTATTTTTTCATCATTACTAACCATACGACAAGAACGCGTATACAATGTAATGGGCGTATTGCTATATACATAACTAGGTAGACTGGGACTTAGCATCTATTCCACAATGCAACATAAATCCCTAAATTCCAATAGTAGTTTTTCCATCCATTCCCTATTGCTTCCCTGTAGATGGTTCACACCTCGTAATGCAGTTGCAATGTCGTCCAACGATTGTCCATTGCTGACAACGGTCGTGTGCCATTCTTCTTCCTCTAGGATATTCAATGAGCGATTAACAACCCCTTTGTTAATCCTATGCCTATGAAAATAGGTACCTTCTTTTCACCCTTTATTTACTGTATGCGTACAATACCTGTTTTAAAAAAGCAACCGCCTGATGTAATACTTCATTCTCTTCTAACAGTTCTACAGCACACCAAATTCCTACCTGGAAGCTAAATTCAGCAGTGACCCAAAGTGCTTTCCCACTATCCTTAGGAACACAATTGTATGACTCAGTTGTTAGTGTCGTCGTTCGTGCTTTAATAGGTTCATCTTTCGGGACACACTTCCCTTGCGATATCGCTTCACTGGCAATGGCTTCACCTAATTGAAACATTTCCGGCTCATGTTCCACCCTATGCTGCGGAAGTTCGGTTTCGGCACAATGCCGATATAAAATGTGTAATCGTAGAATCAAATCATAGCCCTCACTCACATGTGGCACAATCTCCACACATTGCTTGAATTGCACTGCATTCAGGTAAAAGAGTACGTCCACGATTCCTAACTGTGTGACATCTTTATCCCCCACTCCACGCAGTCTGTACCGTGGTGGATTCCTTTGTTTACGTTTCACCAGATCACTACTGGCGATCTACATATGCACCCCTGTATCCAAAACATCCTTTAGCCCATGTTTTCTGTATTTCCTCTTATCATGCAGTCTACATTTCCAGACGATTTCATAACGTCAGATCTTACTGGGAATGACCCTAGTGGACCTGGGGTTCGCATTGGCGCTTATCACCTTAATCTTCTCCGATCCTCTACTTCTAAAACTATTACTTCCACTTACTTTATTTACATCACCCTAGTGTTGGCGACACCGCCTCCTTACTTGCCTCTTTCGTTCACACCAGAAACATTTTATATTGGCTGCGAACGTTGTCCGTTTTACCCTGCATCGATCTCCTCACTCTCTACAGGTAGCCGCACTTGTGAGCGCAAATCTGTCAAACCGTTTGTCAGTACACTTCTTGATGTTTCCGCATGCATCCCTCTTAGAACGGAATCGAGCGTCCTCTGCTCAGCTTCTTACAAAATAATTTCATTGACTGCAGCGTCCTGCCCTAACTCAGACGTACTTCCATTAATTTTTCTTATCCTGTCTGCAAATCATATCACAGTTTCCGTATTTCTCTTAGTTATTACTCCATATTGTACCCTATAACATCTGGCGCTACTTCGTTTCATATATCTCTAAATTAACACTTCATTATATCCTTCGAATGTTGCATCTCTGTCAGATTTTCACGGTCTCCTTCAAAGGCCTGCACGTTCTCAGTTGTTATACCAGGAAAAGGAGTAATTAACCTGCGAGTGAGAACTCTACACCCCGTTGTGATGATCGCGATTCTACCAACCCATGCAGTTCTGTATTATCCTCTATTAACTGTGTTGTCTTTTCTAATAATATTCGTACTGCTTCCAGCTCTGACACCCCTTGTGTTTCTGGTTCTGTCGAAGCTTTGACCTCGATTGTGAAAACTAACACTCACAAGACTAGAAATACATTAACTTAATTCTTACGTATAATCATGTGCCATCTCCGCCTCTGGCATTACCTAGCAATATACCCGCAACGATTACATGTATAACATTTTACTGAAACTGATTCTGTATATACGTTGAATGGCTCTCAAGGTTACACAATGCACATCTAACAGGCACTAACCAATCGTGACTTCCATTACTACTAAAACTGGATCCATTTTCTCTACTCACAATAAAATCTACTTTACAAAATGCATGACTGTCAAACCTCTTCTCCATGACAAAAATATAACCAAAATTTTTGGACTTACTGTACTATAGGCTGTAGGTTGTACCATTACCTCCTTTCTGCGTAATTGTTGTGTTGTAGAAATAATTTAGTTATTATGTATAAGTCAATGCAGATTGCTACGTGTGGTCTGAAATACTCGCGCAGGAGTCGGTCACAACCTACATCAATGTTAACGTAACGTAGCAGTTCAAATTCTTGAGTATTGTTTCTGAAACGCCACGTATATTTTGAGCGCGAGTAAATGCGTCTTACACATACGTAGCATGACATAATCTCAATACGTAGGCAAAAAGTTATTTATAATTAATGGAAATGTTAAGTTCTCTTTCAACAAATGAGAAAGTAACGTAACCTGCAACTAACCCAGCAATAATATAGAGCATTAAATGGTTTCTTTTCTCAGAAAATTTATCTAACGTTACACAGAAAGATGGAATGGTACAAACACCTGCGTGTTATTGAAATAATTGCAAAGAATTTTTTTAACTTGATCTCTTTAAGAATTGAGTTTTTAATCCTTTGAATTAACTGAAAATATTCTAAACCGGAGATGAAGGCTCTCCTAAGCCTTGCGGTGTTAAATCTCAGAATAAATTTTGAAATAAAAAATATTAACTAACTTTAATATTAAAAAAATGACTGTAAACATTCATAAAAGCCCTTAGGATTATTCTCGTTTACGACTGAAGCTCACAAACACTGAAATATTATTTAGTACACGTAATGGTGGACTCAGCATCACAGAAACAGTAGAAGCCGGATAGGCAGTCTACAACAATATTGTTATCTTTAAATAACTTTCACTTTCAATTAACGGTATATTGTAACGTTAAAGCTCACACAAATGTACAGACAGCGAGTTATACATACATTGACCCACAGGCGAGAGTGAACAAACAGGCGAAAAACAGGGAAAGAACAGGGGCGACAACATGGATCTTGTGTTTATACAGGGTGTTACAAAAAGGTACGGCCAAACTTTCAGGAAACATTCCTCACACACAAATAAAAAAAAGATGTGATGTGAAAAACAGAGAAAGAACAGGGGCGACAACATGGATCTTGTGTTTATACAGGGTGTTACAAAAAGGTACGGCCAAACTTTCAGGAAACATTCCTCACACACAAATAAAGAAAAGATGTTATGTGGACATGCGTCCGGAAACGCTTAATTTCTATGTTAGAGCTCATTTTAGTTTCGTCAGTATGTACTGTACTTCCTCGATTCACCTCCAGTTGGCCCAATTGAAGGAAGGTAATGTTGACTTCGGTGCTTGTGTTGACATGCGACTCATTGCTCTAAAGTACTAGCATCAAGCACATCAGTACGTAGCATCAACAGATTAGTGTTCATCACGAACGTGGTTTTGCAGTCAGCGCAATGTTTACAAATGCGGAGTTGGCAGATGCCCATTTGATGTATGGATTAGGACGGGGCAATAGCCGTGGTGCGGTACGTGTGTATCGAGACAGATTTCCAGAACGAAGGTGTCCCGACAGGAAACGTTCGAAGCAATTGATCAGCGTCTTAGGGAGCACGGAACATTCCAGCCTGTGACTCGCGACTGTGGAAGACCTAATACGACGAGGACACCTGCAATGGACGAGGCAATTCTTCGTGCAGTTGACGATAACCCTAATGTCAGCGTCAGAGAAGTTGCTGCTCTACAAGGTAACGTTGACCACGTCACTGTATGGGGAATGCTACGGGAGAACCAGTTGTTACCGTACCATGTACAGCGTGTGCAGGCACTATTAGCAGATGATTGGCCTCCACAGGTACACTCCTGCGAATGGTTCATGCAACAATGTGTCAATTCTCATTTCAGTGCAAATGTTCTCTTTACGGATGAGGCTTCATTCCAACGTGATCAAACTGCAAATTTTCATAATCAACATGTGTGGGCTGACGAGAATCCGCACGCAATTGTGCAATCACGTCATCAACACATATTTTCTGTGAACGTTTGGGCAGGCATTGTTGGTGATGTCTTGATTGGGTCCCATGTTCTTCCACCTACGCTCAATGGAGCACGTTATTATAATTTCATACGGGATACACTACCTGTGCTGCTAGAACATGTGCCTTTACAAGTACGACAACATGTGGTTCATGCACGATGGAGCTACTGCACATTTCAGTCGAAGTGTTCGTACGCTTCTCAACAACAGATTCGGTGACCGATGGATTGGTAGAGGCGGACCAATTCCATGGCCTCCACGCTCTCCTGACCTCAACCCTCTTGACTTTCATTTATGGGGGCACTTGAAAGCTCTTGTCTACGCAATCCCGTTACCAAATGTAGAGACTCTTCGTGCTCATATTGTGGACGGCTGTGATACAATACGCCATTCTCCAGGGCTGCATCAGCGCATCAGGGATTCCATGCGATGGAGGGTGGATGCATGTATCCTCGCTAACGGAGGACATTTTGAACATTTCCTGTAACAAAGTGTTTGAAGTCACGCTGGTAGGTTCTGTTGCTGCGTGTTTCCATTCCATGATTAATGTGATTTGAAGAGAAGTAATAAAATGAGCTCTAACATGGAAAGTAAGCGTTTCCGGACACATGTCCACATAACATGTTTTCTTTCTTTGTGTGTGAGGAATGTTTCCTGAAAGTTTGGCCGTACCTTTTGTAACACCCTGTATATTACACTTGAAGTTCCATGCTTTCACGGAACGTGTTGAAAGATCGTATTCCTTATCTCTGAGAATAATGGAAAATATTTATCATAAAATATTATCAGACTCCACAAAATGACTCATAATATTGTAGGCATTATTTTATAGGTTTACATTACATTCATGTCAGTTGAATAAACCCAATCGTATATTAGGTAGGCTTCCAGGTGACGTCGCAAGGTTCGTACGTTTCTGCAAGAAGGTAATATCAATAATCTGATACCAGTGTTAGATGATCCATGGACATTGCAATGAGACATCAGACCGACAGCAGATTTGTTTAACTAACTTCTTTATTCTGGACCTCGCCATAGTACATCAGGAACAACTAGGTGAAGGCGTCCAGTTGCATCTCACGTGAAACAATAGATGTGAGGCATTGCAGACAGCGCAAAGAGGGGGCAAGTGTGGTCTCACTCGAATGGCGCTGTCAGCAATGTCTCCAACTGCGACCGTGGTGATAGCATGGCATGTCACTGGCGAAACTTAATGTAGGCAGTAACTCTAATGCGCTGCATGGTATTTTCATTATTACTTCACCTCAAAAACTATGATCCCTTGCACAGACTGATTCCTCACTTTGAGTATTAGTATAATATTACAATGAAATACGGGAAAAATACGTGAGACGGGACATTGAAAAAAAATAGGGTCAAAATACTAGGTGTTCAATAAGTAATGCCACACATATTTTTTCTGAACGCTGGTTGGTTTTATTCGGGATTCCAACACGCGATATTATTCTGCACTCTTTTGGCTAAAAAACTCTATTTCTCAGTATAATCTCCGATGTAAATGCCTTAAGCCACTATTCTGGGAGGGTCTGTATCCCTTTCCATGTACCATTCCACTGAACGAGGTCGGAGCCAACGTCTTGCTACATCAATAACCTCTCGATCCTCCATGTAGTACTTCCCGTGGCTATAGGTGGATGACGAAGAATAGTTCAATGAAGTTGTTGCCATGATGATGCCATGCAAGACAACTCACCGTGCTTTTGGTTATTGCCAGGTATTCGTAGATATTCTACAAGCGTCTATAAATACCTGTGATGCTGTGGTTTACCGCCAAAAGAAAATCAGTGACATCTCTCTGTTTGGACCGCAATTCCATTGCAGACGCCATTTTGACGGCGACGTATAGCGCTGCCACCAATCGGAACTTCATGAAACTATAGAGGCTGAAGCGGGAATATTCCATTATGTGCTTCAACAAGTTCGACATTTTATCGGCTGAAAATAGTCGAGAAAAATGTGTTGCTTTGCTTACTGATGCCCCTCGTACGAGAAGACTCGGGAAAAATGGGAGACCTGGCAACTTATCCCCGACGGTGATGGCATCTTCCAGCAGAACAGTCGTCATGTCGTGCTACAGATATTTTGGAAGCATGATAGCGAACTCGTGTTCATCTTGGGCACTACTGAGTGTCACGTCCAAGGACTTTTCGAATGCATACCACGAAAAGTCACTGCTATGTTGCGCTCCATAGGTGAATACACAAGACTACGAAGCGCACAATACAGTGTTTCGGATCCTCAGTACATATTATTTCTCTACTACTTCAGGAGCTCGGAAATTTGTAAGTTGGCATTCGGTATTGTGGTGGGCAGTGTTCATAAGTTTTGGCTCCCCAGTGTGCCTTCTGCAAGTCCTCATAGGTAGCTGGAGTTTTCATTATGTGTACCACGATTAACTCTATCACACTACCCAAGAATTTTTGCTGCATGAAACAAAAATTAAGCTTAATCATGCAGAGTATCGGGGGTTCGTGAAAACTCTTTTCCATAATGGCGGGTTTGGACTATTACTGTTTTTCTTAGTGACTGCGGCATTGTCATGGTAATTATAACAACAGTTTCTGCGAAACGTGGTTCAGTAATAACCAAACGAGTACTTTTATACCCCTCACGGCTTCCTGTTGGAAAATCATCATTCGTTGGAAGAAAATATCAAGAACGTAGTTAAAGAACATTTGAAGGGTCTTGGACAAACTTTCCCTGCTGTGTCCAATAATAACAACTGGATTCCTTCGCAGGTCAACAGTTTAACAATCCAAAATAAGTGTAAATGGAGAAGATCGTCTTCTTGAAATTTTCACTTAATTTCAGTTACAGATATGTTACGGATCTCTCGTTAATTGGTTATTGATTAACATTAAAGGAGTTCCCAATGTTAGCGGATAAAACCATAGAGGCTTTATTACTTTTTTCATACAAATATTAGCTCGAAAAGTCGTTTACTTCATGTGTCTGTTTACAAAACAAATACAAAAACAGGCTTTGTGCTGAAAGTAATCTCAGACTTCATTTAACTTCTGTGTTTCTTGACTTCAAATTCCTGTGCTATGGAAAGCAGGCGCAACCTTCCCATTGAACTCCAAGGAAAAGTTGAGTAATTACTACTAAACTTATACTTATTATGGCAGTAAGGCCTACATGTTGTGAAACTTTCAAGCCGTAACTAGAGTGCCATTAGGTTTCAACCGTTAGGGTTAAGTTAATTTAGGGTTATTCAGCCTTTTCTTTGGAATGAAATTTTATGCATGCCTAGTGCATATACACTACTAGCCATTAAAATTGCTACACCATGAAGATTACGTGCTACAGACGCGAAATTTAACCGACAGGAAGAAGATGCTGTGATATGCAAATGATTAGCTTTTCAGAGCAGTCACACAAGGTTGGCGCCCGTGGACATGAGGAGAGTTTCCAACCGATTTCTCATACAAAAACAGCAGATGACCGGCATTGCCTGGTGAAAAGTTGTTGTGATGACTCGTGTAAGGAGGAGAAATCGTACCACCACGTTTCCGACGTTGATAAGGTCGGATCGTAGCCTATCGCGATTGCGGCTTATCTTATTGTGACATTGGTGCTCTCGTTGGTCTAGATTCAGTAACTGTTATCAGAATATGGAATCGGTGGGTCCAGGAGGGGAATACGGAACGCCGTGCTGGATCCCAACGGCCTCGTATCACTAGCAGTCGAGATGACAGGCATCTTATCCGCATGGCTGTAACGGATCGTGCAGCCACGTCTCGATCCCTGAGTCAACAGATGGGGACGTTTGCAAGACAACAACCATGTGCACGAACAGTTCGACGACGTTTGCAGCAGCATGGACTATCAGCTCGGAGACCATGGCTGCGGTTACCCTTGACGCTGCATCACAGACAGGAGCGCCTGCGATGGTGTACTCAGCGACGAACCTGGGTGCACGAATGGCAAAACGTCATTTTTTTCAGATGAATCCAGGTTCTGTTTACAGCATCATGATGGTCGCATCCGTGTTTGGTGACATCGCGGTGAACGCACATTGGAAGCGTGTATTCGTCATCGCCATACTGGCGTATCACCCGGCGTGATAGTATGGGGTGCCATCGGTGACACGTCTCGGTCACCTCTGTTCGCATTGACGGCACTTTGAACAGTGGACGTTACATTTCAGATGTGTTACGACCCGTGGCTCTACCCTTCATTCGATCCCTGCGAAACCCTACATTTCAGCATTCTCCAGATCCTCACCACTTGAAAACGTCTGGTCAGCGGTGGTCGAGCTACTGGCTCGTCACAATACGCCAGTCACAACTCTTGGTGAACTGTGGTATCCTGTTGAAGCTGCATGGGCAACTTTACCTGTACACGCCATCCAAGCTCTGTTTGACTCAATGCCCAGGCGTATCAAGGCCTTTATTACGGCCAGAGGTTGTTGTTCTGGGTACTGGTTTCTCAGGATCCCTGCACCCAAATTGCGTGAAGATGTGATCACATCTCAGTTCTAGTATTATATATTTGTCCAATGAATACCCGTTTATCATCTGCATTTCTTCTTGGTGCAGCAATTTCAATGGCCAGTAGTTTACATTTAAAAGTTAGTGTTTCACCCAACTCAGATTGTTGTTGAAGGGGTTCGCCAGTCTAGAAAGGTTGGAGCCACTGATCTAGGCGAAGCTAATGATTTCTGTTCCTCAGAATAATGCGGGGAAAAGAATGTGTCATGAGGTACAAGTAAAAACTACGATTCTGGTGCAGCGGATGTGGGAGTAACTACGACACGTGTCGGGTAAAGCTACGACTAAAGCTATAAATGGGAATCGCCATATTTCACATAGCAGAAAGCATTCGAAAGATAATGTGCACTGATGTGGAAGTACTGTAATATCCGGAACTGTTGCTGAAAGAAGTTGTCACAGAAATGGTGGCATGATTCGCATTTGGGTGCGACTTATTCTCATCATGCGGCCCACGCGATCTGGTGTGCCATCCCGACTTCCGAGAAGAGAACAGTGGGGGGCTCCCGCGGGCGCTGCACCAGCACATACATCACCGCCGCCCACGCAGTAGCCACCGCCTCGCTGCCTGCACATCGCCCACGGGCTGCAGCGCTCATTGAATGCCAAGCGCCTCCTGTCGACCCCGTCCAGGGGAACTATCTAGATCCAGTGTGAAAGTCGTCTGTTGCAATTTTCTGTCTTCCATCTATTACATTCTTACGTGATTATTGCTCGCGAACAATCTTCTGCTTCATATCTGAGCCCCCAAATCGATTTTACGTACATTAACTGTTGCGTCTGCTGTGCTACATTATCTCATATAAGATCTTTGAGTCGAGAACGGCTACAGACAGCTAAGATTGAGGACACTGAGACGCCAGTTTGATGTCCTCTTCTTCGTACCTATTCTGTTTGAGCTGTGACAGGGCGAAGGTGTTCTTCTGTTTGGGGGTGCTTTTGAGTCTGGCCGGCCACTAAAATAAGTGAGTAAACATAATACGAACGTTTAAAGGGTATTGTCAACAAACACATAACGAATTTTACACAGTTTAACTTGTAATTTTAAAACAAAACTTTCTTATATCGACATAAGGATTAGCGCTCACCAGGCACTGAGCTGCTGCTCTGTTTTTCTTCAGCAAACATATCTCGGAAAGCATCCACGGCAGGCGGCTAATATGGGAAGAGGATGACAACTCTGTCTGGTGTCACTGATCTCAGGTGTGCAGCATCTCCATTAAGAGGCCGCATCTGTCAACCAACCACTATGGCTACCATGGTTATTTCACTGCAAGGTTGACTATGTTGATCCAGGAACGACTTAATGCATCCAACTGCCAGAGCAGCACCACACAGCTCCCGCAGGATCTTCCCTCACAACAACAGACTCGGCGATGCAGATACTACTCATCTGGATTCAACTAGAGCAGTGATGGCAGAGACCACTTAGCCGAGTGGTGCGAGGCGGCTGGTGTGGCCGAGCGGTTCTAGGCGCTACAGTCTGGAACCGCGCGACCGCTACTTCGCAGGTGCGAATCCTGCCTCGGCCATAGATGTGTGTGATGTCCTTAGGTTAGTTAGGTTTAAGTAGTTCTAAGTTCTAGGGGACTGTTGACCTCAGATGTTAAGTCCCATAGTACTCAGAGCTTGTTTTTATTTTATTTTATTTTATTTTATTTTATTTTATTTTTTTTAGCGGTGCGTGCTCCTTTAT
Source organism: Schistocerca cancellata (assembly GCF_023864275.1). Taxonomy (NCBI): domain Eukaryota; kingdom Metazoa; phylum Arthropoda; class Insecta; order Orthoptera; family Acrididae; genus Schistocerca; species Schistocerca cancellata. Next base: position 321,629,899 of record NC_064631.1, read on the forward strand.
TTCCGGAGACTCGCCACTCTATTGCTTCCTAGCGAGGCGGAGGGGTAACGCGACCTCGAGCGCGGTTCGAGATCTTTGACAATCGATCACCGACCGTCTCAGAAATTACAATTCAGAAACAATGAACAGAAATCCTTTTCTGCTTATAATAACCCCTGGGGTTGGAGCCATCGTAAATTAGTAGCAGCCACATGGGTATCCACTGTAGAGAAACGCCGATTAGCTACAAAATCTCGACAAAGAAAGAACGTGAGTACGAACTAAAGGGCTCGAGTATTTATTTAACAATGAAAACTGATTCATTAGTGAATGCAGAATAACGTGAACACAATTTCGAGAAAAGACACGTTGTAGTGGCTACGCAAAAGCCTCACAATGAAACTCACTCAAATCTCCACCAAACACAGTGAGATTTTAATACGACAACTGGAATGTTAAGAAGAGGTGGAGTGCTCGCAACCAATATCACGAGTGGTTCAGAAAATTTATCACACTCTACATTCGCGTGGACTCATGCACCTGTCTGCCAGAGTTACAGACCACAAAGAAACACCCATAGGCGCTACAGTCTGGAACCGAGCGACCGCTACGGTCGCAGGTTCGAATCCTGCCTCGGTCATGGGTGTGTGTGATGTCCTTAGGTTATTTAGGTTTAATTATTTCTACGTTCTAGGCGACTGATGACCTCAGAAGTTAAGTCGCGTAGTGCTCATAGCCATTTGAACCATTTTGAAACAGCCATAGAACTTCCTAAATAAGCTAATTATTGTAAATGCTGATATATGCAAGGTATTCCGAGTTGGTCTATAATATCTGAAACCTAATAAGAGATGAATTAGAGACTCAGTTAAGTTGAACTTACACCTTCACAAAATTGCTAAAAATAAGTAATAAAAGTAGGTGTTAGCTCTCCGATGATTTCTAGGGCATTGAAAGTGTTCGCTTCGTCACTACTGTGCTGCGGTACCAATGGTATGGACCATCGGTCGCCGGTGTCTCCGCTGACCCATAATGGCTTCCCTTACTTTCGCACAAAGGTTGGCTAAGCTGACCCCACATTCACAGAAACATAACCCAAGGCCAAAGACACACACACGCACACACACACACACACACACACACACACAATCAAGCAGATGATGAGTACCCTTTCAAGAAGACAATAAGAGGTTGGTATGCGGGAAAACACAGGTCGAGAGTGTAAATATATCATGATTGCCTCACCGGATCAAATGGCTGTTTCAGATGGCTCTGAGCAGTATGGGACTTAACATCTCAGGCCATCAGTCCCTTAGGACTTAGAACTACTTAAACCTAACTAACCTAAGGACATCACACACATCTATGGCCGAGGCAGGATTCGCACCTGTGAAGTAGCGGCGGGCCATTACCGGATCAGTTAAACCATTAATAACCATACAGTTAACATGGAAAACAATTTAGATATGAAATACAGTTCAGATTACGTGATATAGTGTTGAAATATTACTGTGGCTGCCAGATGTTACACACAGCTAATCATCTTTCTCTCAGTTTGAAAATATAGAAGCGCCGACAAATAAGTGATACTATTCGGTAACGAAGAAGTGGGAGACGACGCTAGTAGTAGGGAGACGGCGTGCAGGTGCAATTTTGATGTCAAATTGATATCAAATTGGCATGCAAATTAATTAAATTGATATATTAATTATCCTCACCCCCAATTACGTCATGTGTTTCCCTCGGCGGACACTTGGGTCCTCGTAACCTCCCCCCATCCCTGCCCTTAACTCTCCATCTTCTTCACCTACCCTATTGGTGGCAATTTTGAATTATGGCGCGAATTTCGAATTTTGGTGGGGATTTCTTTGTCCCAGGACTGTGAAGATGTTCCACCTCCCTCCCTCCCCCCCATCCAGGTTTTGGCGGGAAATTCAAAATAGCTGTGCCCTTTCCGTTACTCGAAGCCTGGTCCTTCTAGACAGAAAGCCCATGTGCACCTACAGTACATGGAAACTGCCCAAATGCAGGAGAGGAAGGTGAGGTTCGTTTATTTTGTTTGTGTTGGTTGGGAAACTGAAGTAAAGATCGGTCTTAACTACGCAATTAGTCGTAAGGATTGGATTTAAGTACACAACTACACTCCTGGAAATGGAAAAAAGAACACATTGACACCAGTGTGTCAGACCCACCATACTTGCTCCGGACACTGCGAGAGGGCTGTACAAGCAATGATCACACGCACGGCACAGCGGACACACCAGGAACCGCGGTGTTGGCCGTCGAATGGCGCTAGCTGCGCAGCATTTGTGCACCGCCGCCGTCAGTGTCAGCCAGTTTGCCGTGGCATACGGAGCTCCATCGCAGTCTTTAACACTGGTAGCATGCCGCGACAGCGTCGACGTGAACCGTATGTGCAGTTGACGGACTTTGAGCGAGGGCGTATAGTGGGCATGCGGGAGGCCGGGTGGACGTACCGCCGAATTGCTCAACACTTGGGGCGTGAGGTCTCCACAGTACATCGATGTTGTCGCCAGTGGTCGGCGGAAGGTGCACGTGCCCGTCGACCTGGGACCGGACCGCAGCGACGCACGGATGCACGCCAAGACCGTAGGATCCTACGCAGTGCCGTAGGGGACCGCACCGCCACTTCCCAGCAAATTAGGGACACTGTTGCTCCTGGGGTATCGGCGAGGACCATTCGCAACCGTCTCCATGAAGCTGGGCTACGGTCCCGCACACCGTTAGGCCGTCTTCCGCTCACGCCCCAACATCATGCAGCCCGCCTCCAGTGGTGTCGTGACAGGCGTGAATGGAGGGACGAATGGAGACGTGTCGTCTTCAGCGATGAGAGTCGCTTCTGCCTTGGTGCCAATGATGGTCGTATGCGTGTTTGGCGCCGTGCAGGTGAGCGCCACAATCAGGACTGCATACGACCGAGGCACACAGGGCCAACACCCGGCATCATGGTGTGGGGAGCGATCTCCTACACTGGCCGTACACCACTGGTGATCGTCGAGGGGACACTGAATAGTGCACGGTACATCCAAACCGTCATCGAACCCATCGTTCTACCATTCCTAGACCGGCAAGGGAACTTGCTGTTCCAGCAGGACAATGCACGTCAGCAAGTATCCCGTGCCACCCAACGTGCTCTAGAAGGTGTAAGTCAACTACCCTGGCCAGCAAGATCTCCGGATCTGTCCCCCATTGAGCATGTTTGGGACTGGATGAAGCGTCGTCTCACGCGGTCTGCACGTCCAGCACGAGCGCTGGTCCAACTGAGGCGCCAGGTGGAAATGGCATGGCAAGCCGTTCCACAGGACTACATCCAGCATCTCTACGATCGTCTCCATGGGAGAAAAGCAGCCTGCATTGCTGCGAAAGGTGGATATACACTGTACTAGTGCCGACATTGTGCATGCTCTGTTGCCTGTGTCTATGTGCCTGTGGTTCTGTCAGTGTGATCATGTGATGTATCTGACCCCAGGAATGTGTCAATAAAGTTTCCCCTTCCTGGGACAATGAATTCACGGTGTTCATATTTCAATTTCCAGGAGTGTATATCTATAGCACCTAAAATAACAAATGGGCTCAAAAACTGACGACGCCACACAACTGCTGTTATTGTGCTGGGAAAAAATTTCTCAATACGACTCGAAACTAGTGGCACACGCACTCAAACTCTACGCTACACCTACAAGCTGGCAGAGAAAGAACCGCGGTGCAAGGTATAATCTTTATTTATTTATTTATCTGTTTTTCTCAGGAAATATATTCAACTGACAAGATGCTGGATAGTGAGAAATTTAATACGTATATTACCTGTAAGCATACAGCTGGGGACTCCAAATATCACTGCTTGATGTCATAGCTCGATATAGATGCCAACTCGACAATCACCCTACAGTTCAGGTAATCGGAGTCAATACGAGCTACTGCAACCGATGGAAAATGCGTCACTGTTATATTTACACATCGAAATTGTCGTGAAAAAACCAGCACTCGTAAACAATCTACACATGCACTTAGGTCGGGGAAAAATATGGTGTAACAACACAACTACCGAAAAAACCGACCCCAGGAGATTGCAGAGGAGCAACAGTTGCAGCTGTGTCCTCCCTGACGGGCACTCACGAACTAACCAACTTGGGGGTAGTGTTATCATCCGCCCTTCCCCCCTCATCCCTCCACTTATTGAAAAAAAGTTGAAATGTGTGTGAAATCTTATGGGACTTAACTGCTAAGGTCATCAGTCCCTAAGCTTACACACTACATAACCTAAATTATCCTAAGAACAAACACACACACCCATGACTGAGGGAGGACTCGAACCTCCGCCATGATCAGCCGCACAGTCCATGCATGACTGTAGCGCCCCAGACCGCTCGGCTAAGCCCGCGCGGCCCTCCACCTATTCACAATAGCTAGGGATAGAGGCCTATTCTATTTTTCTGCCGGTGGTCCAGAGAGAGGTCCTTCTGGTGGGATTAATAAATTGACTCCAGTCTGAGGAAATTAGTCACAGACAGACAAACGACAAGAACGAGACGCTTCATTCATTCCATTAAACATTTTTCATTTTTCTCAGAAAGACGTGACACCCTACCTGCCCCCTCCCCCCCCCCCCCGCCCCTCCCCCGGTATAAGAACGAAATTCCAGAGAACTCTCCAGATCGCTTTTCCGAACGTCTGTTGCTTCGAAAAAAGGAAATCCTCCACCTAAAACAACCGCAGACCCCAGAGCAGCCTCCCACCAATCTGATTGCGAAATCTTCAGTACAGTGCGTCCCCGACAAGCATGTGGCTGGGCGCTCAGCTTTATCGACGCTGACTAAAACTACACATAAACTAGAGAGCGACGCCGGCGCCCCTCAGAACAAAACTGAGATAAATGTAGTCTTTCCTGACTGCAGGTTGTTTGTCTAAAAGGACAGCTGTGACCTCCTATGGAACCTGCCCACCACGCCTCAAGAAGCCCTGCCAGCTAGCGGACGCAGTTCTGAGTGAGAGAAACACTGCACTCTAACAATTGTATTTAACATCAATGCGTCTTGTATAATCAAGCATCTTTTAAAAAGGATAAAACAATCTCGACATCTCGACGACAATAAATGTCACTTTTCCACGAAAATAGGCGCAGTCCATTTTCTTTTAGTTTTATAAGCAAAATTGGTATAATTTTTGTACTCGACTGCAGGATGCAATTTGCATCTCGTTACTTTGCAACATCCAATGAAGTTGACCGCAGCTGGCTACCGATGACCAGACTGCAGAGGCGTATCCACCCTACATCAGTTTGGGAAAAAAAACTTCCACTATTTTGCTGCAAAAACTACCGATCACTGCAGAATGTCCTCGTTATTGCGAAACCAACATCAGAATAAAGAAAAAGCTAGTTTAAACTCCAAAGGAAGAATTATGTTTTAAGCAATGTCATCCAGTCCGATGGACAAATTACGTGAGCTGAGTGTGTCCGCGGTACGTGGTGACTGCGTGGTTCGAGGCGCCATGTCACGGATTGCGCAGCCCCTCCCGCTGGAGGTCCGAGTCCTCCCTCGGGCATGGGTGTGTGTGTTGTCCTTAGCGTAAGTTAGTTTAGGTAGTGTGTAAGCCTAGGGCCGATGACCTCAGCAGTTTGGTTCCTTAGGAATTCACACAAATTTGAACATATTTGATACTGTCTCTCGCTTTCAGATCAGTGTCTGTGAATGAACTTTCATGCATGTGTGTATTACAAACATTTTAGACACGTCAAATAGCATTACAGAATACAACATTTCAAGCCATTTGTTCACATATCGGGAAAAAAGACAATAATTTTACGTTCGAGCACAAAAAGCTATAATTCAAAGAGGATATTGCTGTTTTGCACACAATGGCAGGTCCTGTTTTACCAATGCGATGCTATATTACACTGGCGTTTACGAAACAAATCAAGTGAGCTTGTCTTACAATAGAATCTCCTACAAGATTTCACTGCATCTCTCCCTCTCTCTTCCATTACATCGAAACCAGTTACTGCCTGCCTGCTTACAGTTGACATTTTTGCTCCAGAGTTCCCTTCTGTTGTCACGTCTTTAAAGTTTCTATAAGGTAGCAGATTGTTGCACTCTAGTTTTGTAAGCAATTTGGTCACCACAGCCTGTTTCACGCAATCTGCTCACGCCGGCCGAAAAACACTATCATTTCTAGATTCCACAACGAACTATATTTGAATGGTGGTCTACTTTGTGATTACAGATTATGCAGTATGAAACAACACAGGTCTTGAGGTGACACCTATTTCTTAAACACTCAATTGTGATAATAATAATAATAACAGTCACGATTTCATGAGATTTCAAATGGTTCAAATGGCTCTGAGCACTATGGGACTTAACATCTATGGTCATCAGTCCCCTAGAACTTAGAACTACTTAAACCTAACTAACCTAAGGACAGCACACAACATACAGCCATCACGAGGCAGAGAAAATCCCTGACCCCGCCGGGAATCGACCCGGGAACCCGGGCGTGGGAAGCGAGAACGCTACCGCACGACCACGAGATGCGGGCCAGCCGATTTCAATTAGTATTTTGAGCAATATCGGTGTGGTTTTGAGAGAACTATCTACATCCAAACTTTAACTAGTTATACAATTCCTTGTAATAGAAACTGCTACAAAATTTTACCACTTCTCTCTCTTCCAATGTATCAAGAAAGAAATGTGTGTATACTCGAAAGAGAACGTATCCTACAAACTATCAATCACAAGAGGGGATTCCTGTAGCGCTCCTCCATAAGCAGTTTAATATTCCTTTTTTTTTTTTTTTACTATATAACGCATCCAAATAGTGTACAACTACAGCTTTGCAAGCCGCCATACACTTTGTTTTTGTACCATTACTGCGAGGTCTGCGTCAGCTGCTAAACCGACATTAATACGTTTCGACCCTTTGGCTCTCACAGGAAGCTAAACAACACATGGTGTGAACTGTGCAGCTCTCACAACACGTAGGTTGGTAGAAATAAAACTTAGAGATGTTCCTCATTGAAAAAAAAGTAAAAGGCATCGCATTATATAAAAACTGGAGGAGTTTGCGGCATTGTATGGCGTTGCCAACGGCTATCCAAAGGTGATGACCTATACAGTTAATCTCATCTTCCGCAGCAACGGGATAGCGGATGTCTTCGTGTCCACTTAGAAGAGCATTGTTTCCTCATTTTGCAGACATGTACATGATTACTGCTGACTATCGCCAGAAAGTGTCGTTAACAACATGCGCGCCGGCCGCTGGTGGCCGAGCGGTTCAAGCAGGTTCGAGTCCTGCATCGTGCATAGATGTGTGTGTTGTCCTTAGGTTAGGTTAGTTAGGTTTAAGTAGTTCAGAGTTCTAGGGGACTGACGACCTGAGACGTTAAGTCCCATAGTGCTCAGAGCCATTTGAACCATTTGAACAACATGCGCCTTGTAGTAGAAATAAAAAGAGGTACTGTTAGCATATTGCTGAAAAAAAAAACTAAAAACATCAGGAGGGCATCGCAGCATATGGAAATAGACGAGTCTGCAGCACTGAGGAATGCTTCCAAACAACTGTCTAGGGTGATGACCTCTGCATTTAATCCCCTGGTCCACAGTGACAAGCAGCAGACATCCAGTGTTCCACCAAGGCTCCCTCCATCTCAACCAAATGGTATTAGTCAATCATTATAAGGTAATCAACAGAATACCGGTAGGCAAACGGATGGGAAAGACACTGTGGATATGGGGCGATGCAGTTGATGGAGCGATCAATTTCTGTTCCATAATTTCAGAGCCAGCCAATGTCACAGCAGATTGCTTCCCAAATTATGTATCATCCCTAAATCACCCTTCCATTATTTTTCAGATACCATATACTAGATTGTGAATGCAGATGAATGACTTTGAAGTATGACCATTCTGACATATACATCAAACTATACCAGTTGTTCCGTAATTTCAAAGCCATCCAGTAACATGGCAGAATGCTGTTTAGTTCCTGTGTCATCTCTAAAGCACCGCGCCATTACTTTGAAGATACATATAGTAGATTGTGAATGCAGACAGATGATTGTATAGTACGTCCATTTGGCCACATACACGAAAGTATACCAGACAGTGTCTTATACTGATGCAATTAGGTTATCTACATATTTCCAGTGCATCGATCATAGTGCAGAATTTACGATTATGGCTGGCCATCTTTCCCTGTGTGGATGGGCGCTGCAGAGTATTCTCGCATTAGTAAGATACCCTTCAACATTTTTCTTGATCAGTCCCTCCTGCAACACCAATCTTACCCAAATCACCCATCCAAAAGCACTAAATCATTCCATATGTCAGCATGTCAAGGAGGGTAGCACCCATTATCGGTGTATAGTAGACAGGAGAGTGTTGCTGTGATGTAACAGATGGTTCAGGAGAAACGTGTGGTTTATACATGATGGAGCTCCAGATGAATGGAGTTTGAAACATTTCACATAAGTCAACCATGCTATCAATTCTGAAGCGTTATTTCACTACCTAGAGTCATTACCAGGAAGGCATGTGAGAAATGATCGTAGAGCATAAACACACACTCCGATTGTTACACAGTTGTTCAACTAAAAATTCTATATTGTCAAAGCCATAGAGTTTCCGAAGTATCAGTCACGCAGAATGCAACGCTCTTAATAATCTAATGCAGAATGTATTTGTTCAGCATCAGATGTACAACCATACCCTAAGTATCTGACTTTAGTCACTATACTGACAAACTTTAGAATGATATAACTACTTCTTTCTGCACTATTCTGGTGTCCTAGGAAGGCATCGCCAGTGCAGGTACACCACTCAAGCTGTTTATAACCCAACTGGAACGAAGTCTGGAGACTGCTGTTCTATCTCCTAGAAAGTTAATCGATTCTACACATCATTTTAAGTCAGAAACATTTGTACCCTCAATGACACTTCCCACATCCGTCATGTTTGTCTTTAGTAGCAGCAGTATCAGTTTTGGCAGATGCAGCTATGTCTCAAAAGGAAGTAGAGTGAAGAAAAACCGACATGAATGTTTTCGAAAGCTCATACATTGTGGTACCAACCACACCATGGTGCACGAAAATGCACCCTAAGAAGAAGCAACTCCTTACGAGAGAGTAAGCACCACAATCAGTATCCAATGGAGATGTAACAGTTTTATGGCTCTTTACAGTAGTATCACCACAGCTACGGTAGCATTCGTCTTAAACAAAGAAGTCTTGGTCTGATGTTAAGAAGGATAATAAAGCAATTTTGTCCATCTCTCGAGTAAACCCCATCACACTATTAAAGGTGATGCATGTGGCATCAGTCCACTCTCCTACAGCACACTCTAGAGAATGGCTTTAGTCAAATAAAAACCCATTGATCCTTCTCCTTAATACTTAAGGAACAGCATTGTTTGTGTTAACCAGCCTGTCGCCCACCCACCGCTGTAGTATCTGTTCCTTGATATTCTGGTTTCTGTTACTGCGACACAGTTGCCCTCTTGTTGGCCATTGAAGAGCCTCAAAATCACTCAGACAGTGCGTACATACTTGTATAGTATGTGAATGAGCAATATCCTGTTGAAAAAGTCATCACCATACAGTCACGTGAGAGGTAAGATAGGAGCTTCCAAAAGGTCGATGGCATATGGTTGTGCCATCATTTTCATTAGTTACTACCGGCCACGATCTCAAATCATAAACGATGTGTCACTGCATAATATCAGGAATAACACTGATGTGCCCTCCAAAACATCGAAGTAATGGGATCTCCCACGAGGCCACCGCCTTTTTGTTGGTGGTCGTCATCCAGGCAAGTGCACAACGGTACTCCATTGGTGAAAACAATGTGACACCTTCCATCAGCAGTCCACGCTTTCTGGTCACTGCACCAATCCAAACGCCAGTGTTAATGTTGTGCTAATAGCAGCCTGCTAATGGGATAGTATTTTGCTGGCCTGGCTACTGTTCGTCTCTGACCATTGGTGCTTGATGACACAGAACGTTGTAGCAAATGTGTGTATGAGTACAAAGATGCACTGAAATCTGACCACTTGGGTGCTTGCTTTGCTTTTTAAAAATTTTTCAACAGGTTGTTTTCTTGTTCATCTGTCTGTTAGGTACAAATCTTTCAGTTGATTTTAAACTAAGTTTCTGACGAGCCACAGACTCGAAATTTCAAGCATAGCTCAGTACTGGGTGACAATGCAACATTAACTCGATTTCTTGTTGGCCCAATCAGCAAGACAGAAAGGGAGTGAAAAAGTTAGGTAATACCTTACTCTAGCATGCCCTGCGTGACTCACATATTGTGTGGGTAGTAGCAAAATGTGTTTCAGATGATATTTATACAAATAGGTATTGCTGATCAGAGATAGGAGGAAGGAGCAAATGGATAGTGGGGGGGGGGAGGTGGCCACAGAGAGGCAGTGAGGTGTGAGGAGTAGGTGGACAGACGGGGAGGAGATGGAGTGAGATTGGGGAGGAGAATTCAGAGACGGGGGGGGGGGGGAGAAGGACATGGAAAGAGAGAGGAGGGTGGGGGGAGAAGGTAGACAACAAGAGGATGATGAACGAGATGTGAGCATTGTATGTGGCACACACATACAAGGTTGAAGCCTCGGGTGCAAAGCTAGTAATGAAACAAAAATCTCACAAAAATCTTATGAAATTAATTTTGCTTGCTTCTTTATCTTATTTTTTAGACAATAGCAATTAAACCTGTATATATATTATTACTAGATTGGTAGAACACTACCCTGTTTGAGATATGACAAGGTGAAAATACACTGAAATAAATTTGAAACTTAACACGTTTCTCTCTTACAGATTCTTCAAAATGTTTTTAAATCACACTGAAAAATATAAAATAGTTTGTCCTAGCACCGCACAGCTTCTTCACTCCATACAGGTAGTTCCGAAAATATGTGATTGAGAATTTTTGAGACTTACGAAAAAAACTTGTAAGATGTATACGTAAAACGTGAGGCATGTGTAATAAATAATTATTGCTGCAGTAACGTATTGCATGTGCTCGCCTCTCTTCCTTATAAACCTTCATAAATGGCTCTGAGCACTATACGACTTAACTTCTGAGGTCATCAGTCACCTAGAACTTAGAACTAATTAAACCTAACTAACCTAAGGACATCACACACATCCATGCCCGAGGCAGGATTCGAACCTGCGACCGCAGAGGTCGCTCGGTTCCAGACTGTAGCGCCTAGAACCGCACGGCCACTCCGGCCGGCAAAAACCTTCATAGTATTCCACAAGTATCATCTGGAGTGCCCTAGGGAAGTGTGGTAGGTCCACTGTGGTTTTCTATCTACATAAATGATCTTTTGGATTGGGTGGATAGCAACGTGCGGCTGTTTGCTGATGATGCTGCGGTGTACGGGAAGGTGTCGTAGTTGAGTGACTGTAGGAGGATACAAGATGACTTGGACAGGATTTGTTATTGGTGTAATGAATGGCAGCTAACTCTAAATATAGATAAATGTAAATTAATGCAGATGAATAGGAGAAAGAATCTCATAATGTTGGAATACTCCATTAGTAGTGTAGCGCTTGACACAGTCACTTCGATTAAATATTTGGGCGTAACATTTCAGAGTGATATGATGTTGGACAAGCACGTAATGGCAGTTGTGGGGAAGGCGGATAGTCGTCTTCGGTTCATTGGTAGAATTTTGAGAAGATGTGGTTCATCTGTAAAGGAGACAGCTTATAAAATACTAATACGACCTATTCTTGAGTACTGCTCGAATGTTTGGGATCCCTATCAGGTCTGATTGAGGGAGGACATAGAAGCAATTCAGAGGCGGGCTTCTAGATTTGTTACCGGTAGGTTTGATCATCACGCGAGTGTTACGGAAGTGCTTCAGGAACTCGGGTGGGAGTCTCTGGAGGAAAAGAGGCGTTCTTATCGTGAATCGCTACTGAGGAAATTTGGAGAACCAGCCTTTTGAGGCTGACTGCAGTACAATTTTACTGCCGCCAACTTGTATTTCACGGAAAGATCACAAAGATAAGATAAGAGAGATTAGGGCTCGTGCAGAGGCATATAGGCAGTCGTTTTTCCCTCGTTCTGTTTGGGAGTGGAACAGGGAGAGAAGATGCTAGTTGTGGTACGAGGTACCCTCCGCCACGTGCCGTATGGTGGATTGCGGAGTATGTATGTAGATGTAGACGTAGAAGTATATCTTGCATTTGTTTCACAAGTAATTCACCTCTTATAAAGTACTGGAATCATGTCACGTATTCCGTCGTAATCTTCAAGTATTTTCAGAGTTGCTAAAAATTCACATTCAGAAATTTTCAGAACTATCTTTACGGAGTTAGGAATCTGTATGGACCTTGGAGAAATAATTTTCTATTGTTTAGTCAGATTTATAAACGTGTTAAATGAAGAATTTACTTTTATCTGCCGGCCGGTGTGGCCGTGCGGTTCTGGGCGCTTCAGTCTGGAAACGCGTGACGGCTATGGTCGCAGGTTCGAATCCTACCTCGGGCATGGATGTGTGTGATGTCCTTAGGTTAGTTAGGTTTAAGTAGTTCTAAGTTCTAGGGGACCGATGACCACAGATGTTAAGTCCCATAGTGCTCAGAGCCATTTGAACCATTTTTACTTTTATCTAAACATTCATTTTATCTAGCAGTGTATAAATTCTGGCAGGAAGTAGCGTTGGTCAGATCTAGAAAAACTGTGTCCTGAAACGAATGATTGTTGAGATGAGGACTATTATTATATACTCTGTGGCCCAGTTAACAACTGTACCACATTTATGGATAAAAAATTACGAAATAATAAGCAAGTACCAACAAAACAACTCTGGTTTGAGTAGATCTAGCAATATTTTTTCCATTCACTTTTCGGTGCACAAACTGATACGAAACAACCAGGAATTTATTAAAGACGTGAAAATAGATGTTTCCTAAAGAATAATGAAATGAAATAAACATATGTAGCAGGTAACGACAATGTCTCGGGACGAAGTAAGGACACATGATCAGGCCCCAGGTCTGCTCAAGTGTGTTGATTTTGAGAAGCAATTGGTGTGCTTTAAGCAGAGCAATCATAAGTAAAACAGATTCAGTGAGACAGCTAACGGCTTCAGTTATAATGTTATAAAGCCGTTTAAACTTTATGGTATTTTCGAAAGAAAGTGATCCTCACCTACATATCTCTCTTTTTACAGTAACCAGAGATGTAAAATCTAAGTTTTCCGTGTAATAGCTGTCATTTGTTCGTCACTTGGTGTGAAATGAGCAAATCAGTACGTGTAAGAAGCGTTGTCGTGAAGCCGCTTAGTCAGCGCTCCTAGCTGCCTGTGGGACGCTTTTGCACGGACAGCTACGGGACCGGCCGCTAACGTAATGTTGTCACGCGTGCGCCGAGTACGTGACAACACGACCGCCGTAATTCCCGCAGCGTTATGTTGCGTGACGGGACACCTGCCGGCAGAACGCGGAACTAGCCCCACACGTCACCGCAGAGCTTCCGGCAGCCGTAACACTGCACAGCCCGCCGCTAACAGCCCCAGTACTCGTCACAAAACGATTGCAGTTCTGTTTGCGCGACAACTGACCAGATTTTAATTAATTACGCTAAACGTGGAGCACCGGAAAGGCCGCAATGAAATTAACGGAACATCATAGATCATAAAACCATAGTCGAGTATGGTAAAAGGTCCCACGTGTAATTGAACTGTAACACAAGTTTGTGGTGGAGCAGGAAATAATTTAGAAAGCGTGTTCCGCATAACAGACTTTCTAACAAAGCAGCTTTATATGTAATCACCGTATTAATTGCAAATGAATCTATTTTTCTGACATTTGATCCAGCAGGAACACTGCAAATCGTGCATGTAATTGGACACCCTATAAACGGAACTTCGAGACACTCGTTAGGAACTACCAATTTATAAATAAATGAAAAATGGTGGAAGATAGTGTACATTTCGTTGACATAGTTTTCTGAAAAGAGGAAACCACAAAATTATTACTTTTTTTCTGTTCTGACACAGTCAAACTGGAGCTAAGCGATCTGTGTTTATTGAAAGTTACCGAGTAAAAAAGCTTTTGTGAGTCAAGATAGTAAATATATTTATTTTATGACACATAGTTTCGCATAAATTTATTAGTCAGCTTCAGATCATATAAAAACTTTCCTTTAGTGTACCTCATCAACTGGCGGGACACATCGTCACAGTTTTTTTAAGCTGTATTCTATACTACACAACGCATGTTTACGACATCTTTGCCTGTCATGTATAATAACCGAATGAAACATTCTCCTTAAGTGCATTCAGAGAGACACGCTATGCTTTTCTGAAGTCGTAGCAAGAGTATATCATGTAGTGGAGTAGGTGATGAGGAAGCGGGGATCGTAGTTACAATTCTCTCTCCGTAAATTCCAAACACATAGACCATACTGAGTCCTGTACCCTCTTTACATAATCAAAAATGTTCAGATGTGTGTGAAATCTTATGGGACTTAACTGCTTACACACTACTTAACCTAAATTATCCTAAGGACAAACACACACACCCATGCAAGAGGGAGGACTCGAACCTGCGACCGTAGCGGTCGCGCGGTTCCAGAGTGTAGCGCCTAGAACCGCTCGGCCACCCTGGCCGGCTCCAATAATTCACCACCACCGTGCATCCTAAAATACTTTCCCTTAATCAACCTTTGGCGTGTAAACGCCGATAAGGTATTCCTAGTGACATAATGCCTGAAATCAACAAATGGAACTCCACTACGCATAGCTTGTCTCATCAACTGTTCTAGCCGACCAGGCAGCATGGGGTTGGTTGTTGGTTGTTTTGGGGAAGGAGACCAGACAGCGAGGTTATCGGTCTCATCGGATTAGGGAAGGACGGGGAAGGATGTCGGCCGTGCCCTTTGAAATGAACCATCCCGGCATGGCAGCATAGGGCTCACCACCTATTTCAGTATTTCACGTAGATTTTGCGGTTCCAGATGAAAATCTAGTGATGTCTTATAACCCTCTGCTCAGAAGTGACTGACAACCCTCCGGCTTCCCGGAACAGGCCTCTCAAACTTTTGGGTATTTTGAAAACATTTCAGAAAATCCATCCCCCAAATACCACCTAACACGTTCGCTAGCTCTTGCATGTGAGGACAAGGCTATCATGCTCCCCTACCTGTTACCGGTTGTATGAATTACATTGTTTATCTCTTACACCAACCCTAGCGACTCGTTTATTCGTTCTTGCAACCCCGTGCAGACCAATGCCGCCGTCTTGGTGTTCAGTTACCGCATCCTACCCACCAACTTATCGACTTGCTCCTCTAATGAATAGAAAACTGCCATAGATGCATCTTCACTGTGTAGATCTACATGTAAATCTACATCCTTACTCGACAAGCCACCTGACGGTGGGTGGCTGAGGGTATCTTGAGTACCTCTATCGGTTCTTCCTTCTATTCCAGTCTCGTATTGTTCGTGGACAGAAGGATTGTCGGTACGCTTCTGTGTGGGCTTTAATCTCTCTGATTTTATCCTCATGGTCTGTTCGCGAGATATACGTAGGAGGGAGCAATATACTGCTTGACTCCTCGGTGAAGGTATGTTCTCGAAACTTCAACAAAAGACCGTACCGAGCTACTGAGCGTCTCCACTGGAGTTTATCTATCATCTCCGTAACGCTTTCGCGATTACTAAATGATCCTGTAACGAAGCGCGCTGTTCTCCGTAGGATCTTCTCTGTCTCTTCTATCAACCCTATCTGGTACGGATCCCACACTGCTGAGCAGCATTCAAGCAGTGGGCGAACAAGCGTACTGTAACCTACTTCCTTTGTTTTCGGATTGCATTTCCTTAGGATTCTTCCAATGAATCTCAGTCTGGCATCTGCTTTACCAACGATCAACTTTATATGATCATTCCATTTTAAATCTCTCCTAATGCGTACTCCCAGATAATTTATGGAATTAACTGCTTTCAGTTGCTGACCTGCTATTTTCTAGCTAAATGATAAGGGATCTATCTTTTTATGTATTCGCAGCATATTACACTTGTCTACATTGAGAATCAATTGCCATTCGCTGCACCATGCGTCAATTCGCTTCAGATCCTCCTGCATTTCAGTAGAATTTTCCGTTGTTACAACCTCTCGATACACCACAGCATCATCTGCAAAAAGCCTCAGTGAATTTCAGATGTCATCCAAAAGGTCATTTATGTATATTGTAAATAGCAACGGTCCTATGACACTCCCATGCGGCATACACGAAATCACTCTCACTTCGGAAGACTTCTCTCCATTGAGAATGACATGCTGCGTTCTGTTATCTAGGAACACTTCAATCCAATCACACAATTGGTCTGATAGTCCATATGCTCTAACTTTGTTCATTAAACGACTGTGGGGAGTCGTATCGAATGCCTTGCGGAAGTCAAGAAACACGGCATCTACATGTGAACCCGTGTCTATGGCCCTCTGAGTCTCGTACACGAATAGTGCGAGCTGGATTTGACATGACCGTCTTTTTCGAAACCCATGCTGATTCCTACAGAGTAGATTTCTAGTCTCCAGAAAAGTCATTATACTCGAACATAATACGTATTCCAAAATTCTACAGCTGATCGACGTTAGAGATATAGGTCTATAGTTCTGCACATCTGTTCGACGTCCCTTCTTGGAAACGGGGTTACCTGTGCCCTTTTCCAATCCTTTGGAACGCAAAGCTCTTCTAGAGACCTACGGTAAACAGCTGCAAGAATGGGGGCAAGTTCCTTCGCGTACTCCGTGTAAAATCGAACTGGTATCCCGTCAGGTCCAGCGGCCTTTCCTCTTTCGAGCGATTTTAATTTTTCCCTATCCCTCTGTCGTCTATTTCGATATCCACCATTTTGTCATCTGTACGACAATCTAGAGAACGAACTACAGTGCAGTCTTTCTCTGTGAAACAGCTTTGGAAAAAGACATTTAGTATTTAGTCCTTTAGTCTGTCATCCTCTGTTTCAGTACAATTTTGGTCACAGAGTATCTGGACATTTTGTTTTGACCCACCTACCGCTTTGACATAAGACCAAAATTCTGGTCTCTATTCCACAATGCTCTGTCCATGTTCTAGTTCCATTCAACTACGTGTAGGAAGTCTCACTGTCAGTCCCATCAAAGAATGACACCAAAGATGTAAGTTTAGCTAAGTCACTTCCATTGCTGGAGGTGAAGCTACTTTCTACGTCTGTACTCAGGGTTGCCACCATTACTGCACAGGCTGTTGCCCCCCTTCCTCCCCGCCTCCCTTCCCACCCACACACACACAACTTGCCTTTGCTCCCAGCTGCCTTACATCCTCTAGTATCAAGTTTGTGATAGAGTTCGCCCTTGCTTCATCTCCGTGACGCCGGACACCTTCCTCGCTGCCATCCAACAACCAAAAGAGTCCACGTAGTGTCTACAAGATTGTGTAAACCCACCAATCTTAAAAATAAAAAATTCTCGAGAAGTCGAAAAACATTATGTTTCTAACTGCACTGTACACACCTCCCACCAACACTGAACCATGCTGTGCTAGAAACGTGTAGCTGAACTGGTCATTGCGAACAGGCGGTGCTGGGTTGGGAGACACATACACATTTTAAGATCATCTTTATTTCAGAAATAGACATAAAAATTCCTAGTCCAAGAGCATGTCAACCCAGCTCCAATTATACACACAACTGTTCCACGATATAGTCACCCTCTTAACCTAAAATCTACTAGTAACAAAATTCATAAAAAAAATTGTAAAGCCGAACAGTCACTTATAAGATCACACAAGGCACAGTTTCAAAATTTACTATACTCATAAATCAGTACAAGTTTTAGACCACTGGTCCAGATGACGGTCAAGCTCCGGCTTCTGTTGTTACTTGAGAGGTACTTAAGGCGCATGGCAAAATTTTGAACTAAAAAGGCGGTTTACTAAAGCCAGTCCAAGTTTTAAATGCAAAAGCCCAAACGCTGGTCAAGCTCCAACTTCACAGCAGTGTACCATCGTAACTTCATGTGAAACCTGGGCAGAAAAATGCACGAAACCCGACCTCAGCTGCCCGAGGCTGGGCCACTCATTCTACGTGACAATGCTCGCCAGCATATCGGCAATGTTATTATCAAAAAACTGCGTGAGTGCGGATGGGACGTGTTGCGGAAGTGTGGCCGCTCCCACCTGTAGCCCGAACATGAGTCCACCGGACTTCGACTTGCTGCCGAAGTTGAAAAAGCCTACGCGTGGACTCGCTGTCTTTCTCCGGAAGAGCTTTTACCAACGTAACCCGAGGCATCCTACAGGTGAAGGGAAGTGTTGTCCTGAATGGAATAACAGGACTTCCGTGATGTTGGGATTCTGTCATACAGACGAAGGGAAACTTTATTTAGGGATTGTCAAGAAATATTGAAGAAAATAAACGTGTAAGTAAAAGAAATAGTGCGCATGATCAATGAAATGCCACTCGTGTTACCTGAACTCCGACTCATACCACTATCAATCGACACTTTTACCGAGCGAGGTGGCGCAGTGGTTAGACACTAGACTCGCATTCGGGAGGACGACGGTTCAATCCCGTGTCCGGCCATCCTGATTTAGGTTTTCCGTTCAAAAATGGCTCTGAGCACTATGCGACTTAACTTCGGAGGTCATCAGTCGCTTAGAACTAAGATCTAATTAAACCTAACTAACCTAAGGACATCACACACATCCATGCGCAACGCAGGATTCGAACCTGCGACCGTAGCGGTCGCTGGGCCCCAAGACTGTAGCGCCTAGAACCGCACGGCCACTCCGGGCGGCTAGGTTTTCCGTGATTTCCCTAAATCACTACAGGCAAATGCCGGGATGGTTCCTTTCAAAGGGCACGGCCGACTTCCTTCCCCGTCCTTCCCTAATCCGAAGAGACCGATGACCTCGCTGTCTGGTCTCCTTCCCCGAAACCACCAACCAACCAATCGACACTATACGCCGTGTTTCGAGAACTTTTATTCTCGTGCGGGAGGGCGCGGTGACGAATTACACAATACAAATAAGAAGTAGCAGAAGTGAGACCAGCGAGAGACTTAATATCAGGATTAATGATCACGAAACAGATGACGTTAAGGAGGAGGAGAGGAGGATGAGATTAGTGTTTAACGTCCCATCGACAACGAGGTCATTAGAGACGGAGCGCAAGCTCGGGTGAGGGAAGGATGGGGAAGGAAATCGGCTGTGCCCTTTCAAAGGAACCATCCCGGCATTTGCCTGAAGGGATTTAGGGAAATCACGGAAAACCTAAATCAGGATGGCCGGAGACGGGATTGAAGCGTCGTCCTCCCGAATGTGACGTTAAGGAATTCTGCTACCTGGGCAGCAAAATAACCCACAAAGGTGGTGAAAAGGAAGACATAAAAAGCAGATTTGCACTGGCAAAAAGGGCATTCCTGTCGAAGAGAAGTCTACAAGCATCAAACATAATCCTTAATTTGACGAAGAAATTTCTGAGAATGTACGCTTGGTAGTGAAACATGGACTGTGGAAAAATCGGAACAAAAGAGAATCGAAGTATATGAGGTGTGGTGCTACTGAAGAATGTTGAAAATTATATGGACTGATAAGATATGCAACGAGGAGGTCTGCCGCAGAGTCGGCGAGTCCGCAGCTCGTGGTCGTGCGGTAGCGTTGCCGCTTCCCGCGCCCGGGTTCCCGGGTTCGATTCCCGGCGGGGTCAGGGGTTTTCTGTGCCTCGTGATGACTGGGTGTTGTGTGATGTCCTTAGGTTAGTTAGGTTTAAGTAGTTCTAAGTTCTAGGGGACTGAGGACCACAGCAATTAAGTCTCATAGTGCTCAGAGCCAGAGTCGACGAGGAAAGGAATATATGGAAAACACTGATAAGAAGGAAGAGCAAGATGGTAGGACATCTGTTAAGACATCATGGAATGATTTTCATTGTAGTATAAGAAGCTGTAGAGGAACACAGCTATTGGTACACACTCGACAATTAATTGAGGATGTGGGTTTTAAGAGCTACTCTGAGATGAAGAGGTTGGCATAGGAGAGGAATTCACGGCTTGCAGTATAAAAACAGACAGAAGACTGATGTCAAAAAACAAAAGTCGAGTTATTCCACAGGCCTCGATTCTACTCTTCAAGGCGCATTACTGTCAAGGGTTATGTGACCATTTTGGATGATGAGGTCCGTCCCGTGGTACACTGTTTGTACCCCAGTGGCAGCGCTGTGTTCCAAGACCGTAGGGCCCTCTGCACACAGCTCGCAGCGTTCTGGGCCGGTTCTGTCAGCACGTGGATGAACTGTAGCACGTGAACTGGCCACCATAATCATTAGATTTCAACAGAATTGAGCTTTTGTAGTCTGCTTTAGAGAGAATGGTGCGTGATCGCTATCCACCTGCATGTTCTTAATTGAACTTTCCAAAATTTAGGAGAAAGAATGATATAATATTCCCTTGAAAACAATTTTAGTGATGCCGATGTGTTAAGGTTTTTTCATGTTTCCGTATCTTTGTCCATTCGCCGTGTCCTGTTCGTATTAATCAGAATACAAATAAAATCACAGTGATCCTACGGCAACGTCATTATCTTGCCTGTACAGTCTTATACGTACTTTGTAATTTGTACACCCCAGTAGCTGAAGAGCGCCAATCAGGCTGCTGCCAGTCTGCTCCTGTTACGTGAAATTTAAATAACTGTTAAAATTTGTGGCTTCAAAAAAAGTCCTTTATTAGTCAAGATCCCAAGTACGATCTTTTGTTGATAACTAATTTCGGTTAAATAAATTAGCCAACTTCAAATCACAAAAAAATTCTTTTGTGTACATCAAAAATTGGCGGGACACATCGTCATAAATTTGTTAAACCTGCGTTGCTTATTATACAACCCAGATTTACGATGTTGTGTGTCATGTGTGATAATGGAATGAAACGTTCTCTGTGTGTGTATAGTGAGAATATGAACGACATACTATGGTATTTTAAAGACATAGCATCAGAATAAAATACTGACAGTATTAGTCCTTACCACGTGAGTAACTATTTGAAGCTGTAGGTTGATTCTCTGAGGTTTCTATCGAGTTTTGTTTTTGCAATTTGTATTTGTTCTAATGGTGATTTAAGTTCACTGAAGAGCCAAAGAAATTGGTACATCTGCCTAATATTGTGTAGGGCCCCTGTGAGCTGGCAGAAGTGTCGCAACACGAAGTGGCATGGACTCAACGTATATCTGACGTAGTGCTGGATGGAACTGACACCATGAATCCTGCAGGACTGTCCACAAATCCTTAAGAGTACGAACGGATGGAGATCTCTTCTGAACAGCACGTTGCAAGGCATCCCAGATATTCTCAACAATGTTCATATCTGGGGAGTTTGGTGACCTTTTAAAGTGTTTAAACTCAGAAGAATGTTCCTGGAGCCACTCTGTAGCAATTCTGGACGTGTTGGGTGTCGCTTTGTCCTGCTGGAATTGCCCACGTCCGTCGGAATGCACAACGGACAGGAATGGATGTAGGTCATCAGAGAGGATGCTTAAGTATGTGTCACGTATTAGAGTCATCCCTAGACGTATCAGGAGTGCCATATCACTCCAACTGCGCACGCCCCACACCATTACAGAGCCCCACACCATTACAGAGCCCCCACCAGCGTGAACAGTTACCTGCTGACATGCAGGGTCCATCGATTTATGAGGTTGTCTCCATACCCGTACACGTCTATCCGCTCGATACAATTTGAAACGAGACTCGTCCCACCAGGGATCATGTTTCCAGTCATCAGCAGTCCAATGGTGGTGTTGACAGGTCCAGGCCAGGCGTAATGCTTTGTGTCGTGCAGTCATCAAGGGTACACGTGTGGAGCTCCGGATCCGAAAGCCCACATCGATGGTGTTTCGTTGAATGGTTCGCACGCTGACACTTGTTGATGGTCCAGCACTGAAATCTGCAGCAATTTGCAAAAGGGTTGCACCTCTGTCACATTTAAGGATTCTCTGCAGTTGTTGTTCGTTCGTTCTTGCAGAAGCTTTCTCAGGCCGCATCGGTGTCGGAGATTTGATGTTTTATCGGATTCTTGATATTCGTGGTACACTCGTAAAATTGTAGTACTGGAAAATCCCCACTTCACCGCCACCTCTGAGATTCTATCCCATTAGTCGTGCGCCGACTATAACACCACGTTCAAACTCACTTAAATCTTTATGACCTGTCAACTTGTTCAACTGGCTCTGAGCACTATGGGACTTAACATCGACGGTCATCAGTCCCCTAGAACTTAGAACTACTTAAACCTAACTAACCTAAAGACATCACACAACACCCAGTCATCACGAGGCAGAGAAAATCCCTGACCCCGCCGGGAATCGAACCCGGGAGCACGGGCGTGGGATGCGAGAACGCTACCGCACGACCACGAGCTGTGGACTATGACCTGTCATTGTACCATTGTAGCAGCAGTAACGGATCTGACAACAGCACCAGACACTTATTGTCTTATATAGGTGTTGCTTACCGCAGCACCGTATTCTGCCTGTTTTCATATCTTTGTATTTGAATGCGCTTGCCAACACCAGTTTCTTTGGCGCTTCACTGTATAATTAGATACTGTTTTGGAATAGATTGAAAAATCAGCCAACCAGTTGCAAATAGATGTTTGTTATCCTTTGACCATGGTTTCGATATTTATAAAAATACCCTCTTCAGAAGTTATTACATCACAGGATGCCACAACAGGTTAGATGAAGCAGAGCGGCTCTTGTCATAAACGAAATTGATCTAATCTGTGGCATCATGTAATACAATAACGCCAGTACTTCTAAAGAAAATATTTTTGCAAATATCGAAACCATTGTCAAGGGATAATAAACCTCCATTTGCAACTGGTTGGCTGATTTTTCAATTTATTCTCTATTTCACATTTGCTGTTTCGCAGCAATGTTGAAGGTTTTTAGATATTGTTTTGGTACTGACTTCTTTTCTTTTAGTTTGATTTTTTGAGTTTTTGAAGGAAGATCGCGCAGCTGAAGCAGGCACTTTGCGCCGTCCTAAGGACTGGGGACGCTGCAGAGCCTGCAGAGCGGCCGCTGGTGCAACAGCGTGAGCTTTTATAAAAAAAGGTGTGCAGCAGGGAACGAGTAAACATCGCCGGGTAAGACGGAGGCCGCAAGGTGTTGACGTCATCGACTGTGTTGACGGCGGCTAACAATCGTTTTCTTGGGATCGACACTGATCAAAGTGAGGAAACATTATAGACATGTGCACTTGTGAATCTTCTGGCTCCACACAATTTTGAGCGTTGCTCCGGTGACGTGTGTGATCAATGACATCTCCCATTCCTTCATGCAGTGTATAATCATTGACATCATAGATGTGTTCAAATGGTTCAAATGGCTCTGAGCACTATGGGACTTAACATCTGTGGTCATCAGTCCCCTAGAACTTAGAACTACTTAAACCTAACTAACCTAAGGACATCACACACATCCACGCCCGAGGCAGGATTCGAACCTGCGACCGTAGTAGTCTCGCGGCTCCGGACTGAGCGCATGAACCGCTAGACCACCGCGGCCGGCCATATATGTGTGGTTCTGTGTTCCGCTAACTTGCGGGCTATGTGTAGGGGAAAGTACTTTTGCGTCTCATTACAGCTCGGGACAGAGTGTTGTGGTCGTATCTGGTTGCATACGTAATTTATACCTCGTGTGCAGGAAACAGCCACTGACGGGTACAAGACAATGTGTGGAGTTTTTGTCGCTTTGAACTCAAGGAAAGGTGATGTATGTGAATAGTTATGCTGCATTTGAAAGCTGGACATACCTTGTTTACATGGCACGACTCGCCCATCCCTCTCTCGCTGGTATCACTTCTGCTACTTCTCATGTTTTTTTTATTAGGAAGGAAACTCGGCCAGAAGTTGTAAACAGTGTGAAACAAATCCGATCGAATGACATTTCTTCCATTGCTCCATAGTCTACGTTTCATGGTTTAGGCACCGCGTTTTTCCTGTTACGAGCATTTGTATCAATAAAAAGTGGTTTTGAAGTTCCAACTCATCCTGCAGTTCGCTGCTTATTGTTTTATGCTTTTCTTGTATCAGGTTTAAATCTTCGAAACGGTACATCTTGAAATACGAAATACTTCGGGTACCTCGTTTACAGAAGCACCCACCACACTAGCGTCAACAATTTTCTCACATTAGGATACACGTAGCGCCGGCATAATGCTCACACTACACAGAGCACTGTTGTGACCACGATTTGCAACATAACGAGGACACTGCAGAGGTGGAGTTCATGATCAAATACAACAGCGCAGCCTGCAGGTTTCGCTAACATCTGCGTTTATGTTCAGGCATGCTTTTCTCGACGTGTATTTGTCCAAGCCCTTGCTAGGATGTGGGCTCCTGCTAACTGTATGTAGAAAATCGGATGGGGTGTATTGGATAGATGTAATACGGCAAAGGATGTTGTATGCCAATCTATGAAGAAACTGATATGTTTCATACATTAAATCATGACGCCACTTCGGCCGTTTAATGCCCCTTTAATATTCCGTCAAGCATGACATGTTTAGGGCGTTATTACCATTTCCAAGCACATTTGACGGAACAGGCGGACGTATAATGCGAAGCACAGTGGGCCAGAATCCCTTAAAAGTGACCATAAATAAAAGAGTCCGCAGTTAAGAAGTTCCATTTAATTGGGTGGCCTGAGTAATGTTGTTACTGCTGAATCCCGTTCTTAGAAGCGGCCAGCTGTTCCTTCCGAAGGTTTAATTTGAGGTCCAACGCCTCTTTCACTTGTGAGCCGGGTGCCGAACTACCCGGACTGAAAGAACATTGCGTTTTTCTAATGGAACACCTTTGTTCATCGAAATGAGACGAATTTTTTATAAATGGAAGTCGTTTCATAAGGTACTTACTGAATGACAAACACTTATATCATTAATTATTAATTAACAAATGGTTTTTGTTTATCAAATTCTTACCGGAACGCAAGAAAGGAAATTGTAAAACGCGAAAAAAAAGAGATGAGTCTTAGATTTGACGACATTCCCTCTTCTGTTTCATTCCGTCCTTAAGTATGTACTATTATCTTATCGAATCAGCCTTAAAATCGAGCACTAGTTGCACTACAGAACAAGTGGCTTTGAGTCATTTTTTAAACTAAAGTTACAAAATACCATTATCCACACAAAGAGAAAAGAATTGAATATTTTGCTAAAATAAGTATAATACATATAAGCACACATAATTATACAATCGTTTTTCCGACACATTGCTAAACAAACTATTAGAAAATAAAAATGTAATTACTGCAATTGTACCAGTAGGTCAGCCATGAGAAGACGCAGAAGAATCGGCAAACAAGTTAACAGGCAATATCGCCTAAGCTTTGCCCGAAAGTTTTCTCTCGTGAAAAACACAGAGAAAGTGTGTTCCGAAGATTCCTGGCAACAACCGATCCCTATATTTCTCCTTTGCGGAAACAGTCTCCGAGGAAAGTGAAGACTGTGTTGTCGGAAACTGTTGCCCTCTTGGTATAAGCTGAAGAAGATTACAACGAAGATGAAGAAGGAATGAAGATGAAGACAAAAGGCACAAGCGGAAGAAGGTTTGTAAAACTTTCCATTTTTGTTACTTGTAACCTCCCCACAAAAATTTAAATGACTATATTATATAGAAATGGGAGCCAAATGAAACCTTCCCACAAAATGTTGACCGGACAATAATTTGAATGTTAACAAGAATACAACCTAACGTAATCCCCCAGCAAATAAATTCAATGACAATGACCATTAAACAAAATTCGCAATCTGACTCTGTGTAAGCTTCCGCAAAATAATGAAAAACAATTCAGTACTAATGAAACTTCAGTGATAATGATAATTCAATTAAACCGAAATATCGGTCTTTGGCCCTGTGCAAATCAGAATTAAATTCTTACCTCATTGTAACTGCTAGTCAAATTTCTGCTCTTATTCTTACGCACAGCTTGGAGGAAATGCATCGCAAATATAATTGTTATATATATTTTTTTTTTTTTACTTTAAGGGAAATTTTTTCTTTAAGGAAATGCAACGGAAATGTTATTAAAAAAAAAGAATTGTTTATTAAAAAATGCTTAGCTTGAAATCAAATTATTATTGGGGCACTTGTTGGAAATTAATTACAATAAATAAACTTTAAATTATCTGATGATTACCTTAATTAACAATATACCTTATTCAGCATCTTGACCAGTGTTGCCGACAGACTACATCACAGAACCGCACTGGGCTGCTACTACTGACCGACCGCTCTGCATGACGACTACTACAGAACTGCTCTCAACGACAACTAACTGAGTACTGCCCGCAACTAGACAGAGCTACACACTCGCAACGACTTACTGACAGACTGAGAACCGCTCGCAACACTCGCGCGGTCAAGCGCATACTCTCTGGTCACAGATGCTACAATGCCTCGCCATCGCTGCTATGTTACATACGTGTTTCATAACCCTCCACTGGGGGGGGCAAAAATTTGGCAGCGATGGTGAGTCATTTGGACTTGCCAAGCGCGGCAAAATTTTTCTTTAATTAACAAACTTCTACAACTTACAGAATATTTAGATGTAGTACATGAATTAAATGTTGTGCACACGCACTAAGTACAAAATATATCAGACAAAGACAAAATGTGAGTACAAAACATAGTAGCAAATCAGAAAAATGTATATACAAATTATTTGACAGATAACAAAGTGCACAGGCACTGAAAAAATTCTTTAGCATATTCAGAACAAATAAACAGATTGGCAAAAAATATTATGTTGACAAGTGACATGAGTGCACATGCACTGCAGTTGAGAACATATCAGTAAATGATGAAATGTATATACAATTAGTAACAAATGACATAAGTGCATACGCATTGAAGTATTGAATATACAGAATAGTACAAATCATATTGAAAAATGAGAAAAGTGCACAGGCACTGGAGTTCAGTAGAAAACATATTAACACACAACATAAGTGCACATGCACTGTAGTTCGGAACATATCATTAAAATAAAATACTAAAAAATTGTATATACAATATAAAAGACAAGAGTGCACATACTGTACTTGAGAACAAATCGAAAAAATGTCTTAGGTATTTTTGCAATAAATAAACATAATGGCAAAAATCATATCGACAAGTGACATAACTGTACTCGCACTGGAGTTCAGCGAATCAAAAAAAAATGTATAGTCATGAACATAAATAATGTTAGCAAAAAATTATTTTCACTATGTGACAAGAATTAGGATAGGAGAGGGAAGGATTGCATCATGGTTGTAGCACTTTAGATTGCACACAGCTGTTCTGAAAGTCCATATCTTTCCACAGAAGTACAACACCAAGTGACACAATTTGCAGTACTTTTCCCATCAGAATTCATCAGTGTAGCCAAGACACTGAACTCTCGTAGTGATATTTCATGTTCTCATTTTGGCAGTACATTAGGTACACCAAACAGTGGGACCATAATAACGTCTTCATCGCTCATGGTGGTGGACAGCATGTCGTGTCAACACCACACTTTACAAGGCACACCAACGTAGAAGTAGTGCAAACCCAAAGGTAGTGCTCCATGATCACTAGGATGGATAGGACAAATGGACATTGCAGTAATTCAGGGTAGTTAGCTCATGAGGTGAAGGACATTAAGTCACATAATATTGATAATTACAGTTTGCATTTGGGGCATTCATGGCCCCGTGTTGAACATTTCTGTACCATGAACGTAGTATTACAGAAACTGTTCACAAAATTAAATTATTGGCATCATGGGTAATCGTATTACAATATTTAGTATGACAGAATTGAATATTACAGAACATTACACTCATTCTTGGCACTCAGTGGCCATCAAGTACTGAATAGTACAAAATATTACACTCATCATTGGCACTCAGTGGCCCAGCAATTACTGAATAGTACAAAACATTACACTCAATCATTGGCACTCAGTGGCCCAGCAAATATTGAATAGTATAAAACATTGTTCCTCATTCAGTATTATTCAGATCATTAAGAAGTAATAACAATTCATTGAGTGACATTCAGATCATTACGAAGTTATTATTAAAAAGCAGCTAATTACAGTCATAGCATTAATAATCATACACATTATAAGTAGTCTCATTACAATAAACAGTGGCAGTTATTAGCCAGTTACAAAGCATTATTTTATACATATATTTTTTTTTGTATCTTTACGAAGTCATTACTGAAGTGACATACTATTCAGAGTTGATCAGTATTATTCAGAACTTTCTCCAACTGGTATCACTATTTGGGAGTGGTAATACATTTTTTTGTTAGCAATGCATTGCGTTTGGTAATTATAAGAGAAAGCCAGAAGAGAAAAAGAGAGAAAAAAAAATAATTGGTAGTGGGTTGTTCCTGTAAATGAAAAATGTGTAACGTCATCCGTCATGAGTCAGCTGTAGCAAGGTTATGAAACAAGGCAGTATATGTGATCACATTTATAAATGATAAACACAAATGGGTTCAAAAAAAATGCAAGTACTAGAACAGGTATAATAAGTAACAGGTTTAGTAAGTATCACGAAAAACTTCTCCTGGAAAAAATACAAAATGGATTATTGACCTGAAAGAAGAAACGCACACTATGCTGAAAAGTAGTGAACTTCGAATTAACAAGTAGTGAAATGTGTATAAACATGTGTTCCATAGCTGTCCTTTCCAAAACTTTCCGTCATCCTACTATGCAATGTAACACCTGCTGTCAAAACAAACTGCAACAAATACTTAAATAACTACATAGCATAAACACATAACTTCAACATTATCCTCATCTGTAAAAAAAAAACTTCATTATTCATCACTTCATTATTCGTAACTCCATCATTATCATCACCTGTAAAGAAAAACTTCATTATCCATAGTAGCACACTCTTCATCATTATTCATCATCACTCATTATCATCTGCAAAAAATCACTTCATTACTCATTACACAACTATTCCTTATCTCTAACATATTTCATCACTAAAACTAAGATGTGTAGTTCTGTCCGACAGCCTGCATCAATCACCTTGTATTCTGAAAGAAAAAATTAGTCAAGACTGCTATTCTACGATGAGTATAGTATATTCTTGTTAATGCTTGTTAATCCTGATCCATTTACTCTTCCTCATAAGGTTTTTGTATCCTCTTTCGTCTATTCCGTAGTTGAAATTCCCATTTCTGTTTAATTTATTTCCTTTACACGTTATTTCTTTCTGAAAATGAAGAACAAAGATTAATGTCTTGCATTTACATCATATACCCACTAAGTAATTACTGATTAACGGTAATATAATTAAGCATACAGCATAACATGACAGAAAACGTAATATGTCGAAAGCACAGACAGTGTTCAAAGGCAAAAAAGTACACAGAATATCACAATGCAGCAGCAAAAAAAAAGTAAAGTAGTCATGATGTTGAGATTTCATAAGGCAAAAATGTCAAAGTCAACTGGTGTGTGTTATATCTTAACTATTTCATAATGCATACTAACAAAACAGAAAAACAATCATACATACAAAAAAATGGCAAATATGCACGGTCTGAGGTGTATAACGACAAGAAAAGCGACCTGCTAACCTTACCTCGCCGGGCACTTGCCAAGAAAAAATACGATAATCATCATTAATTAGTCAGGTGAAATAATTGCATTAGTAAATGGCATCATAGCATGTTACATCATAAAGTGATTTCATTCAATAAACGGTTTAATGTTTGAGATATGGTGATTGCCTTTCGATTTTCTGGTTCTCAAAGTTACGACGTGTACAACATTGGGGTGAGGGATGCTGCGAATCCGATATGGACCTGCGTATAGAAGTTCAAATTTACTG
Organism: Schistocerca cancellata; assembly: GCF_023864275.1. Taxonomy (NCBI): domain Eukaryota; kingdom Metazoa; phylum Arthropoda; class Insecta; order Orthoptera; family Acrididae; genus Schistocerca; species Schistocerca cancellata. The sequence continues at coordinate 321,659,782 of NC_064631.1, forward strand.
CACTTACCTTTTAATTTGCTGGATAAATAGTGTGTACGTACTAATATTTTCTGTCCAACGTGAAAGTCGCGGCGTGTACAAACCTGTTTTTGCTGTCTTCTCCGGCGCTCTGCGGCACGTTTGATGTTGTTCAGCGCAATGTCAATTATTTCGTGGTGTCGTAAGCGACGAGATGTAGGGAAATTTATTAATTCTTTAATTTTGTTTGGTGGTTCAACGTTTTTCAGTATAACGGACGGAGATAGCATAGTGGATTCATTTGGAATGGAATTAATTACATCTTGGAATGAGAGTATGTGTGTATCCCAATCAATATGTCTTTTGTGGCAGTATATTCGGCACAGCTTACCAATTTCTTTCATTAATCGTTCACAAGGGTTCGAAGAAGCATGGTACTTGGATATATAGATCGGAGAAATGTTTCTAGCTCGTAACATACGTGTCCATACGCTACTACGAAATTGAGATCCATTGTCAGAAATTACTCTCATCACATGCCCTACATGAAATAGAAAATGTTTTACAAATGCTTTCGAAACAGTTTTAGCAGTAGCTTTGCGTAACGGAGTGAAAGTAACAAATTTTGAAGTGAGCTCAACAGCGACAAAGATGTAGCAAAAACCTCTGTTAGTTCTCGGAATCGGACCAAAAATATCTACTGCGGCCATGTGTCTTAATTTAACAGGTACAATGGGATATAAACGAGGAATATGTGAAGTGGTGTCTGATTTAGCTTTCTGGCAAATTTTACAAGACGCTAAAACTCGTCGTATACGTTTCTCCATGTTGTTAAAATAACAGTTCTGTCTCAGTATAAGAAAACATTTTCGTGCTCCGTAATGTGCGTAACTTAAATGAGTGTACCAGATTAATTTGTTAACAAGTTCGTCAGGAATACATAATAACCAATTGTTGGTGTCAGGGTGAGAGCGGCGAAACAAAATGTCATTGCGTACAGTGTAATGGTTTCTAATCGTAACATTATTCTTATCTTGCCAAAGGCGTTTAATTTCTTTCCACACGTTGTCTTTACTTTGCTCTTTTGCTATGTCCTGTAATGACGACGAAATAAAATTTTCAAATGCAACTTGTTGGATGTACATTACGCTGAAATTTGCTTTACAGAAGTTGGTTGCGATGTCTTGCTGATTGTTGCAAAGAGAACGGGATAATGCGTCTGCTACAACATTTTGTGTACCGGGAATGTGAACTATTGTAAAATTAAATTCCTGTAAATATAATTTCCATCTGCTTAATCTGTCGTGCGTGAATTTAGCCGAAAGTAAAAATTGTATAGCTCTATGGTCTGTGTAAACGGTTGTATGTCTGCCATAAAGAAAGTGCCTAAATCTCGTGAAAGCCCATACAACACATAATGTTTCCAGTTCTGTAACGGAATAATTTCGTTCAGCAGGTGACAGAATGCGGCTTGCAAATGCGATGTTTTTAACTACTGTAGAACCATCTTCTTCAATTTCCTGGAAAATGTGTACGCCTAAAGCGGTGTTAGTACTGTCGGTGGCAAAAGAAAAATTTCTGGTAAGATCTGGGTGCGATAAAAGTGGTGCATTCAACAAAGCATATTTCAAATAACATCTCCGTGGACAAGATTCTGTGTGTCAAAAGTATTGCTTACATTATTGGAATATGCAACCTGTACTGTATTTAATCAAATTCTATCTGACGTGTTATTGAATGTACGCTGAAAATTGTGATAATTAATTTTACGTATGTCGTGATAGTCATTTCCATACGGCGCATTGCGATAGAGATTGAAATACAGTTTTTTCTGTACGTAGTTATTTCATCGTGGCTATGCGTTACTATTTGTTGTAGCTGGGACTATACGTGCACGCGGCGAAACATTAAAGCTTGGTTGACCTTGTAGACTGCATTGTTGGTTAGGAATGCTAAGCGGCTGACTTTCATGCTGTTGTGGTGAAAAACGTCTATTGTTACAAAATGTGTTTACTGTTACTGATAATTTTACACGTACTGATGATTAAAATTTTGTCAGTTATTAAAATTACGCTGGTAGTTGTGGAGTGTCTAATAAAAATTGTCACTTTCGGTATAACTTGTCAAATCCGGTTTTCTCTACATATTCTTAATTCTAAATAGAGCAATAGTTAAAGAGCGGTTTTGATAGATATAAAGGATAGTAGAAGAGAAGGCAGCAGTGCAGAAAACTAAAGATGAAACAGCACTACTACAGCTCGGGGCCCTATGCTCGCTACAGCACATATTCATTAAAGTGTAATGAATCCCCTGAGGTTAATTATGCGCTACAAATAAATTTTAGCTTTTGCGTTACACGCAATGGCGGTAAAATTCCAAAATCAAATTGCTGTATTCTTGCTAATTCAAGTTTCCTCATTACAGGCAATGCTGATAAAAATGCAATAGCAAATTGTCGCATCAGGTTCAAAACTCGTTTCCCCATTACAGGCAATAGCGGTGAAAGTACAAAAATAGATTGTCGCATACAGTTCAAAGCGTGTACCTGTACGCTGTCATTATTAAATTCTTTACATTTTCTGGCGGATAAAAATTGCTCGTAATCTACGTTCTCGTCATTGAATTTGAAAACACGTTCGGGTTTGTGTGTGAATCTGTTTGTCTGTGTCATTACGGATTTCAAGTTGCGTAGCTTTTCAGATTTTGAGTCGCGTAGCTTTTCGGTTTTTAATTCGCGTAGTCTCTGTAAATTGCTCGCATTATACGCGCTGTGTAAGTCTGACAAATGTTCGCAACGTGGCGGATTCTGTGACGTATTGGTGACTGAAATAGTTTTTAATTCTGTTACTTTAACATCTTCGTCAATTTGGTTGATCTGTCGTGCAAATTTCTCGTTAACTTCCGTATTCGGAGTGTGTGAAACTTCCACTGATTCTAAATTAATTTCGTCGCGAATCTGTACTGCGTTTCTAGGGCATTGTTCAGTGACTGCATTAATTTTGTGTATCTGTGTTGCGTTTGCTGAACATTGTTCAGTGACTGCATTAATCTTGTCTTTATGTGATTCTGTTGTGTCTACACTGTGCAAATCAGAATTAAATTCTTACCTCATTGTAACTGCTAGTCAAATTTCTGCTCTTATTCTTACGCACAGCTTGGAGGAAATGCATCGCAAATATAATTGTTATATATATTTTTTTTTTTTTTTTACTTTAAGGGAAATTTTTTCTTTAAGGAAATGCAACGGAAATGTTATTAAAAAAAAAGAATTGTTTATTAAAAAATGCTTAGCTTGAAATCAAATTATTATTGGGGCACTTGTTGGAAATTAATTACAATAAATAAACTTTAAATTATCTGATGATTACCTTAATTAACAATATACCTTATTCAGCATCTTGACCAGTGTTGCCGACAGACTACATCACAGAACCGCACTGGGCTGCTACTACTGACCGACCGCTCTGCATGACGACTACTACAGAACTGCTCTCAACGACAACTAACTGAGTACTGCCCGCAACTAGACAGAGCTACACACTCGCAACGACTTACTGACAGACTGAGAACCGCTCGCAACACTCGCGCGGTCAAGCGCATACTCTCTGGTCACAGATGCTACAATGCCTCGCCATCGCTGCTATGTTACATACGTGTTTCATACTAATACATATTTTCCATAATAAACACAGTAAGAAATTCAGTTTTATAATAAATGTTCTTCGAAAACGTTTTTAACCCACTTCATTAACTTTTCCATATCATTTTCCCAAAACTGTATCCCCCATTTTGAATGTTTCAGTTCGAGTGTAAAAGTCGTTAACAAAAAGTTCAGAAATCCCATTATCCCCATTTCTTGGCCATCTTTTAGTATATTTTGATATTTGCACGAGGTTTTCGGGATTCTGGCCCGTCGTGCGACGATGAGAAACGGTAACTCCAGTTAAAGTATCAATCATGACGTACTTAAGGCAGTCATCCGTATCTCCATATAGCGTCCGATAGTTATGGTGTAGCCCAGTGTCCTACATTTAGCATTTGTACCTGCAAGTGTTTGTGCAAAGGCAGTTGTCGAACTTAATCGACTGAGTGGGAACTGCCGATTTGTTGCACGGCCGGCTGCCTGTGACGCAGTATTGCTGATGAAGAGGCACCGTCGTATCTACGACAATACGAATATCCCTGTTTATAAGGCTGTATTTAGTGCTCTGACTTTTCCGACTTGTCATTCTGTGATGCGTTGTTATTGGACACACATTCCATTTTTATTTGTATATGACATGTTCTGAGAAATTCAGGAACAGAAAAATACGAGTCACTTAGGAATGAAGTAACTAGGAAGTGCAGTGAAGTTAATGCAAAGTGGCTGCATGAAAAAAATTGGAGAAATCGAAGTAGAATTGATTGTGTGGAGGGACTAACTCACCATACAGAAAGATCAAAATAACTGGCGAAATTAAAAGGCAGGGTGGTAACATTAACAGTGCAATAGGAATGACATTGTTAAACGCAGAGGAGAGAGGGGTTTGGTGCTAAGAGCACATAGAAGGTGTCTATGACGGTGTGGACTTATGTGATGACATGATAGAAGAAACAAGAATCGACAGGGCAAAGACAGGGTATCCTCTGTTAGAATCAGAAATTAAAAGGGCTTTGTACGACTTAAGATCAAATAAGGTAGAAAATATAGATAACGTTCCATCGGAATTTCTAAAATCAGTGGGGAAAGCCGCAACAAAATGTCTACTCACTTTATTGTGTAGGATGTATGAGACTAGAGATATAACATCAGACTTTCGGAGAAAACATCTACCACACACTTCCAAAGATAGCAAGAGCCGACAAGTACGGGGATTATCGCTCAGTCAGCTTAACAACCCTTCAACCAAGTTGTAGACAAGAATAATATACAAAAGAATGGAAAAGAAAACTGACGATCTTTTAGATGGCAATCAGTAGGCTTTAAGTGGTGCTTGCTGTTGAAAACAGTATTGCCAACTTTGTTCTTCGCCCTCGAACTTGCATTCGTTACTGCTCGATTTTGTCAAAGGTTCGTTTTTTCTGCAACGTTCGTTATACGTTAACACCGATACACGGCGGTACGAATAGTTTTTCTCATCAAGAGTTGGCGGATGAGCACCTCGCTCATGAATTCAATGAATGCAGTACGGAGAGCGACGCAATACCGAACAGTTCCCGCAGCGACGTCAACCACATGAAAATACTCAGTTTGCTCCATTACTCTGTGATTGCATACTGCACGCCACATCATTGCTGTGAAGTACTTTCCCTGCTGTGACGTTATTTACATAGACACAACTGTGATTGCGGTAAGAAACCGAATAAACTGTAATTACATTATTGCTCTGCAACGAGCCGCCGGAGACAGTGGATCCTTTATACGAAAAGTATTCAGAACGCATTCCCGAAAAACCTCGGAAAGTTTCTCAGTGGAGTTCTGTTTCACCGTGTGTATTGCATATGCCTGTATATCTTATTCTCCGCTATTTTGCGTAGCTACCTCGTAAATGTAAAATTTGCCTATGATATTGAGCAGTGTTGCATGGTCATTGGTCCATAAACAAGTAAACGAATATACTCGCTCATTCTCGTGGCTTGATTGACGCAATGAGCAACTGAAATAGTAGACAAATTGCGTTTCATACTTTTAAAGTATTCCAGTTCACATACGTACAAGAAACGAACACCAAAAGGTCCATTCGAACATTTTCACAGGTCTCTCACTTCTCATCCTCATCTTGAGTGGTAATTGGAATATCTTACTTCGACTTTCCACCTCACAACCTCTTGGCTTTCCACCTGCCCATTACACCTCTGCACTTGGTTCCAACTCCCTCCCTTCCTCCCACTTGCTTCTTTCCATCCTCAACTGTGCCTCTCTTCGTCCATCTTCTCTCCACTCTCTGTCGACCTCCTCCTTCCCCATCTCTCTGTCCACCTCTTCTTCCTCCCTTCCTTTCTGTTCCTCTTCTCCTCCCCCTCTTTCTGTCCATTTTCTTGTCCCACATTTCCCTGAGCATATCTTCCTTCCCCCTCTCTCAGTCCCTGTCATCCTCCCCTTCTCTCTGGCATGTCAAACCTCAAGTCAACCTGTTTTCACCCTCACCCACACACCAATGGGCTATTTCTTTTACCGATAGTGATATATGTACCATATTTAAATGAAATACATCCAATGGTTTTGGGGGGAGATATGGGCTTCTGCAACAGGTGAAGCACATTTAAGCGTTTTAACGACAAAATACGTTGGAAAGCGCTGTAGCTTAGAGAAACACGCAGGCCCACCACTGCGCTGTCGGCACGGAGCACGTGGCAGCAGAGCCATTCGGGAGCCTCGCGCTGGGACTGCAGCCAAATTGGCTACGGCAACAATTGCATCGATGGACTGTCAGCGTCCGACTGGTGCCGTAACGACCGCACTGTAATTGGCAGAGACTGCCGTGGAGCAACGGCGAAGGGAAATTGGTAGTCGCGAATATGGTCAATGATATCCAGTACCACAAACATAGGAGTGTGGTGTGCGTATGTCGTGTGTGTGTATGCGAATGTGGACGTGTGTGCGTGCGTGAGCATTTGTGTGTGTGTGTGTGTGTGTGTGTGTGTGTGTGTGTGTGTGTGTGAGAAAGAGAGAGAGAGAGAGAGAGAGTGAGAGAGGGTGGGGGGAGGTAGGGAGAGAGAGAACATACGTAACGGACGATTTCAAAACAGTGCACGAAAAAGAATTCACGCGGTAGAAGCAGTGCAGAACACGGTAACTGAAACCTATGAAGAGAAATAGGAACTGATATAAGTAAAACTATTGGTGCCGAGGGATTTGGTTTTGAGAGGAAAGTCGAAACGGTACAACCATTGCTCACCTCGAGCTTTTGTGCCGCCTGGCCACGTTGCGCGCACGGGACGTGTTAAGAAAAATATTCATGGTTATGACAGGAAAAGGAAGAGATGGAAGGGAAGGAAACGTAGTAGGTGAATATGGAATGGGGTAAGAAATGGAAGAGGAAGCCGCCTGGTAGCATTTTGCACAGAGCATAATTTAATCATAGCTAACACTTGGTTCAAGAATCATAAAAGAAGGTTGTATACATGGAAGAGGCCTGGAGATACTTGACTGTTTCAGATAGATTATATAATGGCAAGACAGAGATTTAGGGACCAGGTTTTAAATTGTAAGACATTTCCAGGGGCAGATGTGGACTCTGACCACAATCTTTCGTTATGAACTGTAGATTAAAACTGAAGAAACAGCAAAAAGGTGGGAATTTAAGGAGATGGGACCTGGATAAACTGACTAACCCAGAGGTTGTAGAGATTTTCAGGGAGAGCGTTAGGGAACGATTGAGAGGAATGGGGCAAAGAAATACAGTAGAAGAAGAATGGGTAGCTTTGAGGGACGAAATAGTAAAGGCAGCAGAGAATCAAGCAGGTAACAAGACGATGGCTAGTAGAAATCCTTGGGTAACAGAAGATATATTGAATTTAATTGGTGAAAGGAGAAAATATAAAAATGCAGTAAATTTAGCAGGCAAAAAGGAATACAAACGTCTCGAAAATGAGATCGACAGGAAGTGCAAAATGGCTGAGCAGGGATGGCTACAGGACAAATGCAAGGATGTAGAGCCATGGCTCACTAGGGGTACGATAGATAGTGATTACAGGAAAATTAAATAGACTTTTGGAGAAAAGAGAACCACTTGTATGATTATCAAGAGCTAAGATGGAAACCCAGTCCTAAGCAAAGAAGAGAAAGCAGAAAGGTGGAAGGAATATATGGAAGGTCTGTATAAGGGTGATGTACTTGAGGACAATATTATGGAAATGGAAGAGGATGTAGATGAAGATGAAATGGGAGATATGATACTGCGTGAAGAGTTTGACAGAGCACTGAAAGACCTACGCCGAAACAAGGCCCTGGGAGTAAGCAAGATTCCATTAGAACTACTGATAGCCTTGGGAGAGTCAGCCCTGACAAAACTCTACCATCTTGTGAGCAAGATGTATGAGACAGAAGAAATACCGTCAGACTTCAAGAATAATTTAATAATTCCAATCCCGAAAAAAGCAGGTGTTGACAGATTTGAAAATTACCGAACTATCAGTTTCATAAGCCACGGCTGCAAAATACTAACACGAATTCTTTACAGACGAATGGAAAAACTGATAGAAGCCGGCCTCGGGGAAGATCGGTTTGATTTCCGTAGAAATGTTGGAACGCGTGAGGCAATACTGACTCTACGACTAATCTTAGAAAATAGATTAAAGAAAGGAAAACCACCGTTTCTATCATTTGTAGACTTAGATAATGCTTTTGACCATGTCGACAGGAATACTCTCTTTCAAATTCTGAAGGTGGCAGGGGTAAAATACAGGGATCGAAAGGCTATTTACAATTTGTATAGAAACCAAATGGCAGTTATAAGAGTTGAGGGACATGAAAGGGAAGCAGTGGTTGGGATGGGAGTGAGACAGGGTTGTAGCCTCTCCCCGGTGTTATTCAATCTGTATATTGAGCAAGCAGTAAAGGAAACAAAAGAAAAATTCGGAGTGGGAATTAAAATCCATGGAGAAGAAATAAAAACTTTGAGGTTCGCTGATGACATTGTATTTCTGTCAGAGACAGCAAAGGACCTGAAAAAGCAGCTGAACGGAATGGACAGTGTCTTGAAAGGAGGGTATAAGATGAACATCAACATAAGCAACGAGGATAATGGAATGTAGTCTAACTAAATCGGGTAATGCTGAGGGTATTAGATTAGGAAATGAAACTCTTAAAATAGTAAATGTGTTTTGCTATTTGGGGAGCACAATGACTGATGATGGTCGAAGTAGAGAGGATTTATAATGTAGACTGACAATGGCGAGGAAAGTGTTTCTGAAGAAGAGAAGTTCGTTAACATCGAGTTTAGATTTCAGTGTCAGGAAGTCGTTTCTGAAAGTATTTCTATGGAGTGTGGCCCTGTACGGAAGTGAAACGTGGACGATAAATAGTCTGGACAAGAAGAGAATAGAAGTTTTCGAAATGTAGTGCTACAGAAGAATGCTGAAGATTAGTGGGGTAGATCACATAACTAATGAGGAGGTATTGAATAGAATTAGGGAGAAGAGAAATTTGTGGCATACCTTGACTAAAAGAAGGGTTCGATTGGTAGGACATGTTCTGAGGCATCAAGGGATCACCAATTTAGTGTCTGAGGGCAGCGTGGAGGGTAAAAAACCGTAGTGGTAGACCAAGAGATGAATACACTAAACAGATTCAGAAGGATGTAGGTTGCAGTAGGTACTGGGAAATTAAGAAGCACAGGATAGAATAGCATCGAGAACTGCATCAAACCAGTCTCTGGACTGAAGACGACAACAACAGCATGACAGGAACCATCATTCGAATCAAAAAACCTACTAAACATGTGTTTTAAAATGCGTACCTGTAAACCGAAACAAGAAAAATTTGTCATGTGAACCTTGGAGCTGAAATGCATACGTTAAGAGCTAAGGCCACTTGTTCCGTAGTGTCTTTCACAGTAGCGAAGATATGCATTTCGACACTCTCGTTCGCCGGACATTTTATCTCTTGTTTTTATCCGTACTACTACCTCTTGAAATACTGAAAGAAAACAATTTGAAGTAGAAGAGATTTGTTTCACGGTGTCAAAGATGAAGAAGTGCTCTGAGATACTAAGGTACGGATTTTAGAGTTCATGGTTACTAGAATTTTTTGCTTCGAATAATCGTTCCTATCACGTGCCCCGAATATACACCACTCTTCATGGGACGCTCTGTATAATCAGGACGGCGACAAATGGGGAATTACACTAACGTCGATACGGGCTGTAAATGAGGAAATTCACCACGGAGGCGGTTTCGTCAAAGGATGGGTGGTTACAGCTCGCCGCATGGAAACATGAGTCGAGGAAACGGAGAATCTGCTCGTCTGTTCGAGTATTACTATCGTGACCATCTACACAGAGTGACTGAAAGACGATGAAACAGCGATCAGACAACATGGTCTGTGGCGCCCACGCATCATCAAATAACGTTGAGTTCGGGGGCTTGCTCACTCATGCCACCAAATTCATCTGGTCTGAACCTCTGGAACAAAATCGGTATCCTATCGAGAGCAAACTATCCTCCCGCACAAACCACTGGCCCGTAATTTGTGAAACGTGCGAGGTCTGTGCTTAGACACCTGATGCCACGCACTTCCACAAACCTTCCAAGTACTTGTTGAAAACCTTGTCGTACAGACTCGCTACCGTAGTGCGCTCCAAACATGAACCATAACGCTATTGTGCTGGAAGTCGCAACGCATTATTTTACAAGTGGTCACAATATTTTGACTCATAAGTGTTGATTACATTCGTCGTTTGTAATTCGCTGATCTGACAATGTGGACCACGGTCCCCCGACTCGAAGTAATAATACGAGGGCTATCCACAAAGTATAGTACGTTTTGGAATTAAAAATAAATAAAGTACTGGAAATTTTTTTAATTATATACGGATGAAAGCCACACTTAAATACTACTTTTCTATATAGTTGCCATTTAAATTAAGGCACTTATCGTAGCGATGGACGAGCTTGGAAATTCCTTCGTCGTAAAATTCGGCCGCCTGCGCATTCAACCATGTGGTTACCTCTTCTTGAAGCTGTGCGTCGTCATCAAAACGCTGCATAGCCAACCACTTCTTCATTGCTGGGAATAAGTGGAAGTCGCTCGGTGCCAGGTCGGGACTGTACGGTGGATGAGGAAACAACTCCCACTTAAAAGATTCGAGAACTTCACGAGTGGCATTTGCCGTGTGGGCCCGGGAGTTGTCGTGAATCAGCAAGATCTTTGAGCCTAACTTTCCCCTGCGCTTGTTTTGTATTGCTCTTCTGAGGTTGTGCAGAGTTTGGCAATATCTTTGAGAGTTTATTGTAGTGCCTCTTTCCAGGAAATCCACAAAAATCATCTTTTCTGTCCCAAAAGAGGTAACCACGTGGTTGAAGGCGCAGACGGCCGAATTTTATGACGAAGGAATTTCCAAGCTCGTCGATCGCTACGATAAGTGCCTTAATTTAAATGGCAACTATGTAGAAAAGTAGTATTTAAGTGTGGCTTTCATCTGTATATAATAAAAAAATTTCCAATAATTTATTTATTTTTAATTCCAAAACGTAATGTACTTTGTGGATAGCCCTCGTATATGCAGTATCTGAAATTATACAGGAGGTTCTGAAAATCCCCTCACAGGCTTCTGAACTTGTAGAGGGACTGAGTAGACAATATTTCGAACAGCACCCCATGTCCGGAAACGTATCGTTCCCATGATACAATCGTTTGAAAACATGTTAGATAAGTATGTAACAGGGTGTTCAGGGTGGGGAAGCACTTATTTTGGATTAGCTGATTATTTGTCCTGTGTCCTACGTCTCTGGCCTGGTTTGAGCCTCATCCACGTGTCTTTGAATGTTAGGGCAACATGGTTGAATAAACATTTGCAGAGTACACCTACATGATCCTTCTGTATGGCGAGGCTCACGGTAACAGAAGAACTGCTCGTTGCCTTTATCAAGATGGCTATCCACGTTTGACTCCATCGCATACCCTTTTCGCCACAAATACGCAACCGCTTCGAGAAGGCGGTGCCTTCACCTTAGCAAGCGTGACTGTGTTGCTCCAAAGAGACGTCGGGCACCCGAATTGGAGGATGCCGTACTGCATCACGTTGAAATAACGCCATCATTCGTGGGTAAAATGTGTGTGCGGAACTTTGTGGTCACCAAGTCGAACTTTTTTTATTGTATTGTATGGAACTGGGGACGTAGAAACGACGGAGAGGCTTCGTCCCCTCCGTATCCCTCAGTGGTACACAATCCCACAAGAGGCTGCAGCAGTCCACTCACTTCAACGCCACCCCACACGGAAGCCAGGATTATTGTGCGGCTCGGCCCCCAGTGGGGGGAACGTCACACACCAGACGAGAGTAATCCCCAATGTTTGCGTGGTAGAGTAATTATTGTGTATGCGTACGTGGAGAAAGTGTTTGCGCAGCAATCGCCGACATAGTGTAACTGAGGCGGAATAATGGGAACCAGCCCGCATTCACCAATGCAGATGGAAACCCGCCTTAAAAGCCATCCACAGACTGGCTGGCGCATCGGACCTCGACACTAATCCGCCGTGAGGATTCGTGCCGGGGACCGGCACTCCTTCCCTCCAAGGAAGCAGTGCTTTTCAACCGGGCGGGCTCGTCGAACTTCACTTGCAGGTGATCAGAGTGCTGTACCTCCTTTGAAAAGGACAATAATTGTTTAACCGTAAACGACAGTATTTTTGAAAAGTAATTAAGTTTCCTTTATTCTCTAGTTATTGATGAGTGCGCCTAAGAAATTACTTGTATAAGTGGTCGCGTTACCAACACGTTTTCAAATGGTTGTAACGCGTACGGTACGCTTTCGAACATGGGTCCCACTTCAAAATACTCGTATTATCTGCTCAGCCCCCTCTACACGTCAAAGGATGTTCCAGACTACAAACACTCAAAATATGAAAAGCAGCCTGGGTAAAGAATTGTTGTGTATCTTTACATACCGTAAATAACTTCCTGCACAAATATTCGCAGTTTCAGCACATTTACTTGCATATCAAATGTGTTTCGCAATACAGTGCCATGAACAGATTTTCATATGACTGCTCGAGCAGGCTTCAGTTTACTAAAAATCCGCCCAAACTCTCACAGAAAAGTTAATGTCGCCTGGTTTCATTGGCATAGTTTCAGCTGTTGATATGCTTTTTTTTAAAATTATGGCAGTTTTTTAATCGATAAAACTGGAATGTCGCGAAATGAGCATTGGAAAACTGTAAAGTCACAATACCGTATTCTAGGCTATGTTCTGTGATACTAATTTCTTAGAGGTGTTAGCTGCACTGGTATTCTCTTTGGCACTGGGTTTCCTGCCATGCCTAACTGGATTCGTATTGTAGGGTCAGGTCGACGTAAAGCTGCAGTGCATTAGAGCTTCAGTATAGTACCCAAAGTTGATTTACCAGTGAGAGACTCGTGTGGCGGGAGCTTCATACTGAACATATTAATTTATTATAACTTTACATGAACACGCCAACGGCCTTACGGCAATGATAACACAGGTTCCCGTCACATCACAGAACATAAGCGCTGTTGGACTGGGCTAGCACTTTGATGGGTGACCATCCGGCCTGCAGAGCGCTGTTGGTAATCAGGGTGCACTCAGCCCTTAAGAGGAAAACTGAGGAGCTACTTGATTGAGAAGTAGCGGCTCCGGTCACGGAAACTAACATATGGGCGGGAGGGCGGTGTGCTGACCTCATGCCCCTCCATATCCGGATCCATTGACGATGAACTGAGGATGACACGGCAGTCCGTCAGTACCTTTGGGCCTTCACGGCCAGTTGGATGGAGTTTAGTTTACATCAACAAAATTTTAAGGACCTTTCTTTATTACTGATCGTATGATAGATGCTCACTTCTGGGGCCACATGTACGGGTTGGACATCTTTGTCCTATAGTTTCATGAAGTTCCGATAGGTAGCGGCGCTAAATATAGCCTTCAAATTGGCGTCTGCAACGGAGGTGCGTTCCAAATGGTTCAAATGGCTCCGAGCACTATGGGACTTAACATCTGAAGTCATCAGTCCCCTAGAACTTAGAACTACTTAAACCTAACTAACTTAAGGACATCACACACATCCATGCCCGAGATAGAATTCGAATCTGCGACCGCAGCGGTCGCGCGGTTCCAGACTGTAGCGCCTAGAACCGGTCGGCCACATAGTCCGGCGGTGCGTTCCAAGCAGAAAGCTGTCCTTAAGTTCATCTTTGTGGAAACCCAGAGCATCGCAGATATTCATCAGCGCTTGTGGAATGTCTACGGACCTAGCAGTGAACATAAGCACGGTCAGTCTTTGAGCGAGGCTTCTGTCATCATTGCGCAAACCTGTCCGATGTTCGGCGCGCAAGCCGACAGCAAGCAGCTGGTCTGCTACCAGGAAACTGAAGAAACGACTTAGTGTATTTGTCGACACAGACATGCAGACGATCTTCTCCATCCCCATGACAATGCAAGGCCTCACACAAGCCTGATCTCACGAAAGCAGCTCAGAGAACTTCACTGAATTGTTCTTCCTCATCGACCTTACAGCCTGGATCTCGCACCTTCCGACTTCCACCTGTTTGGTCCAGTGAAAGATGCACTACGCGGGAAGCCGTACGTGGATGATGTGTTTATTGATACAGCAAGACGTTGGCTCTGACGTCGACCAGTAGAGTCGTGCCATGCAGGCATACAGCCCCTCACAGTTAGGAAGCGTAAAGGCATAGCATTGAACGGAAGTGGCGTTCAAAATTGGATTTTGCAGCCAAAAGAGTGAGGAATAATATAGTATAGTAATATACTGTATTGGAATCCTGAATAAAACTAACCTGCTTTCAGAAAAATTAGGCATTACTTATTGAACGCTCATCGTACGTACATTTCTCCCCCTCTAGCTCTATATTACCCTGACCATTCCCAACTTAGACTCCTTTCTCAACTTCATGTCACTTATGTAACGCCTCGCTCTTTGACGTCACGAATAGTAGAAAGGTCTGGAATTTATTAGACGTTACAGAACCTTATGACAAACAGTAAACATCAAAATAATGAAAGTAAGTTACCGTTGTTGCGTTACGTGCAAGTGCATTCGACTACGCAGCTTTGCAAGCTATGCTTTTTATTACAACGTGAACCACTAATAATGAATTCTTGTGAGGTAAAGTTCGTGATGAAGGCACGTAAGGTTTCGAATAACCGTACTTCAAGTGTGCAGTTAGGTGTATATGAGGTAACATAATCGCATTCATCGTCTCTAAATTTCGTATTTGTTCGTTAACGAAGTATTTTTGCAGTAAAGAAAGAACTGACCAGGAACTCTCTTTGTTTCCAAACATATTACTTTAGTAAAGAAATACTGCTATTTCAAAGTGTTCGGCATATTGCTTATCGTGTTTAGGCCATTATTACTTCTTCATTAAAGAACAGAGTTCGCGTAGATAACTTATTAGTTCAAAACAGTTCGCGTCTTACGGTTTGGCCAATGTTTTTAAGTATTTGAATATAAGATCATACAGAATGAGTGTTTCTAGATTTCCCATTTCAGTCATTGTCCTCTATCCTTTTGCACCTACTAACACTAAAATAACAAGGATAAAAATTCACCCGTCCGCTGCACAACCATCAACTATCAACTCATAGTTGATAGTTGAAGGCTGTAGAGACAACATCGCGTTTACAGATAGTTTGAATAAACCAGTTGTAGATGTCGACCACTGATGCAGTGTGCATACGGATGGTGTTAACTCCTTTAGCATCAGCTAAGGCCTGAAGAATGTGCATTGAAACACCTCAACTAGTAGCCATATAGTAAGTGACATTGTAACGACGGCTGTAGGTGTTCCGTTTTCTTAATTTCGCTGATTCTGGCGACTGACCCATCTGCCTACGGCACCAAGGCGGTTTTGGTGCACAGGAATAACAACAGCTCAAAACAGCCAATTGCTTATGCGGCCAAGACGTTGATCCCTGAATTACACAAGTAGTCGCATCTACGTCTACATCTACACCAATATAGATACTCCGCAAGCCACCACAAGGTGAGTGGTGGTGAATACCTTGTACGACTACTTGTCGTTTCCCCTCCTCTTCACTCGCAAATAGAGCGAGGGATAAACGACTTTCTGTATGTCTCCGTATGATCCCTAATTTCTCGTACCTTATCTTCATGGTCTATACGTTCGATGTATGTTGGCGGCAGCAGAATCGTTTGTCAATTAGTTTCAACAACGTTTCTCAAAATTTTCTCAGTATTATTTCCCGAAAGGAACGCAGCCTTTCCTCTAGGGATTCCCATTGGGTTCCCGAAGCATCTCCGTAATACTTACGTTCGAACCTATCGGTGACAAATCCTGCAGCCCTCCCATGAATTTCTTCGATGTCTTTCTTCAATCCGACCTGGTACGGATCCCAAACACTCGAACAGTACTCAAGAATAGGTCGCACCCGCGTCCTATATGCGGCCTCTTTTACAGGCGAACTTCTCTTTCCTAAAATTCTCCCAGTAAACAAGGTCGAGCATTCGCCTTTCCTGCCACAGTTTTCACACGCTCGTTCCACCTCACATCGCTTTGCAAAGTTATGCCCAGATATTTAAACGACTTGACTGTGTCAAGCTGGACACTAGAAATGCTGTATCCTAACATTACAGATTTGTTCTCCCTACTCATCCGCATTAACTTAGATTTTTCCACATTTAGGGCTATCTGCCAATCGTCACACCAACTAGAAATTTTGCCTAAGTCATATTGTATTTTCCTTCAGGCACTCATCTTCGACACTTTACCGTACGCCAGGCATCATTAGGAAATAACCGCTGACTGCTGCAGACTTTGTCCGCCAAATCATTTACGTAGAGAACCACAGCTGTCCTATCACAATTCCCTGGGGCACTCCTGACTGTACCAATGTCTCTGATGAACACTCGCCATCGAGGAAAACATACTGACTTCTATTATTTATGAAGTCTTCGAGCCACTCACTTATCTGTGAACTTATTCCATATGCTAGTACCTCCGTTAACAGCTTGCAGTGGCGCACAATGTCAAATGCTTTCCGTAAATTCAGAAATGTGGAATCTCCCTGTTGCCGTTCATCCGTAATTTTCAGTACATCATGTGAGAAAAGTGCAAGATGAATTTTGCACGAGCGATGCTTTCTAAAACCAAGCTGATTCCTGGACATAATCTCCTTAGCCCCAAGAAAGTTTATTATATTCGAACGGAGAGGGTGTTCAAGGATTCTGCAGCAAACAGAAGTTGCGGATGTTGGTCTGTAACTTTTCGGGTCCTTTCTTTTACCTTTCTTATATACTGCAGTCACCAGCGCTTTTTTCCAGTCCCTTGGGACTTTGTGTTGGGCGAGAGATTCACTATAAATGCAAACTAGGTAAGGGACCAGTTCCGTAGAGAACTCTTTGTAAAATCGAACTGGACTTCCGTCCAGGCCTGGTAATTTTTTTGTTTTCAAATTTTTCAGTTGGGTCTCTACTCCTGGTTTGCTTACTTCTACGTCGTCCATAAGGGAGACTGTACGATGGTCAAATGACAGTATGTCTGTACGGTTCGCCTCCGTGAACGATTTCTTGAGTGTGAAATTTAAAACTTCTGCTTTCGTTTTGCTATCTTCAAGTGCCACACCACACTGCTCAGCGAGGGACTGAATGGAAGCCTTACAGCCGCTTAGCGATTTTTCATACGACCAGAATTTTCTCGTGGTGTTTGCCACATCTTTTACGAAGGTGTAACGGTGTTAATTTTTGTATGCTTCGCGCACAGATCTTTTGACAATCTCTACTAACAAACTCTTGTTCTCGTTTGTGCGTCCCCTTTTAAATATAGAGGGCAAAAGCCTCAGCATCGTCGTTAAGTTTACCGCGACCGTCAAGTACTGAATCCGTACGATTATCCACTGCGTACAATTACCCAACTTTTCTATTCTCATCACGAAGGGCGCTGGAGGGTTAATCGAGGCTGATGTCTACTATACGAATGTTTTTGTTTTATTCGTGGAGGTAATTCAGTCTATGCAACTAAAAGAAAGGCAGTTTGTTTTTTGCTCTAAGAGTTTCGCTTCTTTTATTTATGAAGCATCTTCAGTAGCCTGTAATACATGCTTGGCTTCATATACACAATGATACGTGATTCCTTAATCGTACCACACTTACACACCTTATCTTAAATACCATAAAAGAGGAAGCGGGACGGAATCATGGTTGGTAGTCACAATTTATAATTAAGACTGTTTATTGACATTACTCCTTTAAAAGAATCTTGACAATTACAAATTATGGACGAGCCACTAGATAAAACTTTGCAGATACAGTCAGAAAACTAACGTACTCAGTCTATGACATAAAATTCCAAATGAAGACAACAGGGTTACTGCACAACTTGAGAACTGCAAACTCCCATATAGGACTTTCCTCAAAATAAATATACTGAGAACAATTGCAGGTAAAGGGTGACTTAATAACACTTGAACACTAGTGCCAAGCTAAGATGCCATTACATAACATGACAGAACCACTTAAATAAAAAAACTACAACAGAAACACTGATCTTTATAAAAGAAATGTTCACGTGCTCAGACGTGTTAATAAAAATTTACTAGAAAAAGCTGCACAAGGAACTCAGGAGATGTTATGCAGTTTAAGGTTTAGCCAGTTGCCAGTCCCTAATATTTATGAAAACAAGCTCATATACAAACAGGTTACATACTATATATATGTCGGAAGGAAGATAAAAACTAAAGTTTGGAAGGCGATATGTAAACAACTCCGGTAATGGCCGGGTTCTTAAACACTGTCAGGCCTAGACCTCGGATGACATTTCACTCCCCGCCAAGGTGCTGGCACAATCAAAAGTTCCTGCGAAATTCACAAAGACATTCCAATAACTCTGAAACGTAGGAACACTTGGCAGAACCTTTGATTCAGTTACACATGGACAACTCCATTAATAGATTGGAGGCTTTAAAAACGGCAACATAAAATCATTTAATTACAAGAGACACAAAGCAGTAGTAAAACTTCTGAGAAAATTTTGAAATACGGCCACCATTTAACTAGGCCAACCGAAGTCTTGCACCTCGTCTTAAGGTTCGGGTATGAAAGTCTCATCATAATAATAAAGTTTACAATCTCTGTGTGCGTCGGTGAACAAACAATCAAGATGACTTACTCTATACCAGGTACACAATACGAGGGGGCAGGTTCCACAGCTTCACCGCTTCCCTTCAAATTTTGCTCTCAGCTAAATCACAGAACTTGTATCTCCAAGCTGCCTATGTCGGCAAAACGCCCAACCGCTTTCACACCACAACGTGTAACAGTCATCACGCTCGTTCGGCAGCCGTTGACACTCGTCTCCCCGCGAATGTCATCATATCTCCAGGTCTACCCGTCGTAGGCTAACAACCCACTCGCTTCGCCCGCCAACCCGGAAGATAAGACACGCAAAAGCAAAGATAATGTAGCTCAACCACACTCGATCTCAACGATACACGAACAAAACAGCACTGGCGCCAGCTCGTCACGGCTCATACAACAAATTCATTATGAAGTAGTTGCAAATATATTGCTGTGCTACGTTTACTAATGTCTTGTTCTTGTTTTTCAGACTAGAAACAACTTTTGTAGCACACTTTTCGTGAGGTTGAATCATCGTTTGGTGTTCCTTTCGATTGGCAGTGTTGGTGGTCCACGTGTATGAGGTCCTGGAGATGTGTTCACTCGTTCCTCATTTTCCAGCAGTCCAATTTCCGAAGTTATTACAAAATTTTCCTTGAACTTCTCATTGTCTGATCAACCTGTGTGTGTTTACAGTCTGTAGTGCTGCCAACTATCGTTGTGTTTCTGTATTTCGTCTTTTGTTTACGTTGTGCACGTGGTTTTATATTTTTCATTTGTTTTGTATGTTAGCGTGTATTTTTTAGTGTGTAAATGAGTTGTCCTCTGTGTGAACGGATAGTTAGTTGCGTGTTTGTGTGTGTGTGTGTGTGTGTGTGTGTGTGTGTGTGTAAGAGAGAGAGTGAGAAAGACAGACTGAAAGACAGGGGAGGGGAGGGAATGAAAATTCATTAATTATTTAGTCTGGTTATGTTTAATATTTCTGTGTGCTATTGTTTTAGTGGCTAACATGATTAAGGGGGGTAGGATGTCAAACGGGCCGACTTGGAGCGGCAGAGGCACCACAGGACATTTTAATTTCCACTGTCTATACTTTTAGAAGTAAATTCGTAAAAATTTGTCAGCATGACCAGGAAGGATTCAAGATTCACACTCTTAGAAGCGGAAGTTCAAAAACATAACAAAATAATTCTTTTTACATGTGAAATTTCATCATTTTTGCAGTTACTATTGGCTGCATTTGTTGCTATAGGTACACTTTTCTTCATAACTAAGAGAGACTGTTCGATGAATTTTGCTCAGCATACAAACCATACTTACAGATGTATGAAACTCTGGAATCTATTTAATTTATCAAAAAATGAATGAGATGTTAAATTTTAAACTTTATGTTTAGAAAAAAATCAAATTTTGTAGTTATATAAATTTTTACCACAGTTTTTAATAGATTTGGAAAATTCTAGAGTTTCATACACTAGTAACTATTGTTTGTATGCTGTGCAAAATTCGTCAAAGAAACTCTTTTACTTGTGAAGAAAAATGTACCTATAGCAACAAATGCAGCCGATAGCAAGTGAAAAAATGATGAAAATTCACACGTAAAAAATTTTATTTTCTTATGTTTCTGAACTTCCACTGCTATGAGTGTGAATCCCGAATCCTTCCTGGTCATGCTGACATAGTTTTATGAATTTATTTGTAAAAGTATAGACAGTAGAAAATAAAATGTCCTGTGGTGCCTCTCCTGCTCCAATTCGGCCCGTTTGACGTCCTACCCCCCTTAATGAGCTACTGCTTATGCTGATTTGATCATTAATTACTTTCTTTTTCATTGCAAGGGCTCTTTGTATATGAAAGTTGTTTCAAACGACCATTTATTCCGATTTATTCCATATGTCTCCATTTACTTATTCTCATTGGAAGGATTGCTTTTTTAAAACTTATACTCGCATATTATACAGAGCGCTGTCGGTGGCGAGTGCGGAGGATTTACGTGATTTGTATGAAAAATGTGTAATGAGGTGTTACTGAATCGAGTGTCGCGTTCACAGAATAGTAGGACTGCTCGAAAACGGAGCAACTAAATGCATCTCCTCGAGAGCGGACGCCACGTGCGAAATATCATATCGCCTATGAAGTAAGGCGCGCTGTGACGTCAGCAGAGCGGCGCCGTGAATGGCGTGTCAGAGAGCTGGCGGGGTGGCGCGCGGCCACGCCGGCTCAGCCAAGGATGATGAAATTCCGGCGCACCGATCCTACTTTAATTACCGACGGCGCCGCCGCCTTTGACGTTTAATTGGAAATCTGTTTTTGCTCTCGTGTCCCTAGTGACAGAGCGCGGCTGCGAGATCACAGCCGCGGCGAGGGCACTGAAAGAGGGCAGTGTCTGGGGAAATAAGACAGAGAGCAATGGTTGCTGTGAAGGGGTGCAGGGGGTGGGGTTTGAGGGGGAGGACCACCGCCGGACACGCAGACGCCGCCCCTGCCTCCGCGGGCGCGTCTTTCACCGGCCAATCGCTGTAGCAGCTGCACTGATTAAACAAGCCGCGCTATCCTTAAAGCGGTGCACGGCATCAAACGAAATGCTCTACTCTCTTCCAGCGCTGATGCATCACGTACGCTCACCCTTGCGTCCAGCAACACCTCATTATTGAGAAAGCTGTGATTATAGGAAAAAACGGCACAGACTGCACGGAGCTTAAACATTAATACGGAGCAGTCAAACTGATCTTCCCAGCCACTATTCCATTTATTTCTTTTTTTTTTTATCAGTCCTTTGATTAGCCTGACGCGGCCCGCCACAACTTCTTTTCGTGTGCCAACCTCATCATTTTAGAGTAGCTCCGGCACACAGCGGCCTCCATCAGTTGTTGGATATACTCTAATCCTAGTCTTCCCCAAAGGGAAGCTCCCTCAAGTACCAGAGAGTATTACCTTGACGTCTTAATAGACGTCTTTTCATACTGTCCGTTCTTCTTGTCAACGTTCTCACGAGTTCTTCTCTTCGCCCATTCAGTGAACAACCACCTCATTTCTTGTCTTATTATTCCATCTTGTGCTCAACATGTTTCTATATCTCTAATCCCATATGCTTGGATTCTCTTCTCTTCCTGTTTGCTCAAGGTCAATAGCTCGCTACCACATAATGCTGAGCCCCAAACGTGCACTGCCAGACATATACTCCTCAAATTAAGGCAGTTGTTCGCATTGGCAGACGGTTTTTTGCCAGGATTACCTTCTTTGCCTGTGAGATTCAGCATCTTATATCTTCCTTACTTCGTCCATCTCCCTTAATTTTCCTTTCACTATAGCAGAGAGCAATATTCCTTCACTTCGTCTGTGACCGTTTCCAGGTCTTTTGCTGGTCTAAGACACTATCCCTAGACAACAATGACACACCTCATTCCTTCTACTGCATTCTCTTCTCGACCATTGTGCTAGCCATCTTCCTCCTCTTACTTTCAGTACTTTTTTTCGGACCCATCCTGTGTAACACACTCTCGCTCCTTATTTCAAAAATCAAATGTTTGTGAAATCTTATGGGACTTAACTGCTAAGGTCATCAGTCCCTAAGCTTACACACTACTTAACCTAAATCATCCTAAGGACAAACACACACACCCATGCCTGAGGGAGGACTCGAACCTCCGCCGGGACCACCCGCACAGTCTATGACTACAGTGCCTGAGACCGCTCGGCTAATCCCGCGCAGCTATCACTTATGTAACGCCTCACTCGTCGCCGTAACGAATATTATAAAGGTATGAAATTCACTTAGAAGTTGCAGAGGCATATGACAAACAGTAAACATCAAAATAAATTTAAGTGTTCCTTAGGATTTCCATTGTTGTTAGTCTACGTGTGTGGTCCTGGAGATTTGTTCATTCGTTTCTCATCTTCCAACTGACCAATTTCCGGAGTTATTACAAAATTTCCCTTGAAGGTTTCATTGTGTGATCAACCTGTGTGTGTTTACAGTGTGTAGTGCTACCAACTATCGTTGTGTTTCTGTCTTTCGTCTTTTGTTTGCGTTGTGCATGTGGTTTTATATTTTTCATTTGTTTTGTACGTTTCAATTTTTAAGTACTTCAGAAAATAACATTTTTACCATTTTTTATTAATAATTCAAAGCCATACTAAAAACATTCTTAGTCTATGAAACTGAACTGAACTTTAAAATTACTGAGAATCGTCATCTAAAGTCTCTTCTTCTTCCTGTTCGTTGTCATCGTTTTCCCCTTAATATATAAGATTATTTTCCCTGTCATCGAGATCGCTACTTATGCCGCAGTTCTTGAAAGATTTAACGATAATGTCTTCTCTTACTCCAGACCACAACCGTTTATCCACTGACACACTTGTTTGATTGTACATCGGTTTAAAGCTCCCTTCGGCGAGAATTCATGTTAGCTTTCATCCATCATCGATTTATTCCATTCCTTGCTCTTATACAGTTTAAATGTTTAGTTTATCGAGACACGAGGAATAACAGCAAGTTCTGTATTTCCCTCTCCAAATCTCTGTTTCACAGAATATTTCAAATGACTACGAGAATAATCTAGCACAAGAGGAGAAAACTTCTTCAACAAAGCACCTTCGCTTCACTCCCACACTCTGTTAATCCATGATTTCATACCTGGCTCGTCCATCCCGTCCTTGTCATGTACTTGAACAACAACTGGCGGCATTTCAGAAGGTTTTGCCATTGTTTTGCCCTTGAGAATGATCATTGCATTAAGTTTAGTACCGTCAGCATAACATGAAGGCACGAAAAAACAGTGCAATTTTTTCTAGTCCCTTTGTTTTAGCACCTTTCATGACAACAATACTGTTACTGAGTACATCAAATGTCAGAGGAGTTTCGTCCATATTCACTATTTGACTAAGTTGCACATATTTTGCTTTCAATGTTGAATAATAAAGCGATGGAAAGACAACATTTTCTCTTCCTACTCTTGTGTCATTTCTGAGGCATTTTGGTTTTGTTTCGCATGCTTCATAAATCTTCGCACGAACCAGCTCCATCCTTCCACTGTAGTGCTAGGTTATTTGATTAATTTTTGTATTAATTACAATGCTATTTTCACAGTGTTCTTGAATCCACTTCAATACGTCATCTTCTAGCTATGGCCAATTTGCATTCAGTCCTCTATTTGCATATTTAGACTTCCTCATTTTTTTCAGTTCTTCTTTACTAGAGCGCCAATAGCGAATGGTTTTTTCTATTGGAGGAGAGTCGAAATGCCTTTCAGCTCCTCTGTTTGCACGTTCTTCTGCATATACTATCACTTTCAGTTTTAAGCCCGCATCATATGAATACCTTTCATTTTTTTTCCATTATGAAACCGGCTGCTAACGAAACCTGTACTTAACACAAATCACTTTCAATTCAGATTTACTGACACTGTAGACTGCAGTGACACGTCATAGGCCAGACGGTGTTCTGGGTTAGTGATGGCAGGGCAGGAGGGAGACGGTGTTAACATGGTTATGAATGGCCGCAACTCATGTTCGTCGCATCGGTGCACTGGTGCTGCCAGTTGAACCCAGTGTTGCCAGACAGGGTAGATTTCCCGCGGCATCGAGTATATGGGCATTATTTCAAGACTGGATGGAATTTTAAATCAAACGCTGCACATTTTTTTATTAATTTCGAGTGTAAGACGCACCTGAATTTTGGAGGCAATTTTTCTTAGTGATTTTGTGTTGTTATTACAATGTGGAGCTCCTGCGGGAACTCTACTTCTTCTTGCCAACAGATAAATTTCCCTGCGGTGATCCATGATTTTTTACATGGCCGTTTAGTGTATTTTGTTATTATCTTATGTGGGAAGCTATGTTCAGATAATGATAGGGATTTATCAAGGAATAGATACAAATTTATGTAAGCATTTGTTGCATTGGAAATTTCATCCCAGGTCTTCTCTTGTATACTTGCCTTAAAAGCATTTGTCCTAGGGTCATTAATTATTATAACTGATTTTCACTAAGGAGAATCCGTACTTCAAGGTGCTGTCTTATATTTCCTAACTAACTTTGCATCATTCTCAATTGCAGCAGACCCACAAACACATTTTCCTCAACGACATTCTCAGTAACATCCAATGTATCCTTCATTCAGAGTTATTTCTCAAAATACCTTATAGTTCTTGATTTAAAATATTGTTTTCATAAAGAAAGGTCGTTAGTTCCACCTTCTGTCAGATTACGATACACTGTTGACTGTTCCACACTTTGTAAAACGTCCATGTCATAATTGGATTGATGTATTGCATGTTGGCTGAAAAACAGATTACACTATTACAGTGAAAACCATTAACTAGAAGAATAAATGTGCCAACAGTGCGGTCATAAGTACATCGCTATTATACTTTAAACATACCTGAATGTATAACAGACATGAAGCAAGAATGATCTAAGATGTGTAAATACCGCACTAGTGCACTATGATTAGCTCCTTCAGCGAGAATACAGCAGTGGGCACTGCCTGAAAGAACGTACCGCAAAGGTCTCATCTAACAGCACCATACAGCACGCACTACTATAGTGATGTAGTCGGGCGCAACAAGAATATACAGTTCACAACTCATATACACTACTGGCCATTAATATTGCTACACCAGGAAGAAATGCAGATGATAAACGGGTATTCATTGAAAAAATATATTATACTAGAACTAACAAGTGATTAAATTTTCGTGCAGTTTGGGTGCATAGATCCTGAGAAATTAGTACCTAGAACAACCACCTCTGGCCGTAAGAACGGACTTGATACGCCTGGGCATTGAGTCAAACACAGATTGGATGGCGTGTACAGGTATAGCTGCCCGTGCAGCTTCAACACGATACCACAGTTCATCAAGAGCAGGGACTGGCGTATTGTGACGAGCCAGTTGCTCGGCCACCATTGACCAAACGTTCTCAATTGGTGAGAGATCTGGAGAATGTGCTGGCCAAAGCAGCAGTCGAACATTTTCTATATCCAGAAAGGCCCGTACAGGACATGCAACAAGCGGTCGTGCATAATCGTGCATGTAGCAGGGATCGAATGAAGGGTAGAGCCACGGGTCGTAACACATCTGAAATGTAACGTATACTGTTCAATGTGCCGTCAATGCGAACAAGAGGTGACCGAGACTTGTAACCAATGGCACCCCATACCATCACGCCGGGTGATACGCCAGTATGGCCATGACGAATACGCGCTTACAATGTGCGTTCACCGCGATGTCGCCAAACAAGGATGCGACCATCATGATGCTGTACACCGAACTTGGATTCATCCGAAAAAATGACGTTTTGCCATTCGTGCACCCAGGTTCATCGTTGAGTACGCCATCACAGGCGCTCCTGTTTGAGATGAAGTGTCAATGGTAACCGCAACCATGGTCTCCGAGCTGATAGTCCATGCTGCTGCAAACGTCGTCGAACTGTTCGTGCAGATGGTTGTTGTCTTGCAAACGTCCCCATCTCTCTGACTCAGGGATCGAGACGTGGCTGCACAATCTGTTACAGCCATGCGGATAAGCTGCCTGCCATCACGACTGCTTGTGATACGAGGCTGCTGGGATCCAGCACGGCGTTCCGTATTACCCTGCTGAACCCACCGATTCTATATTCTGCTAACAGTCATTGGATTGGACGTCGACCAACGCGAGCAGCAATGTCACGATACGACAAACTTCAATCGCGATAGGCTACAATCCGACCTTTATGAAAGTCGGAAACGTGATGGTAGGCATTTCTCCTCCTTACAGGAGGCATCACAACAACGTTTCACCAGGCAACGCCGGTCAGCTGCTGTTTGTGTATGAGAAACCGGTTGGAAACTCTCCTTATGTCAGCACGTTGCAGGTGCCGTACCGGCGCCAACCATGTATGAATGCTCTGAAAAGCTAAGCATACGCATATCACAGCATCTTCTTCCTCTCGGTTAAATTTCTCGTCTGTGGCACGTCCTCTTCGTGGTGTAGCAATTTTAATGGCCAGTAGTGTACCTTTATACTTCTATAAACCTCGGCAGATACTCAAGAAGGGACTACCGCCACTGCAATCAGTGACACTTAACTACCCCAGAAAGTATGTTTCACCCAACCGCGACTCATAGAGCTGAAGCACCTATCTTGTTACTAGTACCACTGTTACCAGCAAATCTTATCTGTTCGATTATCTCTCTCCTATTGTCGTACGCTTCTTTGGTTGGTTGCTTGGTCTGGGGGGAGGGGACCAAAGAGAAAGGTCACCGGTCCCACCTGATCGGGGAAGGATGGGGAATGAAATCGGGCGTGCCCTTTCAAATAACAATCCCGCCATTTGCCTGAAGCGAACGTTTCATTGCTGTATGATTTTTATGACTGAATTGTCTGAATAGATGTTATACAGAGAAGGGCAAAGACAACTGCCTTCTCAAATTTCTCTATGAATTTTACTTTCTTTCGTCGTCTACCTTCAGTCTCTTTTATCTATTAATTGTTTACTACTCTCATTTCTTTCCATTTAATTTAGATTTCCCTCTATACATGTCATATCATTTTACTTGCTTATACTTTTGACAGGCTTTTATTTTATAACGTCTTCAGGCAGCTACACTTGTTTTAGTGCAGTGACAGAATCGTCATCCACTTGACGTCTTCTCCCGTAGTTACTTGCCCATTTATATCCTGCTGCTCGAAACACTCATGGTGTCATGGAGGCAGGCCTTACATGAGGCCTGTGGTCGTAAACGAAGGCACCGCGCCAGCAATGGACGCGTGAATATAGGGACATGAATTCTGTTGCGGATCTTCCGCATTCCTTCATAACTTACGTCTTCCCCGACAGCGATGGGCATCTTCTAGCAGGGTAGAATCGTGCCGTAATGGTTTGAGGAGCATTAACAGCAAACCACATTGGTGTCTTGTTGTCTACGTCCTCAGTTATTTGGTAGATGTGTTCCAGTCCCTGTCTTCCTCTCAGCTCTCTCCAGTACTAAGGAACTTATTCCCTAATCTCTTAACAGATGTCCTACCATCCCGTCCTTTCTTCCTGATAATATTTTCCACCCATTCTTTTCTTCACCGACTCTACGGAAAACCTCCTCATACCTTACATTGTAAGTCCATCCAATGTCCTTCTGTAATTCCAAATCTGAGGTTCTTCGATTTTCTTCTATTCCGGTTTTCATACTATTCATGTGTGACTACCATACAGTGTCTTCCTCAGATTGAGACCTATG